>NC_082596.1:71948887-72258387 GCF_030936135.1 Gavia stellata
CCTTAAAAGCTTTAGATGGGAACTGACAGAGAAAAGGAGTCTTAGTCCTGGGCAGGGGAGCACCATATGAAACAAAAATAGTGGCACACAGCCCCGTGGTTCTTCTGTTCCCCTAGGATTGTCTTGCTAAGTCCCACAGATGGCTGAAAAAGTCCTTGTTGCTCATGTAAGAGAATCACAAAGCGAAAGTCGAAAAACAAGCCCAAAATGAAATATCTGGATGTGAATTATTCCGTAACTTATAAATAGCGGAGCAGGGACTTTGATTCACATCTGCCCATACCAAAGCAATATGAAGCTTCTTGTATCAAGGGGATGGCAAGTTTGCTGGACTGAAATTTGCTTTTGGATTAGAGCTTTGTAATGGCTGACATGGTAAAATGCAAACACTAGTTATAAAGTAAGCATAAAGAATCCAAAACTTCAAGCAATGACTAGAGAAGATCACATAACAAGTGTGATGGGACACCTACATGTCAGAAGCATCAGGGACTTGTCACACCATTGGACATTGGTAGTGATTGATGGCTAATGGATACAAAGCTGCTATCTCCAAATGCTTTGGAGATTTGGGAAAGCTCTTATTTTGGGAAGGTTTCTGCAGAAAAAGCAGCAAGTTATAGACAGTGTTTAAGGAATTTTCTGTTGTCTTCCTGATGTGAAGCTGTACCTCCAGCCTGGGTACAGAAGTGCATGGCTACCTCTACTGATACGGCTGGACTCTTGAGATGTAGCAGGGATGATAATCTATGGCTTCTACAAATATGCTCACCACTCTGTTCTTCTGTCATGTCCAGTATATTTTGCTGTTGAATCTTTCTCTTTTTGCCCTCTAAGGAGTGCCCAGTTTGGCACACTCTGAGAAATGTGTCCTTGCTTTGCTTTTGTGATAAAAAGCTAAGTGAAAACCGCCACTTCCATCTGATTCTCAGCCACAGAGACAGTGTTAAATTTTCCTCAGCTGAAAATCACACTTACTATACTGCCATCATACCCACCATATTCTGAGACCTCCTGCCAAAATGAAACTCTGACTCACAAAACCAGAACATAAATATTTCTATTCTTTAATTTTCATAACACACTTCAAAATGCCTTTTTTTTTTTTCCTAGACACAGTTCCGTGGCCTGTTGAAGAAGAAAAAGTTTGATCCATCACACTAAAAACATCACCACTTGGGCTAGATTTATGAGTAGCCTACTCAGCCACTCTACGGGAACAGAGAACTGCAGGAAAGGACACTGTCTCCCCAGATTGCTGTATTTGGAGAGGTTCCTCGGATGGCTGTCAGCTGCTCCTCTTTTGGGGAATGGTGTCAGCAGTTGTGACACTGACTTCTATAACAAGATCTGCTGCAGCTACACTTTTGCTTTAAATAAGCTTTTTGAGTATCAGAAGAATTTGTACCAAGCAGCACGAACTCCACACATGCTGAAAATGGAGTTATGACCCTGAACTGAGCTCTGTGCTTTTGTGACGAGACTGCATTGACTATTGAAGCTGGCTATTTAAAATTCACTCTAGTATCTGCACACAACAGTAAAATCTATAGCACAGATGAGTACTCAGGTCTGCACAAAGATCAAGCTCTTTCTTACAAGTAGAGCTGTTCAACAGAAACCAATTTTTCACACATGTGAGTAAATAACTATTTAAAATCATTAAAAACCACCCTAGATTATAGGCGTATTCTGCTTGTTCTACACAGGAAGGGCTCCCAAATTAAGTACACAAGGGACACCAGCCTTCCTTACTATTGAAAGCAGCCCAGAAAATCTGAAAACACTCCCCCCACCCCGTGGTAGGGACTTGTATGATTTACTCAGCAATAAACAGCACTTTTTTTAAACTATGACACAGGGAAAAAGATGCACAGCAGGCAAGATTTTCCATTACCCTTCAGCTTTTATGTCACTGTAAATGCTAGAAACTAGTGAGCTACTCCTGAGCTATGTTGGTATGACTGAGCTCAGCATCGGGTGCTTATAAAGACAAAATATCTGTTCTCTATTTAAAATAAGAGAATGTAGTAGTTTTAATATTTAAAAAAAAACAAATGAACCACCCTTATGTTTCAACAGTATGCAATAAATACTTTAGCAGGTCAGTGTGTTTGAAATTCAGAGTGGTGACAGGCTCACTAATGAATAAAGGGAATGATATTATACCATCACAGAATCACAGACCCATAGAATTGTTGAAATTGGAAGGGACCTCTGGAGGTCATCTGGTCCACCCCCCTGCTCAAGCACCACCTAGAGCAGGTTGCCCAGGACTAATCCAGATCGCATTTGAATATCTTCATTAAAGGCTTACTAGATGTTGCACTGTTTTATTCTGTAGCACATGTATAGTATTTTGCCGACTGACAGAAAAGAAAATTATCTCTGAATCTCCTAAGGAAGTACTTGCTTACTATAATTACCACGATGTTTGGGTGGATATCTTAAATTATACCTGTGAGTGAATATTAGAGTCTGCAAAACTCTGTAAAATAGAATGAGAAAGTTTATCCAACAGACAGTTTGGATACTGCTGCTCATTTTTAAACCAAATCTCATCAGAGCAAATTGACTATTTTAAAGCATTTGCTAACTTAGCCAAGAAACTTATAATTTTGGAAAAAAATAATAATTAAAAAAAATGGTTGTAGGAAGCTGGTTGGACAGAAAATTTCAATACCCACTCATTTGAATAAGCAATATTTAAACAGACCTTCAACTCCACTGCAAGCGGAAGACATAATTTAAAACAAACAAACAAAACCAAATGTGGGTGGGGCAGGACTTCCCAGTAGAATTACAGATTAAAAACATGAATAGTCAGTGTTGAACCTTTCTGTCATGTCTAATAGCTACTTTAATACGTACTGCTTAACACATGAGATTATGTGTTTTAAAACTTTATTGATTTTTCCATAATCTAAACATAAAATCACAGTCTGGCCATGGAAAAGAATGTCACTTGTCACCATTCTTCATCAGATGCAGCTCTGATGTTTATATTTTCTATACAGTGTTTCTTTAAATGTTCTTCCCCAGCATAGGAAGCAATTACAGCTACTAATGATGCCTTTCTCTGCAGGATCTGCACGTCTATAAAAGATAGCCTGATAAGGAGCTGGGGCTGAGATAACGCTGCAAACAGATTGCTTGCTGCTCCACCAATATGCTGCCGTATGCTGTACCCTTCTCTCAGGAACTGCACTGGATCTTACACATCCTGCTGGAAGTACTTCATGCCATCATCTGTGTAAAACTAGGTGATCCCTTTATGATTACTCCCTTTAAAACATGTAATTCCTCTTGTTTGGCCTGGGAACAAATGCCCATAGCAAAGCTTTTGTTTTCTGTGCCTCTGGGGTATCTGGTGTATATGCAGACAGATGACAGTGCCAGGGTGATGAAAGAGAACAAACAATGAAGACCATCTCCTGAACGAATTATTTTTGTTGAGGCATGTATTCACAGTGGTCTACAGAGTGAGCTAAATCACAAATTATCTGACATCATATGCAGGACTTTATGACATGGGGCTGCAGTACCATCTCCTGAGATTAATGGCAGGGCAAGCTGTTTCTCAGCATGAATGCTGCAGTTGCTCTGAGAAAGAAAATGTCATCTCCTTTGCCCAAGCTTTTGCATTTCAATGCTATCTTGTCCCAGTTACACTCAAATGTGTTAGGCATGCAATAAGAAATATGGAGTTGTTGAAACTTTTATTTTGAGATGGGCAGGATGGCAATTCAAAGTCAGGTTTAAAATAGAAAGCATGTTGATTCCTTCAAGTGTGGAAGCATTCCTGTGACTGTAACAGAGATTGTTCGTATTTGAACAAACCTTACCGCTAAAGAGCCAAATTATGCCATTGGTTTAAATCAAACTCCCCAGCAAGATCAATGCAGACGTCTGCTTAAAAACCAGTGGTATGACATGGCAAAGATATTTAATACGATGAGTTTTCCATCTAAGTAGCAAATCCCCTAACGGGGTGTTTCAGGAGAGGTACTGGCAGTTTGAAATCAATGAGGTGGAATACCAAAGGAGAACGGGAAGATGCTGACTGGCTCGGGAAGCAAGTTGTTTCTGAGCAGCAGTGCAGCGGCCTTCCAGCTGTGCGGCGTGCTGCCAGCCCCACCTTCCTCGCTTCAGGACAGAAGATCGCTCGCAAGTGGTGTTCTGTGGCAGCTGTTGAATATAGACACAGCGGCTGTGGTTTAATTAAAAAGAAACAGCACCGTGCTGGATTGCTTGCTCTTTTGAAAATAAAAGCGGTGTTCTGAAGTGACTCCAAAGTCCTGAATACTCAAATTAGTGCTGAGGAAGATGAGCTGATAATACCTGATCAGATGAGGTGGCTATAGTGAAAAAACATAGTCTCTTACATCATAGGTCTGTAATTCATCCTGGATCAGCACCACCTTCCAAGGTGCGCAAGGCACCACGCATGGAATGAGGGAGAAGGAAGGGAGGAAAGGAGGAAGGGAGGAAGGGAGGAAGGGAGAAAGGAAGGAAAGATGAGGATGGTATACAACACACCCAAGCTTAAGGTGGCTGTTGTCTCTCAGCTGTCATCCACAGTTAACGGAGACAGAGACACTTCTCCAAGGGCCTGTGCTGGCCGCCCAGTTAAGTTTCCACTCTACACCATAACCCAGAAGCACAGAGCAGTGGAATTTAACGGGTGTAAAATACCCTGTCCTAATTTTATTTTCTGCCAAAGAGAGGGGAAGGAAGTGAGGCATAGCCTTCCACACATTCATCAGAAGCTCTGCTTTATTTCAACAGAGTCACTATGGAAAACAGTGACTAAAAAAAAAAGCCATTTATTACTATGAATCCAGCTTCTGAAAAGACCTCTGGTTATTTTCCTGGACTATATGCCACCCCAGACTACTGTTACAACTACATAGCACAAGTAAACCACAAAATCAGACAGCAATGCCATGGATCTTTCTCTCTCTAGATACAGCAGGAATATTACTGTGATTCACACATTATTCACCTTGACACTACATAACACTTCCAAAGTAGCAAAAAGCCAAAGAAAAGGAGATAAAGTTTTGAGCTGTAAAAGACATTTTTGACTTTCTAAAATAACATTAAAAATATCTAATAGATAATTAAAATTATCTAATAGATAATTAAAAATATCTAATAGATATTTTTATGGTCATTTTAAAAAATATATGTGGAATCACGTTTCCAAGATTTTTTCTGTAACAAGGATGGCTAGAAATGTGCTTTTTCTAAAGAAAGCTGAAGTTACAATGGGCCTCAGAGGAAAAATCATGAAACATGGCAATACTATATCAGTTTACAGGACTTAAACACCGGTGTTGTCAACAGGAAGGTGGGAGAACAAACAGAACGCAGTAGCTTTACAGAAGCTGCAGACAGGAAAATGGTAACACAGTAAGAATGATGAAATAAAAATCAGAATATATCAGACAAAATAAGCTGTTTGGCATGGGCCAAATTTATTTAAAAATACAGATTGATTCGGTTTAATTAAAGAAAATGTTTTGAATTAAAACAAAATTATTTTCTTCTTTCGATTATGCCAATGGTGGTTTGAAAAAAGAACAGAAACAAAGCAATTTCTGTCTGAGCTGAGGTGATGTTTTGACTTTGAAATTTTCTGGTTGGAAACAGAGTTCAAAAGAAAATTTCTCTTAGCATAACTTTCTAGTTGATGGCCATGAACGAGATCTCCAAAGGTAGCTTCTTTTGACCCTGTTGTATTTCCTCACCTCCCCTTATCTTATGCTCTTCAGTGCATACAACAAAGAGAGTGTTCAGTATTCAGCCCTTACACTGTTAGAAAAGATGCTTTTTTACTTCAGGATACAGAATTTAATTTATGTTATTATTCTCAGTGTTTCTTTTACAAAATAATCTAATGATTTAGCGAGTAAGAGAATCTGTTCCACTGTATGTCACAAAGAGTAATATTAGCTATTATTGTTTGTGATACGTTAGGACGTTATCTTACTGGACGTACCTAATTCAACATCAGGATGCTGCCTCTCAGGAATTCTGCAGATCCCTTCTAAACATAGCAAAATGAGTAAGAATGCTTCCTAAATCAGCATCAATCCAATAGAACATACATGTGAGGCTTAGGCTATCTCTGGTAATTTTTTGACTTGCTTTTTGTTTTATCTACCCATCTTACAACTTTTCTTGGGAGTACAAAACAATTTTCTTTCTTAAACACATAATGAAACATACAGTTTATGACAAGGCTTATTTCAGCTTATTCCAGAAAGCAAATATAATCCAGACTATTATGGAGGCATGTGAGTGAAGGACTAGCTGGAGTGTAGATAGGGTCTCTTTACTCCATGGTTTTGAAAAAAAAACAAACCCAAAACCAAACCACAACATTAAATACAGTTTAAATCATACCCCCTGATGCTAGTGTAATGATGACTGTTCAAATTTGCAGAAGTTTTGGAATAATTGCTTTGAAGTCTGAATGTCCTAAATTCTCTTAATAGATGCTAACTCAAATGTTACTGATGCAAAGCAACCTCATTCCTTTTTTTTCATGTGGGACTTGTACAATGAGGGGTCAAGAAAAATAAGAAAGACAGGTATTCATACTCATACCTAGAGCATTAACTTGTTTTTTCCTTAGATGCATCTTTTTACAAACCATGATTTTTAGTATTGCAAATTATTATTATTTCTCCATCTTTTCCTTGTTACTCATATAGGTGATTTTTGGATTGTGGCTCTATCATCACAACAGCATTTTTCCCTATGTATCCAATATGTGAATTCCATTTTGTATTACCATCTTTCCTTAATTTTTTTTGTAAAACAATCACCTTCTCTCTGTCACAGCTTGTTCACACCTGCAGGGGTTGTAACTCCCAAGAGAATGAGAGTAACCCTAATTACTGAGTTTTTAACAGAAAACAGTTTCAGAATTTGAGTCCTCCTTCTGAAATCCTTGTTCAGCTGTGGAACACAGTATCTAAAAGATAACACATCTATAACATACTTCATTCCCCTTCTGAGGTAGCTTTAAGTGAAATTGCAATAATCTTCTTGGCCTATATAAAGTCTTTTTGATCTACCAACAGTACTTGAAAGCTGGCTTATATCAATAAAGTCTTTTTCTCAGAAGGTAGTCAAAAACTTGGGTATGTAGCATGGAATGCCATCGGGTTAAGATAGCTCCTAAGCAAGTATTTAGTTACTTCCAACATATAAATGAAAGAGAATAAATAACAAGGCATCCAGGAAGATGGAAGAGAAAAGAAAAAACACAGGTTAAAAAAAGAGAAAAAACATGAAACTTTATCGGGGGGAGGGGGAAATAATTTAGAAACTGTAGTCAACAAACAACTACAAGGCAAACAACCAAGGTAGATCCAAACCCTGAGATAGCAATAACCAGATAAAATGATCTGCTGGATCTCACAACATCTTTTAGCTGATGAACAGACTAACTTCTTTGTGTTGCACCTAACACAACAGGCCTCCTACCAGTGGTACTTCAAGCATGCCCAACACCAAATTGTTTCTTCAGTAGAAACAATTAAGCAATGGCTGGACTGATGAGTGACTAAAATACTTACAGACCACGGATGGGACATGTCAGTAGAACACACTAGGGAAGCCCGAATTACATTCATAATTTTCCTGGGAACTTGGTAGATGATGATCATGCAACAGGCAAGCATAAACCTTGAGGTCAGTAGTCCTAAATCAATTCTATAAATAGAGATTCTAGTGATGAGTACATATACAGACATTCACCAAATTCAGAATACTCACTTTTCTTTAATAATTGCAAACGTGATAAAACTAACATACTAAAATTTAATTTTAGCTACTTAGAAGTTTCTTCAAAAAATACATTGGTTGAAATTCGTCACACATTATGATTATCCATGTTGCCTTCAAGGTAATAACAACAACAACCACCACCAGCACAAACAGAAGTAGTTTATCCATTTTTTGAAAATTAAGTTGGGTTAGTGTTTAAGGAGAATTTTGCTAAGAACTGATTTTATTAACACACTTTAAAGCCTATAGTATAGCACACAAAGCATTAAAAAGACCTCAAGAATTAAAAACTCTGAAGACCTTCTACTTCTCCCCTCATGGGACATCAGCTCCACCCAGTAACACCATATCAAGCCTTTTACAAACACCATAACCTTCATCTTAAAAATAGCTGGGTTTTTTTCTGCTCATATTGGAAGGCTTTTGCAGAATCCCATTCCTCTGATAGTCAATAATCTTTAAATTTCTTTCCTGTTCATATCCACTTTTTCTTTGTGCCAATGCAGTCCCTTAGTTCATTCATCTCAAATGTTTACCTTCTTGATGTTATAACAGAAAATAATAACGTCTGCCCTCAGCCTTTGTTTTTCTAGACTAAGAAGTCCGGCTCTTTAAATCTCTCCATAGAAAATAGCACTTTTTTTTCCTGCCACTTAGCCTAATATCTCTTCCAGACAAATGCAGATCTTTTCATGAGGCCTAAATGCATAACCTTGCAATTCTCACTGTTAAATTCCATTCCACTGATATTACTTCATCCCTTAGGGGGATCCCATTTTCCTCCTATATTGTGATCTTTCCCTTTGTTGTTAATATCTGCAAATTTAGAGTATCGGGCCACTTTTTAAGGTCACAAATAAAAATACAGTAAGATAGATGTTTAGAACATTCCTTAGTAGTTTCTGGCATGCTTTTAAGAGGTATTTATTTCTGCCAAAAAAAGAATGTAGGTGCTTCCTAGAATTTTTAGCAGTACTTAGATACCTAAATTGGAATTAATTCTGTGGCTGTTGTACTTTTGGATTCCCATTATGGTCCTACCAGCTTCTTTAGGTACTTAACACATCCTTACAGTCTGACTGGTTGCAACTTCCAATTTCTCTACAAACAGATTTTTAGAGGTTGATCTTCCATAGATCTAAACAGTGATGGCCAATCTATCTGAAAATCTGATCCTGAACATCCGGAAGACCTTCTTTGCCTGAATATTTTCTGAAATGCTTTTTTTTTATGCATTCAAGTATACTATAGCAATTTCCCCTGTCAGTAGCGTGTTTCATAACCTGGTCATCCAAGACTTAACATGTACAGTTTTCAGGTGATTAGCTTGTCGCATGCAGAAACCGGAAATGCGAAAATTAGTTCTCTCTCCAAAAATGTATGTGTTCTGAAAGGAAAGCTTTTCCTTGAAGTATGCAGCATGCAAATGGGGGTGCTACCACAGCTACTACTCAGAAGCAAGGGGAGCCCTGACCCCACAGGGCCAGAGCAGACAAGACAGCATCTCTTCCACAGCTGAAAGAACGACCCTCTTCTCCCCTCTACGTTCTCAGGATTTTTCTGTGAGACTAGAAATTGAGTCCCCTTGCTTTTAAGGCATCAGAGTGGTACATCAGTCTTTGACTTGCTAAATGGATTCTAGATTTAATGTGAAAGATGACTAATTTTTTTACCCAGCAAACATGTACTTTTGTTTTACTAAGAAAGAAATTGTCTGAGTTACCCCTCAATAGAAATATACTTAGTTAAGCAATCCAAAACCCAAAGGGAAAACAGTCAAAGACGGAAATAGGACAGCATGCATTCCTATCAATATTTTTCCTGTTAGTACTATTGTTACTCTGATGGTCATATTTCCATAAATGCTCAAGTCTTCTGTGAAGACTGCTAAGGCCCAAGCTGCCGCCAAAACCTGCAACTGTGATAAGGTATTGGCTTTTCACCTGCTTTGAATCTGCCACATTACAATTGTTTCATACATTTTCATTCATCATCTGTTCTTCACTTAAAGACCCATGTGATAGGGACAGTCTTTTGAAATTTAATGAATTTTCATATAGTATTATTCACCCTTTTTCTGTTTGTGCCAAAGTGCACTTATCAGTGATGCTGACAAATTGGACTCTTGGAATTAGGCCAACTTTGAATTTACAGGAGTTTTTTTAAAGGCTCGCTAACAGATAGGTAACATGAAGGGGTTAGACTGCTACTCTTCTTTTTTGGCAAACTGAATTCTTTTGGCTTTTCAGCTGGCTGATAAACCAAAATGGTTTGGACCCAGTTAACCCTTGGGTGGGAAGAGCTGTTACTACAAGGCTGATTGCGCCTGTGTTACAGTCATGGCATTCATCTTTCATAACAAGCCTTCAGCACCCTTCAAGGCAGAAATGAAGAATGCTTCTTCTATTTAATCCTATCTCTGAGTAATTTTGTTGGCCGTGGCTTTGACTGATAGTAATTTGAGAGGATGGCAGTGGTGGGAAGTTGAGAAGCATACAAAGGGAGGGTCTATTTGTTTCATTTTCCAGTCTTTATTGACTATATTTGGTCTGCCACCTTATTTGGATGCTTGTAATTTTGTTTGAAAAACACTGATAAAGCCACAAAATGCCTCAGATATGAAGCAGCAAGAGGGGAAAAAGTTTATTACAAAAATTCTTATTTCCTTGTATGGTTTCTAAGGAAAATTTACTCATACACTGTGTTTGTGGTAAATTTACTCATACGCTGTGTTTATAGGGTTTTTTTCTCCTGATAACCTAGTGCCAGTGCTCTGTAACGTTGTGTACTTGACCTGGATTTTATTCCTCCTTCTGTTGTGTCAACCCCAGAGGCTTCAAGTAATACAGTTTAAAAAAAATAAAATAATCAGTACCAACCAAGCATACCAAACCAATCTAGGCTTTAATCTTTTCAGCTCACATGAGCAAGGGAAGAGTGTGTCTGACCAGGGCCTCAATATAGGCCCTCAAAGGAGGAAAAGGAAAGGAGATAGATGTATGTACCATCATTATGCGTCCCAAAGGAGATGTTCTTTGCTCTGCAGATTCTTCCTGCAGTTTTGGCAAAACTGTTTTTCTTTGCCTCTCTGTTTCCTCATTAAAAAAATAAACCTGGTTTGCAAGTCCCTCCTTCAATTTTAGTGAAAAATGAACAGATGACATCATAGGTAGCATATACACAATAGTAAGCTAACAATATCTACAGTAACTCTGCCTCAGCCACACTGGAGAACTCCTGCATGAACCTCAGATATCTAGTTTAGATTGATAAATGAGGTTCCCCCTGTGGGCAGTGGAAATACATAGGCTCCTCCAGAAGATTCAGAACATTTTGCGTGGAGCTTCTCTTCCTTTTTTTTCCCAGTGACTGAAGAGATAACCTAAACGTAGACAGTAGCAATGCTCTTCTGTCTATGTATGTATCACAACAGCATTTCCCTTACGAACCAATTCCCACTGATCATCACCAGTCTTGTGGGGTAGCTTTCACAAAGGACATCACGCTCTGATGATCAAGGAGCCTCCCTCCAGTCGATAAGGTAACTCCTGAAAGGCAACTGGTCTTTGATATCGCTGAAAGGAAAAGGATACCGAACTGCCACCAGCCTGCCCCCATTACATGATTTAAAACAGAAGCAAACTAAAAAGTCCCGGGCTCAATCAATCTGTTTATGCCTCAAGCTCGAAGGAGCCTGCAGCTCTGGGGAAGTGGGAAAGTTAAGAAAAGCAGCTGATTAGAGCTGCAGAAACCATGAGCTGGTGCCTAATTTTAAGATCAGTATATCTGAAGCAAATAAAGGAACTCCTGGGAGCCAGGCATCTTTGTAAATAGAGCCATTAATTTAGATGCTTAATTATGAATTTGGAGTCTACCACGGGCACACGGTTCCAAATCTGCTGGACTGCAAACTGCTTCAGCATTTCTAATTCCTTTTCTAGGGCTCTGTAAACGTGTGCAAAATTGGGTGACATAACAATTATGTTATTCAAACACAATACTACACGCATGTAAATGAGCTCTGCCAGCACAGTAGGCAGACAGTTGGAGATCCAGAGCTTAAATTGTAACAGTATGACTCTGTCATTTATAAAAGGAATTTTTGTTTGCTATCATTATCCATGGTTACTTGCCAACAGTCACTTGATAAAAATCTGAGGTACTAATGTATACATAGCTTGATTTAGAAAATCTAGCAAGTCATTAACCCTAAGCAATATATGCTTATCTTTGCTGGTGATGCTGTCAGTATTTAATTTCCTGTAGATCATAAATTCAATAGAGAGTGGACAGTGCTGCCTGGAGTAAGCAGGGGAAAATTTCCCTTTTTAATATCTCATCCTATTGATCATTTTCTTTACTAGTGAAGCTCTCTGTAAGCCATTTGGACAGTAAGATGATTCCTGAAAGTGTCAAGAGGCATATGTTTCATAGTGTCTCTCTGGTCAAAATAAATGGAGAAAGGGAAGGAAACGTGTTTTCTTTCTCCTCATCCCCCCCTTCTCAAATTCCTTGAGTTTTCCAGTATTTTCTTCTTATGAGCAAGTAAGTCCTACTTTCTTCTGAAAGATTTATCTGTTTATGAAATGCTTTCTCTGAGAAATAAGCTTACTAATACAATTTCTCCTTCATTACTGGGAATTTAATGCAACATTTTTGGTTCTTTGTTTTATTCAGAATGTTATCCAAACAACCACTTCTACTCTGCATATTTTAATGGCCCCTTAGATACACCACAATATTATGTAAGACCTGATCCTGTTCTCAAATAATCAGATGTCTACCACCAAGACGAGGAACAATCCAGACAGATGGTGCCTGAGCAAAAGTCTATGGAGGTGAACAGAAGTCGCTCCATTGACTCAGCCCCCAGGAGGCATGAGCTGCAGCCTCTTATCAAACATGTGCTCCACCGAAATGTTAGGGAATGGTCCATATGTCTAATGCTCTTGTGCTGGAGATTTTGAAATTGGCATATGTCTTAACTCGGAAAGTGAATTCAAGTTTTGCACAAAGTTATTTACGCATATCCTGTAAAGTCTGGCAACTTCAGAGCAAATAGCTTTAGAGTAACTTATTTTAGACTTTTAGATTACACAGTGTGCATCGGGCCTCTCAAATTCATATTCAACTGGGAACCGTCTGGCTACTTTTGAGTTGATATATCTGTCAACTGAAAAGAAACATCAAATAAAAAAATGCTGTGTTCAGAGACATCAGAAGTACTGTCACAGGGCTATGTTTATAAACCTATGAATAGTTTATATTTAGCAACATATGTATTTTTAAAATTTGTATAAAACAGCACTATTACTGCAGCGGTCTACTTCAGTACCCAGTACTAGACACAAAAGATCTCACAGATTTTGGAGGGGCTCTGTTATGCTAAGGCTTAGCATCTCTAACCTTCAAAGGCTTGCAGTTAAAGTGAAACTCTGGACAGCAACAGTTAGCTGTTCTCCATGGGCAAGGTAGCACCATGTAGCCTTATTAGTTACGTTCCATATTCTTTGTGTTGCGTGAAATGAAAATCTTACTAGAAATTCATTGAGAGGAAGTTTGGACCACTTTGTAGTTTGCTACAAAAGCCTACAGTCCAGTTATACTCCTGGGGAGAAAAACGCGTATTATAAGTTTCAGTGGCAGGACAGCTGTGTTTAACCAACAGCAGTTCTTACTGCATCATCCCAGTGTGATTAGTAGTTACAAAACTTTTGGACAGGATGGAGATTTTCACTGTAGGAGCAGAACTGCTATAATGAGCCAACCTGAGGAGAATATCCTGCAGGGAACCCCAAATCTGCCTCTGGAGCTATGTTTATTATGTACTCTACCTTTGACTAGAACCAGAGTCATCAAAACACTTCTTTCATGTGAGTGAGCACCGCACCACGACTATGTTTTGAACACAAAATAACTGGTTCTTGCAACTTCAGAGCAATCACAGGATGCCTGTTGCAAAAGCAAAGAGCAATGTTCCGGGTAGCTTTGCATGGATCTTGCATGGGTCTAGCTATTCCAGTTCTACAACTGGTATACATTGACCAACCACACTGATTAGAAAATGTTGATAAATAATATCCATATGTGCAGCTAAGAAGAAAGAAAAACTTCTAAAAGATTACATCATTTGGGTTTTTTTCCATCAGAACTTACAAAGCAAACGTGCAACTGATCCACAGGAACCTGAGAATCAGATAATCTGGAAGAAAAAAACTTCCTTGGCAAGTGTACATATTGGGAGGTCTTCATAGTGTTTTTTTCCTCAGAAAAATTACTTCAATAAGAGATACATCTTTTTTAAAAACAGAAGGATTCAGGAGTCAGTCTAAAAAGGAAGAATATCATTTCAGATTTCCAAAAAGTTCTTTAAGTAAAAAAGGGCAAATGCTATATATGTTACTCAGCTGCTGGAGTTGGGAAATGAAAATCATAATCCTCATTGCTGCTAGAGCTGGGGGTGGGGGAATCATCTCATTTAGAAATGCTTCTTGTAAATAAGTGTATGTTTGTTTAGGCACTACAGATCTAGGGTGTCTGTTTTCAAAGGAACAGCAGAGCAAAGGGACTACGCTCTATGGGAACTCTCCCGCCTGAAAATGGTTGTGAAGCTGCCTGGAAGAGAAGGGCAGGGTATGTCAGCCAGGGAAACGTCTTTCCCTGAGGACTCTTCAATAACAAAAAAACGACCATACAGGACTGAAAAAAATTAATTGTGTAATCCCTATTCACCATTACTCCCATTCGTCCTCCCATTATGATGGTGGATTGTGTGTATTACCCTCCTCAGCGACTCATCACAGATGGCTGGTTATGAAAGAGCTCTCTGTCCGACTGCCGCAAGCCCCACTGTCCTCTGAATCATGAATGAAGACAACAACAAGCTTCAAAATCCCAGAAGCTAAAGGAGATAACCTCTAGCATGACAGATCACAAGGGCAAAGATTTACTGCCACAGCAACAGAAACATGTGCAGAAAGAGTGATAAAAATTAAGGTAGGAATGATGCTGCCCCTTGGTTTGTAAGAAAAGTCATATCCTTCATGTTTTAAACTGATAGGTTGGGAGATATCTTGCTGCATGGCAATTTGTTTTGTTTTAGGGTGTTATCTTTTTTCCTGTTGTTTTTAAGACAGCAAGGTATGAAAAATGGAAGTTACATAAGGCAAAACATCTTATCATGGCTCCTACAGCATTTCTGACAGATTTTAAAGCCTAAAGCAGTCATGAAAATCTAGAAGGGACCATCTACATTAATACAGAACAACTGAATAGTTTCTGTCAAAAACTCCACAAATCCTCCATAATCTGTAACATATGTTTTTAGGACAACAAACCTAGATGACCTTAATTAAAGAAAACAACACCCTGACACATCCACAATAAATGATAGGTCAGGATTACTGTGTTCTCCCATTATTTGGTCATTTTGTATTTTTCTTCATCCAGCCTATGGAAAAAAGTCACCAATACTCTACCATGCACCTAGTTTGTAGATTTTGTGAATGATGTAAGATGAAATAAGTAAATAATAAAACAAGGAATAGCTGCAGACAAGAGTAAACCACTGCATTTTAATAGAAACTGTGTGCAACACATTCTCTACTTGGTGGCACAGGTATCCACTACTTTTACTTAAGTACAGTTTCCAAAACTGCCACTTCTGTATGTAAAATTACAAGAATTCTCCTTATCCTGTGAAGAACAGTTGCCTCTTCATAAAACTGAAGCAAGCTCATGGATCTCATATAACTGTTATTAATTTTTATGAGTGTTTTTTGTACATCAGGGAGTATTTTTTCTTCACAGACTTTGAAAGAATTCAATTTTAATTTTATGATTTTTTGTTAATACAATTATAACTTGGTTATGCTTTATTTCATTTGAGTCTATTGCTAAAAGCAATTGTTTGAATTCCCCACTTGTTTTATGTGTCCAGTTGTTTTAGGATCAACAAGTAATGTTAGTAATGCTCTTATCTACAAAAGAATAAATCCTTTAAGAAAAAATTGTTCTGAACTAGTAGTGTAACTGCTAACAAGTCTGTAAGTTAGAACACACACAAGTCTCATCCAGCTATCAACAAAAATAATCTGACCCACTACTGCTTTATGCACTTCTGGTAAAACTATAGTTGACATGTCTAGGGTTTTCTTTGCTCCATAATCACCAAGAAACAAGTGAAAGAGGAACTGAATTCCATCCTATCCAAGGGATGGCAAGTTCAGTTCCTCCTTTAATTAAATCAATATCGTCTTTACTAATTGAATTTGAAAAAAAAGTTGCTCTTTCCATAAAGAATGCTGACTTTTCATCCTACTAATGATTCGGTTTTTTTTAATTCAGGAAACTGTAGCCCTGTCAACCCATCAACTGATTAGCTTTGATTCATGGACACCACTGAACATAAACTAAAAATACTGTATTCAAACTTATTAAAAAATTAGCAAGGCATATTACTACTATTGTGATATTTAAAGTTTTTAAGTAGCACAAGCTGTCTAACTCCCTACCCCATGGCTCTGTCTTCACCATGCATGAGGCCTGAAGTATATCTGTAGCTTATGTACAAACAGCAATAAAGATGACATTATGGGATATATTCCCTGGGAGTAGATGCTTGTGCCACTTGCACAGATTCCAGTAAATCTATTTTCATACTCTCCTACTTTCCAAGATGGGCCACTGAGCTGGAAATGTCCCTGACAGAAATGTGGGTTTCTGTCCATATGATTAACTAAATAAACATATCAAAATGTAAATAAAATCTTTCTGGATGTTTTGAAGAAAAGGGGAAAAAAAAGAGAATCAGTACATTCTGAACACTCCTTTTATGGCTTCTCTAGTACAAAAATAGCAGTGAAAGACTACTAAGGCTTTGAGGAGGAATGCTGCTTACTGAGTACAATGGCTCTGGCTTGTATTGGCATACTGAAAAGAGGCAAGATACTGCAGAAATCTTTGACAGACTCAGGGGAAGCCAAGGTTTTTAACAGAGCAGTTGGTATCTCTATTATTATAACCTCTCGGCGTGCTCCCTCTGCTTATCTATGGGCTTCGGGACTGCTGCATAGCTTCAGCTTACTCCACAAAGTCTTGCGTGAGGCAGCAATTAAGCGACTCGTGGAAAAGATCAGCAAAAGATACAGAAGATACTCGTTCAAAAATTAAAATCCTCCATCACCAAGAGACTACCTCTTTTTCCATGTCCCCTACATGGTCAAAATGCCATGAACTAATTGCTTTTTACAATGTTTGAGAAGATCTAAATTAAGCATTTCTCTCTACCTTCACATTGTACCTTCCAGTGTACGTGTTTGCGTGCCTGTGGTTGTCTACGGCAAGACTATTCATGAGTAAGCATGGCACTTACTCTGCTCTGAAGGCCAGCCATCCTGAGCAATTGGGAGTGTCACAATTGCAACCCATTTGCAGAAAAGAAGGCATGGCCTCTGTCTACCTGAGACTCATGTTTGATGGAGTTACCAAAATATATCTTGAGAAAAGACTATGATCATTCGGGGAGCATGTTACTCTGAGTAACCGGGGCCTGCTCTGTGAAGGGTTTTTAGATCAGGACCGACTAGTACTAGAAGACTAATGGCTATGACTTTTGTGTATTCCCCAGCAGCCCTGGACCTTGCCCCCTGAGAAACCAGCACAGCCACATCTGTGGTCAGCCAGGACAAAGTCAGCTAGCAGTGGGCCTTCCCAGCATCGCATTTCCAAGAAACAGCCCCCACCACCACCACTCATGACAACCTTCAGGACAACTACATGTCTGTTTAACACCCTCCTGGTCAGAAGGTGGCTGAGGCTGAGGCATGTGTCTCCATCTCTTTGAAAGGCCTCCACAACCGTGCTTGATGAACCACAATTGTCTGTCTTACCTGTTTTAGAGGAGCTCATCTTCACCTCACATAGACACTTCTACAAGCTAAGCCTTGAACTGGAGCTCCTAGGGTCTTATTACAGCTTTTCTACGTACATGTTACAAATTCAGTATTTACATATTAAAAAAGAACATTTTTCTCTCATGAATGCAAAACCATCACAACACTTGCTTCCTGCTGCTGTATGAAATCTCTCCTTAAGCACTTTAAAATACTTTCGGTCTAGCCATTTAATGACAACTTCATGAAATCATCATAGAGGACTACTTTTCACAAGAGAGGTTTGAAAGCAAACTAGCTCCAGACTGTACATATTTCATAAATAATGCATGTAATTTTTTAACTAATTCTGGCTGATATCGTTAGCCAAATTTAATAAACTTTAACGGCCCTCATCTTGGTATTACATTGGTCTCAGTCCTAAATGAAGCTGAGTTCATAATCTGTTTTCTCATTAGAATGGCATAGATTTCAAGCTCCTCCTTCTCATCTATTATTAGAATATCTTTTCATCATGCACAAAGAGCTAAAGTTTGACAAAATTTAGCTTATATGATGCACCTAAGCAATCCACTCAGGAGATATTATGTAATGCTATTAGATGCTCTCTGTACATAATGCTTTTTATTTCATATCCAGCTGAATCTTGGTCTTGTTCATTAAAAAAAGAACCAACAAAAAACAGAAAAAAAGGAAATATTTTCTGAATTTCTTAATGTCTCATTTTGAAGACAGCGCCAGTTTCTGTGCTATTTACAGTTGTAGTTCTAATTGTGATTTTGACTGTCTGTAACTTTTGCAAATTGCCATGTTATGCATGCTAATTATTTGTTAAAGACATAATAGCCCATAAGTACTTTCCCTGCATAGGTATAGAAAGGCTAAACCTTTCTTTTCCTTCCCCACCACCAAGTAATTTATTTGAATTTTAAAAGCATTTTATCATTTCAAAACATTTAACCCCACTAATACAATACAATATTCTCTTTATGTTTTATGATAAAAACCACTTCTTTGAAAGCTGGTGAATCCTAGTTAAAGTGGTACAAAGCACAACCGTACAAGTTTTTCCTAGATAGTATCTTAAAAAGGCATTTCTGTTGTAAGACTCATCAGTCTCCATTTCACACACTACAAGAAATCCAAAGACCTGAGCATCCTCCCCCTGCTGTCATGCAGACGGGGGTGGCATTACCTATTGTGCAGAGCAAAGTTGGTTTTAGAGAGAGCAAACCAGAAGAGCTAAAGGTTTAACAGGGACAAATTTACTTGCCTTTCTAGTAATGAATCTGCTGAAAAGATAGCTACGTAGGGTTCCTACCTCCTCCATTCCCCAAAGTAAATTGGCCACTGACCTTGAATGCACACAATGCTCTTGAGTAGCACTTCAAAATGCCATATGATGTCTTTAAACCATACAGAAATTTGTATTTGCTAGTTTAAAGGTCACTATGTCTAAAAAAGACAAACTCATAAATTAGTTTTAAAAAACACTGCTAACGTAGCTATTTACTGCAGTTCTGCGAAGCAGTGTCTTTGCAAGCACTTAAGAAAAGTCTTCTTCCCATGCTACCCATACGTAACCAATTATCCACAGTGGGAGCAATGTGCATGCCTGAAAGGAAAAAAGTCCCTGAACACAGATTTCACAGCAACGACAGCACTGCAGCATAATGGACAGAAAGTTGCTAAATTTCTCGTACCACACAAATCCAAAAGTTGTTTTGCAAGACCAGAACCAGGATGAAAATTGCAAGTCTTTTTTCTCCAGTTTTGATGCTCAGTTCAAAAGCTCATTCAATTGTTTGATTTCTAAATGAGGTCCTAACTATGTGTTTCTTTAAATATCCTACGTACAAGACATAATGAAAGACAATAAAATGTCTGTTAAAAAACCAAACCAACTTACTGCAATGCAAAAGATTTATCATAGACTGTGTTAAGTACACAGTGACAGCAACCATTTTTCCAAGACACTTTTTCTGTGAATTCCTACAAGAACAATAACTTCTTCAGCACTAAATGACACCTTGAATGCTCAGACACCAGACTGTATCACAGAAACCTTCATGTACAAACATACAAAGAATCTCTCAAAGGCTTAAAACAATTAGCTGATAGTCAACAGCAGAACCAAGCTGTTTCTTGCAAGACACACCAGTCATCACTTATCCCAGTCACCTGGTAGTATAAAAAGAAAGGTAGAGAAAGAAAAGCTCTACTAAATCTCAAATATAGTCCCCAGAAAGTGTCAATACAAAAATCTTCCCTTACAATTGTTTTGTTCCTGAAAGAGATTAGGTGCAGCAGGCAGGGAAAAAAGAACCAGGCTGCTACTTTTCAGTGCAACGTGTTAGGAGAAGCGGTACCACTACAGCTGGACATCAGGCATAGCGGGATGTTGAAACCACTTGCACATTCAGTCCCCTGCAATCTGGAGTGCAAAGCAAATGAGCTGTAGTATGGCTACTGGCAATTAGTGGCGCTTCTGCATCTCAAGAGATACTAGCTGAAGTGCGATTCTGAACAGGAGTCCTCAGGCCCCCTGGGAACTGAACGGATGATAGCAATTTCCAAGGATTTTATACGCTGGCTTTGCTCCAAATTACAGCAAAACTGAAACACTTCAAATAATCTTGGAAGGAAAATTCCATGGCTCTTCTGTTTATTTGTTTATTTTTTGCATTTATTTCTAAAGAAATCAAAATAGACAGAAAATGAATCAAAAGAATAACTGCAAAACTAAGAATTAAGAAAGATGTTTTCCAAAACATTAAAATGTTCTCAGTCCTTTTCATTTTTTTGAAAAAAAAGTCTACTGCAGTTGACCTGCTTTTGTGAAGTATTTTGATTTCAACAGAGCTGCATTTTCCAGGAGAGCATTCACACCCCCAAAATTTGTAGATTTCTTCCATCTGTCTCTCACTTAGCCAAGATATGCATTTAAATTTTATTCATTTTTTATCTTCAGCTCATTAAACAGCCTTCATCGTTCCCCAACTGATTCCCATTTTTCCATTACCCACCGCCAATCTATTTACCTCTTGCCGTGTGAAAGTGCACTGGTCCAGGGTCTGCCAGAGGCAGTTTCAGTGTGATACCACACCTTGGCCTGATAAATACAGCAATACGTGGAGCACATTTACAGTTCTGCAAACTTCTTTATAAACAAGTATCAAGGGTCCAGGTCACACCTACCAGTCTCAAATAACTCCACTGCTTTGTCAACATTGCAGCGGGCATAATACAGGAGAAACCCCAGTGAATTAAGTTCTACGTGTACTGTCCACTGCTACCCCCTGGTCTCCAGTTAGGCAATTTCTTTTCTTCCTCTGTGCTATTTATTCACCTGATGAAACTCTACCCTCACAGATCTGTGCACAAAATGTGATGCTTTTCAGACAGCCACTCACATTGATCTGAAGGCACAATTTCTCAGGTCTCCCCCATCACTGCGAGTGTGCAAGCATTATTCCCTGCGGGAAAGATCAGGCACCAATTACAGAAGGACTCAGATTTTTACTAACATCACATGCCATCTGAATGTGGCATTCCCTGCCACTAACAGGAGTTTGTGTCTCTTGGGTATCTCAACCTGCTGTTGAGCAGCAGAAAATTACTTCCTCCACCATCACAAGCTTGTTAAGAAGTCACAGGAAGCATATAAAGGACACCTTTGATACGCAGAAAATGAATGACTAATACACGATGAATCATAAAAATGATGGTTGGGAAAAAACCTCTGGAGGTCATCCAGTCTAACCTCCCACTCAAAGCACGGACTATCACTAACATGATACGATGTCAGCTGTAATCATGTTTAGCTAACTCTAGAAAACCTCCAGGGACCAGCAAAAAAATCCCAAAACCAAAACCAAAAACAAACAAAAAACCTGTCAGATGACAAAACCATCAGACAATTCAGAGTTAAAAAAAGGTCAAAATACAGAAAGCATAATAACATACATTCATAATAAATATCATACAATCACATTTGGAAGGCACTGCCAAAGTTTAAAATTAGTCTACTTGATCATCAGCACGCCTGAAACCCAGCTGTGCTAAAACCAACATGCCTCTAAAACATCTAAAACTAGGACATGTCATGGAGGGAGATGGAAAATGTCCAAGAAAATGACAAAAGTGATGAGAAGGAGACTGGGTGGCTTAGGTATTGCAAGTAGCTATGTACCTCTTTTTATCTGGGTTACCAGTTTAAAACTGTATGAGTATAAACACATTCCTCACTGTGGAGTAAAGATGTGATAAAACAATCCTGAAATAGGGTGAACAGACCTTCCTTTCTTTTCGCCTACCTTCAGAAATAATCCGCCTCATGGAATTCATTCTGGTATGGCTACACCAGCATTTTGTGCATACATGCAGGATACCAAAAAGTTCAGTCTAGAGTTACATCTTCCTTAAATTTGCCTGGAAAATACTTCTCCTGGAAATAAAAGGAACTCTCTACCTCCGTATCTCAATCCACAAAAAGTGATCCAGACGGAAGAAGGAAAGACACCATGAGCAGGACTTCTAGTTTGCCACGTGTCTTCTCTTTGCAACAAGATCATGCATGTGCAATTGTTCTTACTTGCAATTCTCCATTCAGATGTTCATCACATTTCAGAGATGTTTTATTTGTCCATAGGTTTACCTGTAGGAGGGTAGGAAGCAAACGAAACCCAGAAGCAAGCTGTTTGGTGGCTACAGATACTCTTAGAAAAACTCTGTAAGTGGTTGGTGGACGTACATTTGACAGCAAATTTTAGAACCAGCGTAGAAAAGCACTTCATGAAAAGGTGCATAAAGGAGTTTTGAAGATAGAAATAAATTGAGCTTATTAGAAAAGTTTAAAATATGTTACTGATAACTTTTCGTATTTACAGAAGGATCTAAGTGCTGCATCTTGCAAAAAAAGATGTGAACCGGAGGTGTATGCATGTGTTAGGAGACTGGAGGATCTTCAAGCACCCAGCAGGCAATAAACATTGCAATGGGCACTGTAGTTTGAAGGATCTGCTCCATTCTGAAGCCTTCAAAACTACTTCTATTTAATTCTGTTCCTCCTGTTTGGTTCATACTGCTGATGAGAAACACTCAAATCTTCACATCAGCCTTTCTGCTAGAATTCCAACTCATTAGCTGTATTAAAAAAGAATTGGTGGCCACCCCATTTCCTAGCAGGCAGGTGTCTCCTCCTGTTTTGGCGTGACATGGCCTTTAGGCTTATGGCTTATTCAGAGGACAAACCTTGCGAGCAGACAGTGACATACCCACTGGGCTGCAAGGACAATTTCTTCCAGTTAGGGCCATGAGGCAACAGCAAGGCATGCCTGGGTGAAAGCTAATAAGTCAGCTGGTGATCCTGTCCTATCAATAAATCAAAGATCCTTGCCTTCAGAGGAAAAAAATCCCAGCATTTTTTTAATCAAAAGTATGCCTTTTAAAGAGAGTAAATAGAACAAACTTTCAAATAACAAAACAGAACCTAATAATATCATGAGCAATTGTCTTGAATGTGTTAGCACATAGGGTATTCTGTCATTTTACACATCATTTTAAAACATATTCCATTTTCTTCTGGTGAGAATAGAAATCTTAATCACAGGACTAGGAAGTGCTGATTGTGTATCTGTACAACTGCAGCCATGCTCTTCTGAATAATCTCCCAGTTTAAAAAAAAGCTTTCAAATATATATTAAATCATCCTTAAGAAATGCTAATGTTAACCAACGTAAATGAAGAACTGTCCTGAAGACACTGAATTGTAATGACATTTCATTTACATCTACAAATGAAATGCTTTTCTGCTCTCTAAGCTTAAGTGTTATTATGCCTGATTACATTTTCAGATTTTTTTGCCCTCTTTTGTTCCTCCATTGGACTGTCTGTTTTACAAACAGGTTTAAGCAAAAACAGTTAACATTTCCATCACGTGGACACTCATCTCACTTAATTGTGTGAGTTCAAACATTTCTGGGATGACTAAAATGTATATGGCTTTGCTTAGCAATGCAAACTTCCTTCATCTGCTTGAGCACAGCCTAAGACACAATAGTGTTTTTGTTCTGTGCTTTTAACGAAGACAAAAAATTAGACGGATTTAGGTCAAAGAAAAAAGAGCATGCTAAAATGCTGTAGAGTTAAAATTCAGCTGGAAGAGTAACAACATATCCTAATTAAGTATAAACTTCATGAATACTAACTCAAAGATAATGCCAGTTATCACAGAATTTGCAACATTTTTCTTCAAAATAGTACCTCACTATTCTCAGTGCCTAATGCTGCAGTGAAATTTCCTGTTTATCTAACATTTTTCCTTTCCTCTTTGTCACAGTGAGAAGTGAAAATATCATTGTGGTGTTGTGAAAATGTCCCATTTTCTGCTGGTAACAACGAGGCTGACTTCAAACATAAGGGACTATATATTGAAAATATTTATCCACTTCCTGTTCCATTAATTTACTGTCAACATGTTATTTTCCAAAATATTTTAACAACAAAGAATCACTGCACATGCCAACTTTTTTACTGGTTCTCCCACAGAACTTTTTCCTATTCAAAATTAGTTAGCCAATGACAAGTCCACACATTCCATCTATAAACTTCTGTTACATGTAACCATACAAATGATGGTGACAAAATGAAAGCTGAAAATATTTTTCTGACTGTTGGATTTGGGATTTGTTTGTGGGGGAAGGGAGATACATTATAAAAAAAAAGAAGGAAAGCAAAAGAGGAGTAAAAGGACATTAATTTCTGCTGGTGTTCATACTTTGTTAAAAATTCTGTTTCTGAGTCAAACCAAACTGGGAGGAAAAGCGTTTATTCAGAAGCTTTTTCATGGAAAATACCAGCAGTATTGTTTTCAAAAAGAAAAGCAAAAAGCCATTATGGAAATGGAAAAGACCTTCGTGCTCTGTGCAATACCTGTAAATCATAAATCCTCCAGACGTGTCTCTGGGCAGCCAGGTTGCCAGTGAGTGGCACATGAAACAGAACAGGAGTTAGTAAGTTGCATGGCTTATTGGCTTTGGAGCCAGGCCGGGGTTCGTGCCCTGCTGTGACCACAGGCAGGCAGCCGGAGAGGCAGGAGGGAGAGCACACCAAAGCAAGAGGAGCCAGAGGCAAGGCTTCTGCTCTAGGGGAAACTGCCAGAGAGATGGTCTATCGGTGAAACATGCGGTGGGATGTATTGCCTTCATCAGGGCAATGATCCTTGTGCTATAGAGGAGACCCTTCCGCTCTGCTCCTTGTGAGACAGTGAGTACTGCAAAATCAAAACTCACTTCTTGCCCCCGTTACCCAAATGCACTGATTGACAGGTCGGCCTTAGTGCAACCAGCCAATGCAAACATGACTAGTGTAATGTTCTGGCCATAGCATAAATTGTATTCAGCCTGTAATTCCATGTACTAGTTAATAGGAAATACATAGAAAATCAAATACGCTTTAGTTAAATACACCAAACTTTTAGAGGAAGAGCAAAAAAAGAATTCAAGGTTGTTCCTCTCCTTCTCCTAAGATACTCTTCAGATCTCCAAAGACAGATTGACGCATGGATCTCACATGTGACATCAAGGACTGCAGCATGCTCCTAATCAATCCAGCTGGCAATGTTAATTTCTGGACAAATCAAAAGACAGATGGATTTCATGTTCTGCTATACAGCTAGCAAATGAAGTTGTTCTAGTGGTTACAGTAAAAGTACTAAATCCATGACACAGGAAGGTGTTTTTATTAACTATACTGCACTGTGATGCTCCTGAGTTTCAAAAGAGTTACTGATGAGTTAAGACTTCCCCAGAATGGCAGATGAGGAAGTGCTCCAAATAAGAGTAAAAAGCATCAGCAACCCAAGAGATAGGCGATGAAGGAATAAGGGGGGTGGGGGGGGTGGGGGCTATGGTTAACATTCATTCATTCATTTCAGCAGATTGCTAAAGTTGCAGAGAAAGGATGGAATTGAAACTCCTTAATCACTCAACAACTCTGTCCAACATGTCTCACAGAGGCTTCCTTCAGGAAAAGGCCATGCTTTCTATGTCATTTAAAGCACAGAACATTAGTAACAACTTGAGCACAGTGGGCAGGAAGAATGAGTTTGACAAAGCTTATGTCAGACGTTCAAACAACTATTTAATAGTTCACTTTTGTATTCTTCACAAATAGGATGCCAACTTCCTCTTCCAAGTCTTAGCTCCAGTATATAATTTTCAGTATTTCTCACAAGAAAATGAAAAAAGGAAGAAGAAAATCAAACCAAAAATACATGAAAGTAGTAACCCTATCCAGCAGCATTCACCAGAGGAGTCAATGCAGACCAACACAGAGGTATTATTAGCTAGCCACATGAACGAGGTTAGTGAGTCAGCTCATTTATCATTACACTGTTCTACCCTCTGGTTCACCTAAAATACTGTTTTCCAGGATGAATCACTCAACCTAAAGTATCACTTCATAGTACTCAGAGGGATCATAACTCTGCACTGCAGCAAAAGCTGAGTCTTAACCAACAAACCCACCCTAGGTAACTGATACTGTTGCTACACCAAATAAAACAATAAAAGCATTATTACACGTAGAAATTGTTAAAAAAACCCTTTTAAAATAAAGACACTCTAGGTCTTTACACTTTCTTTACACTTTATCTCAAATATCATATTTAGCTGGACCTGATCTCTTGCTATATTAATCTGCTGTACACTGCAAAACTTCTTTGGAGTCACTGAAATGATATCTGGTAGCACAAGGCTAATAAAGGAGGGAAACAGGTTGTGAAACCTCAGATGAGGCACCTGATCAGAAGTTAAATAAAACTGAATGAGAGTAAGAACCCTAAAAGACATATGTAACAGCTCTTCTTGAACTGCCAGGGAAATCTACAGCCTCAGCATCACCATCATTGAATTGTGCTACTGAGCCAAATGTACACTGAAAGAAAGCATGTCGGCATGAATTATTCATAGTCAGAGTGGTGTCCTAATATACTCTGTAACCGTTACACTGCCTAAAGATTTGGAGTAGTGTAAGAATATGAAGAACAAATATTTCTCCTTTGAACAGAGGGCGGACATAAATTCAGGACAGAATAATACCTAGTCAGGTATACAAGGAGAAAGTCACTATTACTAAGAAAGTAAGAGCAGTAATAGTAGTACGGAAGATGGAAGAGAAAGCCCATGATGCAGAATTGCAGAAGGGTTAGTTTGGGAAGGGAAATAACAACAAAAATTTACATTCATTCAAATTAGACTCGTCTCAGGATGTTAAAAATAAGAAGTATATGAACAGAAAAACTTATTCAAGCCAATGAATCATTTTGAAATGTTTTTAGCAAAAAAAGTGTTATGATTTCCATCACTACCTTTGTTCTGATAGAAACAGTCAACCGTCATCAGCTTGACTGACAGTTCGGGACTGGACATGTAGCTTCAGTGCATCACAAACATGAGCTATCTCAATTACACAGGGTTAAATATGTGAAAGATAAATGTTCTGATGTAAGGCAAAAAAACCCCAAGCAACCCAAATAAACAAAACATCAAAAAACATCTATATCATCTACAGGTCACCTCAAAACATATTTAACCAGCTGTTTGCTCAGCTGTGTTCTGCTTTATGATGCATATTATCATTTAAAGACTTCAAGACCCTTTAACCTTTCCCTCCAAAACAAGTTTCAAAACTTTGAAGTTGTGTATGCACACTATCTCATGGTGCAAAAATATACACTATTCTTGAACTTACAACTTTTCTTTTTTCAAAATTTTATGAAGGCGCAAAAGAAAGTATTTGTAGGTAATAAGTTAAATAAGTATGTGAGTCGAGGTGTTATTTTTATTCCCATATGCTTATTTTACCAGGTAGAATAATTTCATGGTTCTCATGACCTAAACCGAAAATTAAGTGTGAAAGCATCAAATGAGAACCAACATGAATTTGATTGAATAATGATGATTGAGTAATAATTTTCTGAAGACAATTTACTATTTTAAAAGATTGTGCTGAATGTGTTTGGAGCTAAAACTCCACAATGTAAATGCAGAACTAAGGATTGAAATGCTGCCTTTCTTCACTAATTTCCCCATTCAGTTTTGTTTCATTGGTTTCTTAACCTTACTGTTAATATTTATCTAGGTTCTGATACACTACTTATAGTCATGTAATCCAAGCCACTCCCCCTAAAAATAAATCACAGGATCATAGAATCATAGAATCATTTAGGTTGGAAAAGAACTTTAAGATCACCAAGTCCAACCATAAACCTAACACTAACCCCACCACTAAACCATGACCCTAAGTGCTACATCTACAAGTGTTTTAAATACTTGCAGGGATGGTGACTCAGCCACTTACTTCCTGGGCAGCTGTTCCCCAGTGCTTGATAACCCTTTTGGTGAAGAAAATGCTGATTACTATTTTATTGCTAGAAAACTACGACATGATGCTCATATGAAAAACAACCTGTGACAAGAGTAGACCTCAGACCAGTAATCACATCTGCCAAAATTCAGGGTCTGTACCATGAAACCATCTCTGGTTATTTATGAGACATCCCTGATGCACCCTCCATCCACTAAAGAAGCAGCAGCACTGCCACTATCATAATTCACTCCTAAAGAGTTCTAATGATGAAACATGTAACACAACGGATTCATAAAGAACTTCACCACGAGTGGGAAGATTCAGTGCTCAGACTGGTTAACGTTAATTAGCATTGTCAATGACCTTCATTCAGTGGATCCTGGAACTGCTTACTGAAGTGCCTCACTTGATTGAAATACCCATATTAGGTGTTTGGTCTACAGCGTGCCTTCCCTTTAAGTGAAACCAATTTGGAAGGGAAAAGAAAAGGCTTGTCATTTAAGATGTCCATTAACTTTGTTAATATCTGTATACAAACACACACAGGTTTCAGAGGAGACACACTAGATCCCAAACCACCATAGGATTTGCACAAGAACAGGTGGTCCCTGGTGGGTTCATCGTTGAAAATGTCACCTGAAAGCTTGCAGTTGCAGCCATAAATGCGGAATACCAGCAACCCTGACTTAGTCTTGAACCTGAGCATGGAACTCCTTGCCTATGTAGAGATCATCATGCAGCAGAGGGATTGACTATATTTTATTTCCTGCCAGCACTTCAGTGTAGCAGCACAGCTGTCCAAACGTTGTTTTAGGTTTAGGAAAGAGAACTGGAGAATCCTTTCTGGGGGAACAACAAATGACTGCAAAGAGGTCACATCTTATAATCTGTAGACATAGGGATAGAGGTGAGCCACATGAACTCCAACTTTACTGTTCTCTTTTTATTCTAGCATTACATATTGGTGCTTGAAGAGACGTCACTGAGAACTGAGAAGGGGAATTGGACAAGAACAGTTTGCTGATTTAATAGCTTACAGAAACGACTTCCATGAAAATCTAATGGGTTGCTAAAGTGCCACCATAGAGGGAAGTATCTGCCTCCCAAGGGTTTTCCTGGGTCTATTTCTGCAGAATCAATCTACAGAGCATGCTTTCACACCAGGTGAGACCCCAGTCTGACTGCTTACTTTTATGTCCAGCTTTTTATAAAAGCTCACCAGTGAGCCACACGAAGAGGTTTTAGGTCTTAAGCTCCTTTGAAAAACCAACCATGTGCACTGAAACCCTTCAACACACACACGTACATGCACACACCTCAACAGATTGATGACTTGCTCAAAATTCAAGCCTACTGACTACTCATATGGCAAAAGGAAGGATGAAAAAGTCACTACCAAAATGACAAATCTCTCTGTCACTCCCTATTTTAAAAGAAATCAGGGTTTTGCATCACTTTCCTTACCTCCATTTAGTCAGCTGCTCACACATAGTGCGGGTTTACGCCCAGAGTGATTTCACTGAGGAAGTCAGAGTAGCTGATCAACATTTAAGGGAAGAGATTAACAACCTGAAGAAGAGCTGTTCCAAATGATCAACCTCATCCTCCTCCGCATACTTTTGGTCATATTTTTAATAAGGTTTTATAAAAAATGGTAAGACTACTCCGTGGTGTTTGGTTATTATCAGATTACCATACCCCAAGAGCATTTCATAGGCAAGGCAGTCTGGTCTTTTCTACAGAATTTGAATGGTATATCCACGTGCTAATAACACAAGGTATGAATTTGAAGGTCTCCATTTATTTCCGTCCAACTAAACAGCTATTTACAAACCATACACAAAGCCTGACTCAGACTACAATATGAAATATTTTCCATTTTCCAGTTAGTAGACATTTGACCTCTTAAGACAACTGCGATCACATCAGAAACGTTTTCATGTTCCTGATGAAAAAAAAAGGAAAGAAAAATCACAGACCTTTTCAAACTTAGTACTTGCCATCCTCAAACACTGGTGATACTGGGTTTGGGCACGCAACCCCGCTGAGCACCTAGAAAAATGCCTGTGAGCCTACCCTAGCAAAATTCAGCCTGAACTCAGTACAAAGGCTTAGCTTTTTGGTCTGTGTGTGAAAAATATCAAGGCAGTTGTAAATTAGCTGTTTCTTTTGGAGTAAAACTAGCTGTATTTTTATAATATTTTTATTTGTAAAACTAGCTGTATTTCTATTGAAAAGTTTAAAAAATAAAATGCTGCATAAGCACAATTTTCACTTCAGGTTAAACTAAATATTGGGGTGGGTGATTTTGCCTTTGTAGGTTTAATTTTCAGAACAATATCCTTTTGTGTGATTTTTTCTTATTCTTCCAATTCATGCAGTCAATCAAAAAAAATTGATTGCTTGCATCATTCTACCTACACAGTTGTCTATAAAGTTTCTAATGTAAATTGTCCCTCTTAGCTAGTTATGAGAACCTCAGGCAGGGTAATTATGCCCAAGTCTGAATGAGCACAGGAAGGAGAAAGGGGAATACTCTCCAAATGCTGCTAGGCAGTAAATAAAGGTAAATAGGTGATCAAAACAAATCCTCCTGCAACACCTGTTTAAATGTTCCTGTTTCTTTCACTGGCTGTGGTCTTCTGAGTTGAGCTGCTTCTGCCTTTTTCCATGTCTTTCTACTAGTGTTCATTGTCGTCACTGTGAACAGAATAAGCTCAAAGAACCTCTTGAAAGGTTTTACTCTTTACGTACTGGATGATCAGATGCTACAGACATATGGAGAACTGCAGCACCTCACTTAAAATGTCCCATTTCTCTCTCAGATATGTAAGACTAGAAGAATTGATTCAGAAACACAGACCTATTATTTCCTATGTAGCCACATAGGAAATAGAGCTTCCAGGAGGAAGTGGTATACGATTGTTATCGTCTCTAGACATGCTAACAGAACACCTTATCATTTTGAGGTATTTAACGAATATCTTAGTGTGCATCATAAGTTAGCATGTTTCTTCAACTGCTAATATCATTTAGCTCTGATGCAGCAGCTCTCTGTGTTTTTCAATGTTTTTCTCTTTATATTCCCCAATAATTTTCTGCTGAATGCATGGATCCCTAGACAACAAAACAAAATTTTCTACCAGTGGGTTTCTATTGTTAGTTACCTTTCACAGATCCCTCAGGAGCAGTCCACAGATGCCTGGGGGACTGTAAGATCATATCTGAAAACTATTGTGATCCATGTAACAGTTATTATTTATGTTCCCACAGAAATGTTTCTTAAGTCTTTGCAGGACAAATTAAAACACTTCATTTACCAAGGGGCTATCATCTTTTTAAAACTGAGGGTAACTCAATCCATTTAATAACTGAATAGCCCTTTGGAAGTTCCCAGCTCTCTGCATTAACTAACAGATGTGCTTAAGGCAGCTGCTCAAGAGCTTAAAGAAGGGAAATACATTATATTTATAATCAATGGCTGGCCAAAGAGGCTTCCCATCCGAGCTGCACTGATGCTAAAACAATCCTTATGGTGATAGATGTTGGTTCACAAAATCGTATTTCAGTGCAGTGGTTGCTTGAAAGCTTAGGTGCATCAGTTCAGGTTGGGTTACCAAAAGGGCTAGACGGAGATCCTCAAAGGTATTTACATGAAGGCTCACAGAAACGTTTGTGGGAGTTTGGTGCCTTTGAGAACTTGCGTCTTGTATGCATCTTTTTAGGTCACTCTAAATGGGCAAAGATCTGCCTTTCTCACATGGGTCACGTTCAACACAGATTCCTACATGGATTTTTGGAGGCGTCACATTAATCAAATCAAGCAGTTTACATCAGAAAGTTCAAAATTAACCAAGAATATAGATGGTTGGACATCAGGCTCTTAAGAGAACTTGCGGCTTGACTGGTCATGGTACATTGGGAAAACACTGCTAGGCACTCTGCTTTTGCCTGGGAAGAGCACAGAGCAAGAGCAAGGGTATAAAAGGCTATAGCCTTATCAGTGGCCCATGTCTAAAACTATTCCTGTTTAAGGTCTTAGGTTTGGGTTGTTTTGGGTTTATACACTGGTTTTAAAACATTAGTTCTGTTTTTAAAAAGGGAGCAAAGTGCTCTCTTTCTCTAAGTGTTTTCTCCCCCTAAGTCCCTCAGACGCTGAGCACCAATACATGGCAGGAAATGGAGGCTGAGCAGTACAAAGCAAAGTCTCAGGAAAAAAAGGAGATTGGGGTGCACACATGCTGAGAAGGTTTGAACCAATCTTTATCAGTAAGTATGCTTTATGCATATATGTTTTGGTTAGACATTTAACTGCAAATATTGTTTTAAAAAGGGAATGAGAAGCTGCACTCACTCACACTCCAGCAAGGCAAACCTTGCCCAATGTTTGTCAGCTCAGTATTTTCTTCTGCAACTAACAGTATGTGCTTTGGAGTGCTAATGTGCTCCCTTGATTGTTTTTCTTGCTACTAGCTCTATTGACAGTAAGATTTGTGTAGTACTGCTGTACCCCAAAGGTCATTATTCAAAACATTTTTACACAGCCCCTACCTTCAAAAATAGAAAGTCATCTCAAATAATATATGCAGACGCAGCTGCTTTGCTAGCTACTCTGCCACAAAAAAAAGACAATTAAAAAGTTAAAAAATGAATAAATAGCGGATGGAATCTTTAGCTGCAATTATTTTTTGTCTGTATCCACACAAGTATTTGCAATGAAAACAAGCATCACAACAAGGTTACATAAGCTAGCAGCACTTCTCACATACCAACCCCTTGGCTTCTTGAAGGATTAGTTGCCAGAAATAATGTAAACAGAAATGTAGACTCCTAACTTCAATATTTATACAACTATTGCATTATTCAAACAGACTGGATTGGTAACTGTTGTGAGTTTTATCCTAGATTTCTTGCATTCCTATGAATTTGACAGGAATTTGGGCTGGGAAAGGCTTAAAGGATTAGGAAGACAGCTATGGAGAGGCAACATCTTCATCTTCATTGAGATGGCTAGCAAGGTATTTTTTTCCCTATAGTAAAACTGACACTTTCACTGACCAAAGAAACTGCAGTACATTAAACTTTGAGTTGTGAAAAGTCAAGCCTTCTTTGTATACAGGTACAGTCCAAAGGGAAGGTTGTAAGAACCAGATTCTGATCAAATAAATAGCACAGCAAGAACATTCACTCCTAGCTATGGACTAAAAGGCAGATAAAATGGCCACCACTGCACCTGTGAAGACATGCTTGGACATCTAGAGTCAGATTGCTGCCTCAAACGAAGCCGGCTGTTGAGTCACACAGGCACCGTAGGTGAATGTGAAGTGCCTTGTTCATGACGATGATGAAACAGGAAGGCATGAAAGCCTGGCAGAGGAAGGAGAAAGCTAGGAGCAGCAGATGCCCTGCTGCATAGCTTCAAAAATAAATATGAAAGGAACAACATTGAGAAAGTAGTGTCTCTGAGCAGGGTGTCTTGAGTCCCTTCTTGCAAGTCTGAAATTCTGGGATTCACTAATGCACGAAAAGCCTTCTGACAGTAAGCCTTGAGCTGGCATCCTCCATGTAGGCAAAACACTGGAAGTTAGTGGGGAACCCTATGGATGAGCTTCCAGGGCTCACAGGGTGAAAAACTTTACTTGGCACAGAGCACTTCATGAGACTCTCCCGAAGGCTGTAGGAGGACAAGTGCAGATACAAGAATACTTGTTTTCCTTTCATTTCCCATTCCCTCCTCGCTCCTTTCTGTGTTGTCAAACTTGTTGTATTCGTGACAAAAGCAGGAGATATTATTGGGTTATGTGAACTGCTGTGTTCACTGTCCCTGAGTTTCTTTCCACAACCTCTTAGGAAAACTGATTGCAATGAAGATGATCTGTTTCTTGTATTTGCCGAGGAACACCATCAAGTCTGCAATTCATCAAGTCCGAGGCAGAGAATACCTGCCCAGGGCAGCTGCAATGTTGCTACCTGGTTATATCGTAGGACCAGCGGTACTCATCAAGTCTCATCTGAATGTGCTTGAAAGAAAAGAATTGTTGGTAAATCAGAGGTGGCTTTCCACACCTTACTAATCAATATTGCTTAAAGAGGAGTAAGCCACAAAATGCTTAAAAGAAAAAGGAAAGAAATTACTTTCTTGAATGAAAAAAAGGAACTTCCTTATCTATGAGCCAAAGAAAAGCCTGCTCAATCAGAAACTTTTCTTGGTACCAAATAGCATTGGGTAGAACTGCAGACTTAAAATATGCAGACCTGAAAATTCAGACCATCTCCAGCTTTGATGTGATTTTTTTTCAGTAGAAATCAAGCATATATTTAGGACAGTAGCAGTTTCCCTGATTTATGAAGCTGAGGGTTTGGTCCACTGGTTTCAGGAGGAATTGATGGTGGCTGAGCAATGTTCAGCAACCTGCAAAACTGAGCTTTCAGAGAGTGTTGAAATATACACCAGTGAGGCTGATTTTTCACATTGCCAAGTATCCTCTATCTGCAACCTTTGCAAGCCTGAGGCTGTTCTCATTCTGGTTACAGAAGTGTTCTCCAACTGGCTGGAGTTCTGAAGTCAGGTTCACAGGAAGAGGAGCGAGCGTTGGTCACTGAGCCACAAATGTGGCTTCTAGAAATCAAATCCCACAGCTTGAGCTCTAGGTTCAAAGTGCAGTTTTTCCACAGATAATTAGCTGCAAGGGCTTGCTATGAAAAGCACTTGCACTAGATCAAAGCATGGGACCCTTTCTGCTTCTAACTCATCCTCTGTTCCTAATTCCTTGACACACTGAAAACAAAAATCTGGAGCCGAGTGTGCCCTGCAAAATCCAGTGCTTTCTAATGAGCAATAATACACATGTTTAATCTAAACTTACATCAAAATAATGGAGTAAAATGCTATAGGAGATTCATCAAGAATAGCTATACATATCTAAGAGCAGAATCAAGTGCTTTGATGTCTTTAACTTGAATCTGCATGCAAATTTTGCATAGCTTGATCATAAACAGCCATCTGTGGTCATTTCTGAGAATGGCTTTCTTAAGTAACAAAACACATCACATCCAAGCCAGAATCGTCACATCCAACCCAGAATACCCCAAACAGACTGCAATTAGCTGCTGGGATTAAATGGTCGCTTTATGAAACAAGCATATAGCTTTCAGGAAGGTACAGTATTTTATTTCCTTAAAAACATTTATTCAACAAAACTGCTAGCACCTTTGAGTTAACTAACAAAACCAGTGAGGTACAAAATCAATATTTATAAACTGAAACTGAAAACTAAAGGGTTTCTAGCACGCTGAACAGCCAAATATAGGTCCTTTTTATAAACAATCCCTACTGAAAAAATGACAGCTCTGGCACAACTCACAGTAGGAAGGGGGAGAGGTAAGACACTTTTTTTTTGTGCGGAGAAATGTAGACTTGCTTTGAAGACTGCATGTCAGAGAGATCATCTTTTGAACTTGCTCTAACTGAGCCATCTAAAATATTTCTGTGCAGCAAGAGACCTTGTAGTGGAATATGTTAAAGTGTTCAAAATGGTGAAACAAATAAGAGGGATTTCAGCACTGGACTCACCCATACAGTCAGAAGCCTCAGTGCTTGTGCATGTTAGCTACTAGGATAGATTCTAAAGCAAGTACACCCGCTAAACTAAATTACGCAATATCTTAGTAATGTTTTATATTTTATCCCACTGGTTAAATTTTCAGTAAAAAGGAAACCCAATATTACTTTAAAGTTTACAGATGAGATTAGGCAGAAACAGATGAGACTAGCAGACTACCATGACTCATAATAAAACCCCAGTAAAGCTGTCTGTGAGAAGTTCTACATAAAAATCAAAACCACAGAAGACTCTAACTACATTGGGGTTTGAATAAGGAAATTGAAACCTGATTCTCTACACACAATATACAAGTATATTTCCACACAATATCATTGCAGAGAAATAAATAAAGCACATAGAGAAATAAATAAAGCACACAGTGCCTCTACATGTAAGTGCATTTCTCAAGCTTGAGTTTTGTGAAAACTGAGTATCTAGGCAGATAGCAGACCGAATAAATCTCAGTTGTAACTGAGCATTTACCAAATACTGGCCTGGATTATTCTTCCTCATAATAAATCTCACAAGAAAGAGCTCAGGAGGAGGAATTTTCTTTAAGCATCTCTATGAGGCACTCTTATTCATTAAGTGCCCAATTCATATGAATTTGGCTACCCAACCTACTCTCCAACCAGCAGAAAATATGCTTCAAGTATTAGAGGGACTATCTAAGAGCCCAGGCAGGATGAAAACCCTCCTTGAAAGAAATGCCAATGAAAATATCTTGAGGTGTCCCCTACGCTCTCCCATATTCAACTGCATCTTTACACCAAATAAACTAGGGACACTGCAGATAATGTTGCTTATTACACAACAAATATTTGAGACCAAGGACTATCTGCTCTCCCAACATCAGCATAGGTATAATTTGCATCAGCAGGTGTAAATAACAATATGCAACTAGATTTTTAGAGTCATCCCTTGTTTTCTGCATTTCCTTCTACTATTTCTGTTTGACAGCTAGTTTATTAACAATGAGATCTTACCCATTTTCTTAGTGCTTATTCCAGTTTGTAGTTCAGCTCTTTAGCCTGCAATAAGCTGCACTGCGACAAAGTGACAGAGCTTTAATAGAGAACTGTACGTCTGGAACCTTCAAATGGTTATCAAAAGTCGGTACCTTCAAAATTGGTACTGGATGAGAAAGCGTGCCTATAGACCAGCTACTGTAGGATTCTTTCAGAATCACCTACCAGCATTTTTTAATTTTATTTCAGCCAACCTTTAGGTAATGTGACATTAAAAAAAAAAATTAACTGTTTTTTTTTTTTTAACACATGCTGTGTTCTTTGCTGGTAAGAACACTGCATCAATTCCAAGCTCTTGTATTCCAACTTTCATATATCCACCTGTATAAATACATATATAATAGCTTAATGAGGGACCATGTTCTGTGAACCCCTGCTACCTGCAAGCATATAGTTCTATGACACTCAAAATACTTAGTGGGTTTTTTTTTCCTTATTGTTCTCAAGTATTGTACTTCATTCAGCTCTCTGTTGTAGCTACAGATAAGATCCAAGGAACCTTTGGTGTCTACTAACAAGTGCCCAAAAAGATGTATAGGTGGGGTTTTGGCTGCTCTTCCTTCTTCTTACATGGTGCTATGGCACAAGGGCTAGATTGAACACTTTTTGTGTCAGAAATTCATTTCAACAGAGAAATACTTTGGTGATAATACCCCCTGCCCATCTCCATCTGCCTTTTTCACCCCACTCTGGCAGAAAAACTTGCTTCCCATGAAAAAGTCTGACAGAAAAGCTTTTCCAATGTTAGTCAAAGCTGGAACACTTGCACTTGAAAGTAACAGTGTTTCCTGCACGTGGTTTGAAATGTATATACTTCCATTCCTTTCTCTGGCTTGACTAGATCTTCTTAATGATGCTGTCGGCCATCAGATTCCCATGATCTACTAAAAAGAGGATAAGGCCGCTCCTTATACCAGGGGACACTGGTTGGTCAGGAAGTCAAGTTCATAGAAAAACATTACTCCCCTGAACGTCAGGCCATAGAAACAAGATACCACGGAAACACCTCCAAGCTGCCACATTTTAGGTTTTAGCCACGCTTGGGTTTTTTGACCATCAGCTTCTGATTTTCAGTTCTTCTTTGAAAAGTGATCATTTCTGAAATGGGGGAAGGAACTTGAGCATAAAAACTGGTTCCTGTTATCCTTTTGGTCTGGTACGATTGTCTGGGGACTTGAGAAGGGCAGAAAAGAAATTGCCTGTATGTATGCTCTTTTGTGCTGATGAGGCAAGCAGGACAAACCAGAATGGAATGCATATTTGCTGAAGATGGAATATCATTCTGTAATTAATTCAATTTCACTTGTGTGTCAAGAGTGATTTAGAAAGGATATGCAAAAAGTCTTGGTGTATGCCCAACATGAATAAGCATGTAGAATACCAGTACATTCAGAGCTACATTCTTCATTCTTTCTTATGTTCTTTTGGACAGTTAAATCATTGATGAAACTTGAACACTAGTCACAACATGAATAATACATATGTCAAAAGTTAGTCCACAAATGAACATAGCATACTGCATAAAAGCTAATGACCCACTGAAAAGCAGAATCATTTAGAAGGGTAAGAAAGGAATTTTATACAGTCCTCCCTTATGAAATCCTCCCTAGAACCATAAATTTCAGTTCAGTGGAAATTAAACTTTAAAAAAACCTCAAATACCCATAAATAGAACACTTTAAGCATGCCTTAGAGGGAAAATAAACTTAACTTCAACACCAGGTGATCTAAAGTCTCTCATCATTCTAATCGGATTTCTTTGATTTTTAGGTGTTTGCTGCTGGGGGAACAAATAAATGACAACAATTTGTAGCTTCCTCTCCTCCCTTCCTTTCCAATTCTGCCGCGCATCCTAGCACAAAACCACTATCTTTCCATTATTTAGAAAACTTCTGATATTTCATGGAAATAAGACAAAGACTTTATGCTATTCATCCACAAATTTATTAATGTATACGTATTCTAGATACCATTCTACCATCATCATTTGTGGCCTTGAAAAAAGATAAATACTTTAATAGTTACACTGACCATAGAGTTAACAACATACTTAAGTACTTGGATTAGCTAAAGCCTAAAACTGTAAAAGAAAGAAATTCAAATCCAGCTGTATGTCAAGCAGGATCATCTATAAACACATGAGATCCCTCAGTATCATACTTCTTCATCCTTTCTGACTCTTTGTAAAGATATCAATAAGGAAATCTCAAAAGAACAGATATTCAGAAGTACACCTTCATGTCAGGTTACTACATTTCTCCAGTTTCTGATACCTGAATTTGCTTTTATAAACATTTCATTAGCATACCTGAAGAGCTGCTTTGCCTCTTTGCAGTTCTGTGATACCATAGTATGAACAGATAATTTGACACATAAAATAGAGTTGCATCTCTCATAACACCTGTACTTGCTTTTAAGACATTTATCTACTTTCTGAAACATTCGGATTAGTTCATAACAGGGAATTTCATGTGGTTGATCAGATTTCACTTTCTTCAAGGCATAAACGTTTTTGGGCTAATTCCTTTCCTTTTCTTTAAATCAAATTCCACTTTGATTTATTTTCAGAGCCCTTAAAGTGCCTTGTACCAGAATTATTTATTAATTCAAATGAGGCCTAAGGAGAACAGCACCTAGCTCTCTATACCCTCCACCAAGCCCACCAGGTTTCTCCAGAAAGCTGCAATAAATTATAGTTCCATGACAACAAACTCCTGCTGTGTGTTTAAAAGTAGGTATTTGTTGAAACTGATGCTTTCCCAGGAAATATTCAGTGAATTGGTAAGTTAAGGTCAGCAAGCAAGCAAAAGCCGCTCTTACTTGTACACTTCTGATTAATTCTCCGCCTAACCACAGCTATTTATTTTGACCCAAATGCTATTTGGCAGGATGAGGTACAACCACTCTAGTAAGAAGGGCCTGGTTTCAAGGGCTGTCTGGTCCCTGGTTGGATGAGATGCCCTTGATCATCGTCCCACAGCAATTGCTTTTGGCCCCAGCTTAACAAGTTTCCCCCAGAAAATGTGTGGCTGTCACTGGACTACCAAAATTCCTTTTACACTGTTACTCCTGATTCTCACTGCCTATGTAAAAAAGGATGAATTGAAAGCCTATCATCTGGAATAAAGGGACACAGTACCAGGGAACTGCAATTGCTGGCTTATTCTCCAAGGCTGGAGTGGCTCAAGGGCCTGTTAACAGACTTCTGTAGGACAGAGCAGCAATGGTCTTTTGCACCACAGACCAATTAATTTGCAGGTCCTGAATCTAGCATACAACAGTGGCATTTCCAAGCAGGCAGCCCATTCAGGTAAGGCCAATACAGTACTGCCTGTATAAAATTTGCTGAAATGGCATCTGAGTGTTCCAGCAGAAGTGGAAGTGTTAACTAGAAATCTTGTATAAATCACATTTTTTAGGAATCACTCTGTTGCAACAGATTGTGCAGCACTATTTTTTCCCACTCTTTCTGATATAAGCACCCTAGGCAAACTTTCTAATTAGAGCAGCAGATGTATGCAGTGCCATGTCTCTGTGAAGTTATTATGCCCAAACCAAATTTTGTCACTAGCAGCCAATAATTTGTTTGTCTACTAAGGGCTTGAAGTGGCCGTATCAATTATTTAAAAACATACCAAGAAGAATCCATTTAAAATCTTCCGGGAAGCCCAGTTATAAAACAGTGCATGTTCAGATTTCATTCACAATATTGTCTTTTTAAAAATACAATATTACTAATTAAGGCTTACTGCATAGGTCATTAGAACTTGAGTGATTCATGACAGTATAATGATCTTGCTTATCATTTGTGCTTTAATTTATGGGGTACTAAGAAAAAACAAAGGAAAAAAACCTAAGCAATTTGCAAAACTGAAACTCATCCAAAAATTGCTTGCAGTAACTTCTCCTGAAAAGTGATTTCACTGTGTGTAAGTGCTATGCTGGTAAGAAAATGCTTCCTATCAATAATTAAAGTATAATGAAAGTTTCATGTGTCAGAAGACACCCTCAAAACAGGGCTACAAAGAAGAACGTTGCTTTTCATTCAGACCTTCCATATTTGAATCCCACAATAACACCCTTCTCAAAGAAGCATTTTAAATAAACTATTAAATGAAATATATGGCTATTCAAAACACACCAGACGCTGTAACAACAGTGAACATTAACAAATTCTAAGAAAAGTTGCAGCAGAAAACTGAGGTCTGCACAGTGCCAAGCACCCCTAAATTTCAAGGGTAGCCATGAAAGATGTGGATAGTTACCATATGGCAGAGTTATGAACAAAAGCATTACAGAAAGGGCATTAAAGAAGCCTAGTTTTCTACAGACTTGTGCTGATTTCAAGTGTCTTAGTTGTCTAAGAAGGCCCAGCCGTTGACTGACTCCTGTGGCTGGAGGATGTCAAAGGTCTGCCTGGGGCCCATCACAGACAATCTGTGGTATTGTCCTTGGGGCCAGCATCCTCCTCATCTGTCCGGGCACATATTTGGATGAAACTTCTAGGGACCGGATTCTATTTTGAGCTTTCCAGCCCCATGGCAGATGTGGCTGATATTGGCAAATGGATGCAGGAGTTACTGGAGACAAGAGGAGGAAGGCAAGAAGCAGACTACCATCAGCCTTTCAGAAAAAGTCTAAAAATAAGAGTAATACTGCACACTGATTTAAAATATCCACATCTAATACCAACAAAGACACAAGGTTAGCAGGATTTTGAGAGAGGTCCTTGGCATAAAATACTTTTTAATATTGGCAGAAGTTAGAGACTCAAAGACGTCAGAGGGAGGTTTTCCAAGAGACCTAAGTTTTCAGCCAGCTGATCCCCCTGCTTCCTCACTTTGGTTATTATTGACTCCAGTGCCTTCACACTATGTGAAAGCACTTATGCTAACAGGTGGGAGGACTGTCCAAGCTCAGGATGGCCAGGAGTGCTGGCCTTCAGCAGCATCCCCAGGAGGCAAACCATCCCTCCACTGCCAAGGAGGCACCTCCACCACAACTCTGCTGCTCGGGAAGTTTGCAAACCAGCATGTAAGTGAGATCTGGTACACTGGATCAAAATATTAAGCAGGCTAAACAGCAGAAAGCTAACTCTCGAAACACGTAGGTGGGTCTGAACAAGGTTACTGTAAGCAAACTGCACCCAGGACATTTGAAGGCAAGCCTGCCACATTGCTAAAATACTCATTGCAAATGCTATCACAGTGCAAACTCTGCATGATTCTGAAGGGATGCTGGGCTCGGCGTGCGGCCACCAACTCTGTGACTGAGGAGGTGTCGGCTGTGAAAAGAACTGAAGTCACTGTAGCCTGAAGAATTAACTAAACCTCTAACTAAAGATTTTTTGATACTTTCTATTTCAAACGGTTTAATATTATAGAGCTACTTTTCTGTGTGGTCCATGTGGAATTGAGGAGATAGTTTAGAGAAACATCTGGATTGATGGGATCATTTATATAAAAAGCCCCTCAGGTTTGTGGTGAGAAATATTAAATTTGGACTAATCTCCCTAGTTCTGGCTACCTAATAGACAGAGGTCAGGCTGGAGTCTCCTATATTCAAAGTCCGTAACTCAGGAGGGGACCAGCAGTCCTCTCAAAATTTTTCCCTGAATGGGAGTTAGCCTTGTCACGTCACAAACCCACTCTCTTCTGACGCGGAATAAGGAAGTCACTCTTTGATCTGCTGATCTTCCAGCAGAGCCACTGCCTGTCATCTTCTGTGTCTTCGTCTACTCAAACAAACTTGGAGTCTTCGATCCCCTCTCCACCTCTTCCCATGCATCAATCTGTAACCACAGTTACTATTTTAAAAGTGCACTAAGTAGGGGTTCCTCTCATGTGGTAAGCTTAGTCCATCACATTTGGAAGCATAAGTAACTTCTCTTCAGTAAATTCAAAACTCTCTTCAACAGGATCTCTGTTTAGCAGACTGTCGTACATGAGTACTGTTGGTAATGGAGTCGCAGCAGTTAGGTCTGGAACCATCTGAAGATGCCACCTGCTATTCAATACTCCAATACTTTGATCAATCTTTACCATATAGGAGCTTGGCATGCCATTACAGACCACTGCTGGTAATTCCAAGTTCTTGTACTCATCCAATTTCATTATGACTTGATTCCTGAAAGTCAAATAGAGGAAACCTTGGGCTACATCCTCCCTACCCCCCCAAAAAACTAGAAATCTCTAATTTTGCTTTTCTTAGCTTCATCTCCATTACCCCATCACATTTCCTTCTGGCTTTTTTCCTTTCTATTTTCCCTCCTGATTTATGGAACACCTACAATTTTCTAAAGGAGGTGAGAATTCCTCTGTAGTTACTATAACCTTATTGATAAAAAGGTTTAATTTCTTGATTTGTTTTGGCCATGCAAAAGTAGACCATGAATAACAAAAGAGATGCTGCCCACAGTTTGAAAACTCTTTTGACAGGGCTTCAGCAGAAACTCCAAACTGACCCTGTGCTGTCCCAGGAAATGCAAAGTTCTTACAGGTTATTTGTTATGATACCTCTCCCTGATGTGCTGATTCTTACCATAGCAACAGCATGTGGAAAAAAAATTTGAAAATCAAAAAGCATCCAAAGCATCCTAGAAAAGCAGGTCATACACTGCCATGACATATTATTATGAATAATTTTTTTTGCCAGATCAATAGTTCATTTTTTAATAAAAAAAAAGGTGTGTTTTTTTTTTTTAATAACAGCAACATAAACAACACTTCTGTGTGCATTGCTGCATTCTTTTCAGCCAGCACAAACATTCTGATTTTTTGAATACAGTTAGTGCAAAGGACTCCAGGCTTCTTCCCAGCCCCAACCTTTGTGCATGCACATGCTGGCAGTCTATTCCCCTACACAGATCCTGAATCCCTTCCATGCCCAGGTCTGCAGGACAAATATGACTCAGAACTTACTCCTACAAACACTCAAATGAGAAACTGCAGCCCCCCTAGGTTAAATGGGACACAGCCAGTGAGTGAAGTTATTTGCCCATGTAGGTAGACATAAATCTTAACACCGTGACACACACCCTTTTCTACGAAGAGGATGTCTACACCAGGATTAAAGGTTGCTCATTACTAATGGACTAACACCTTGCAGATAACATGCATAGTCATTCTGCAGGTGAGGCAAATGTCAACAGGCCCAGAAGAAAGCAGAAAGGAGTGTCTGCTGTTGGGCAGCTGATACGAGCTACAGTTCCAGCTGCTTAGTTCACTGTGGGGTTTTACTGTTTTAGATATTGCGTATTGTGGTATTATTGTAGCATTGTCGCATTAGATACTACTTATTGTGGTATTTTTAATATCTAATAAATAAGAGAACTGTATCTTATCCATCCATATTAATCTTCCTACTAATGATTAATGACAAATAGTATAGGAAGGTGGGGAGTTTTTTAATGACAAATGCAATAATTCCACAGTAGGTAACTACATAGTATTTTATACATAGTAACGTATAAAATAATTTATATATACCTGAACTAGATAAACACAGTGATAGTCATATAAATCTAACTATGGAGCATTCACCCTTCCTTGTGAAATGTTGTTTAAAATATTTCACACACAGGGGCAATGACTTTAAATATGCAAACAATTTAAAAGCTTCAATATCATGACTTTACTCCTTGTTTTTTGAGAAAGAACAGAAAAAGCAAACTGAAAATATCATTAACGAATAGAATAGAATAGAACAGAATATTTCATTGGAAGGGACCTACAATGATAATTTAGTCCGACTGCCTGACCAATTCAGGGCTGACCAAAAATTAAAGCATGTTATTAAGGACATTGTCCAAATGCCTCTTAAACACTGACAGGCTTGGGGCATCCACCACCTCTCTAGGAAGCCTGTTCCAGTGGTTCACCACCCTCTCGGTAAAGACATGCTTCCTAATGTCCACTCTGAATCATTCCCACGCGTCCTGTCCCTGGATACCAGGGAGAAGAGCTCAGCACCTCCCTCTCCACTTCCCCTCCTCACAAAGCTGTAGAGAGCCATGAGGTCACCCCTCAGCCTCCTTTTCTCCAAACTAGACAAGCCCAAAGCCCTTAGCCGCTCCTCATAGGACATGCCTTCCAGCCCCTTCACCAGCTTTGTTGCCCTCCTCTGGAGGCATTCAAGTACCTCAACACCCTTCTGAAATAGTGGGGCCCAGAACTGCACACAGTACTCAAGGTGAGGCTGCACCAAAGTTGATGCCCTTCACTTTTCAAAATAAATCCATTTCAAGTAAATTCTTGAAACATAAAGAGGCCATCCACTTATACTTCGTGTCTTCTGTTTACATTACACTTCACTGATGTGAATTAAGTCCCAAGTCACAGGCACTGCTCTGCTCAACAGGGGTCATGAGGGACAGGGTAGCCACTCATGAGGGGTATGCTACTCTTGGAGCCTCTGCGACCCTGCCTCTCTGCAAGCTGTCGCGAGGGAAAAAAGCCCCGCTTCATCATGCAATTAAGGATTGCATCAGCAGGCGTGCCTATGGATGCTGAATTAAATACACAGGCAACATAAGTACTGGCTTTTTGTAGCTTTTAAATGCTTGACTTTGTCTCCTAAGTGTTTTAAGCATCTTTTTTCCTTTGCATGCAGCCATCTAAACTGCTCGCTATAAATACTGTCCCTGGTGGCGTCTTCCTTTCTTTGCGTTAGCACTCCAAGTCTTCCTAGCCAGCCTCCCTTCTAAATAATTTCTAACACAGAATCTCACCAGGATTTTCAGACCAAGAGCACAGATCCGTCATCAGCGTAAGTCAATTTTATGCTGCCCTTTCCTATGTCTGCCCCCCCGCCTCTTTGCCTTGAGGCAGCTGTAATGTTAATATGAGCAGTTAGCCAGCTGGATCAAGGATCTGATCTGGATGAATTTTTCTTTTTTCGTATTACCAGTTGCAGCACATCATTCAGAGGAAGGAAGGAGGAGTGTCCAGGACTCTCTTTGCAGAAGCAGCTGGAATTTAGATCAACTTAAGCTTATCTTGAAACTATACTTTAAATTGACAGTGTACAGCTCCCTTTCAGCCTGTCTTTTCACCTTCTACCATTAGTTGTGCTGTCTTTCTTCCAATCCAGCCTCCTCTTCTGATATTTGTCTTGTGCTTTTTATCTCTAGCATCTTGTTAAATCTTATCAATTCCATCTCTGTGCCATGCCTTTTCCCCTTCCATCCTCTCTCTTAAGGACTCCCCCACACTGACCTTTTTGCATTTTTGCTTATAAATGTACTTTGTTACCCTTTTGCTAAATCCTTTCCTTGTTTCCAAGTACTTTACTATCCCTGATTCTGCCTCCCATCGCTTACATCTCTAGGCTGCACATATAGGTGCCACACACAAGCAAAATCTGAGTGAGAGTGCAAATTTAGAGGTTGCTTTTAAGATTTTGGCCTTGAAGATCTAGCCTGAGCTTGCCTTTGCAATTTGCACTGGAAAGATCTCAGAGGAGTGGATGATCTGATATTATCCATATGGCGCTGCAGATTTTACCTTCAGACTTGAAAGAATCACAAAATCCTCCCCTTCCTGGATTCTTCCGTATTGCCAGGCAAGGGAATCCTGCCAATCCCAAATGCTAATACAAGAACTGATCCCCACTCAAAAAGCGTAAGGAGTCTTAAAACTAAGCCGGTGGCTATGAACAGTCAAATCTACAATTCTTTTCTAGTCTCTACCCCACATTACCACTGGAAGCTAACTATAAAAAGAAAAGAGAAGGAAAATAAATTACCTTCTCCTGATCTCTCTCTCTCTCTTTACTATTACTGGTGCTCAAAATTTTGTCTATGATGTACTACAAAACCCAAGGGCGGGTTGCTGTGATGGCTAATTAGTTGATGTCTGTAACATAGAATCATAGACTGGTTTGGGTTGGAGGGGGCCTTTAGAGATCATCTAGTCCAAGCCCCCTGCCATGGGCAGGGACACCTTTCACTAGATCAGGTTGCTCAAAGCCCCATCCAACCTGACCTTGAACACTTCCAATAATGGGGCATCCACAACTTCTCTGGGCAGCCTTTTCAGTGTCTCACCAGAGACTCATCTCTGACATGTAAAGAATTACCTATGAAGTATTTATCTGCTTCTAGAATTCATAAAGTATTTTTATATTAGGTGAAAATCCAAATACAGACAAAATAATTTCTTGCACATAGATGGACATCTAGAAACATACAGCTAAAACATTAAATTTGAACTATCATATGCAATTAATATATTTAAAATGTTCCTATATTTAACATGTTCTTTATTTAGACCTAAGATTTTAGGAAGGACTTTCAATTTATTTCATCCTGCCACAGAATTGAGTGGTGATGCGTTGCAGAAATCAAGTGAAGGTGCCAAGGAATCTTGGTCTAGTGATGCAGACTGCCTGGAACATGAGCCATCTCATACAAGATAAGTTTCTCTGAGATAATAATAATGATGATACTCCACAGCTTCCCTGTTGTCACTGTCCTACGAGCCTGTTTCTGAGTCTCTCACTTAGGCATGCAATCCCACTGAAGTCAAGGAACTATTTAACATGAATAGGAATCGCTGAATTTAGCCTTAACTATACTATCCCACTTCACAGATAGGAAAAGCATCGCACAAACCCCACAATCAGTGCCACTTTAGGAGATGTTTGTCAGAGCTGCAACAAGAAGTCCCAAGACATAGACCATCCCTCTGTAATGGTTAAGTGCAAGATAAGCCTTAACTTTGAATTTCCATATTTTTCTAGTCTAAATCATTCCCCGTTCATTACTATAAGTCAAAATGGATAAACCTTTTCAAAAGGTACAGAAATGAAACAGAACGCACTGCTCCATTGGGATCACAACAGGAGAAGGAACCATTCACATATTTATCTAAATGTAAGTATTACACTTGAGAAGTTCTCCCTTTCTGCTCCTGTTACAGCCTCTGCTGAGTTGTATAAATTTCACTAGGATTCTGCACTGCTGGTAAACCACCAGGATTTTGCTGTGTGTAGAAACAGCCCTTAAGTCCAAGGAAGCTGAGAAGTACATCATGGCCACGTGCTGACCGTGTTGTCACTCATTGTCATTGAGTACTGGTGTATCTCTACACGGATTACTGAAGCAGCCATCATGACCTAAAGGTATTGCCCCAAACTGCTAAGGCTGTCTTGAAGATGTTTTATACTGAACTCACACAGGTGAAAAGATGACAATGGCATGACTGATAAGGAAACCATACATTCACGGCTGTTTTATTCTACCAGAGCTCAAATAGCTCTACCTCTTTGATTTGCTTAGGATTTTCATACTTCCACTGCAGATCAAAAAAAAAAAAACCAAACACTTTATGGGAGCTCCAGATGACTCATTATAAAATGTATTGTTGTATGCTAAGTCCCAGTAAGTTTGAAAAAGACCTTGTCACTATATATGTCATTTATATTAATGAAAGCATGATAACAACCAGTCATTAAGAGGCCTAAGTTCTCATCACACCTCAGTGGCCCACCCTAAAACCTCATTAAGAAACTAAACATTTTTTTAAATGCATACAGAAGAAACTGTCTAAAATTAATAATAAATTAGTTCGTAACTATTTTTAAGCAAACTAAGAGACAAATTTTAATCAAATAAGGTGTAGTCCTGAACCATCCACACCCCCCCAAAAACAAATGAAAGAACAAATTAAGGATTTTAGCCATCATTTATGGAAGATAAGCATTTTGCTTCCTTATAGCCTATTAAGTGTCCACAGCATCTGAATATATCTAATTCACAGATGCGAAAGTCACAGGTGTTGCAAAGTAAACAGATCCATAATCAAAATGACTGGATTCATACACCCTGTTAAAAGCATTGACCGTTAGCAGAAATCAATAGTGCGTTATATATTTTGCCCTATAAACAAAGCTTAAATTTTGTGACTGATACCACTGCAGCGTTGGAATAGGTACACAGTTACAAGCACAGAGTTACAGTGGTGGATCGACTGGGAGAAACTGGCCCTGTCCCACTTGAACCAGGAATTAACTGGGCTACTCCAAACAGATCCCGCAGGACAAGAGTGGTCACGGGGACTTACTGAGTCTCATTCGGAAAAGAGCGTTCCCTTTGAATTACGTTTAAAAATGTGTCTCCACTCATGAAGTGTGAAAGCTGTTATTCATGTCAAGCAAATTCTGAACCTTTTACCTACAACGCCATAGCTATTCTTGCGTTTGATTGGAGTTGGTGGAGCTGTTACATTGTGTCGTCCAAAGTTAACAGTAATATTCCTTTTCCCCTTTCTACAAACACTTTCTCCACACAAAGCAGCCTCAAGCCTACACAGGCAAGTAGGGTATAATACCTGGATGCAAATCCAGAGAAAACTGGCATAAATCAAAGCATACCACAGAGAAGAAATACTGTAGCTGGAGACTCCTCTCCACAATTATTTTCCATTTGACCTCCTACAAACAGTTGTCATCAGAGAGCTCTGTTAGCACTACCAGACTGTAATTAAGTCTTCCATATCTCCTCTAATACAAAGGGAAAACCAAGCAGATCACTGAATGCAAACCGCGAGACAGAGGAGTAATACTGTTAAGGGTGAGTAAGCAACTTGCTCTTTCAGCCCAGAAGCACACAGCCACTCCAGCAGAAGGTAGTTGGACACTCTGCTTTCCCAAGAGCCACGCTCTTCCTTTCCCAGCCATGCCCAAGCACTTGTTACCCCTGACACTCATCCACGTTCACCAAGACTGGGAAGATAACTGCTTGTAGCTCTGTTCAGCGTCTGGCTCTTCAGAGTTACACATGGTTCCCAGGAGGAATATGCTAATTTTCTTCCATTTGTAAGCAAGTACAGCAGAAAAAAAATCTATTTTATTACAAAAGGTATATTTCTAGCAGACAAAATGCAAATAAAAAGCTTTGCATAAGGTAACCTCATTCACCTAAACATTTTAAAATTACAAATATATACTCAGATTGAAACATACACATAGTACCATTGAAAACTAGTAAAGAAAGAGGTATTTACAGAGAAAAATGGATCCATTTGTTTTCAGATGGATTATGCTACTGCTTTTTAATGTATATTGTGATTGCATTCTGCATGGATATAGATAATACCACTACACCCCATCCCCCAAAATCCCAGGCAACACTGTGATAATTTTTGCTTCCTTTGTTAAGAATTTAAGAAAATCCCGGATCAATATAGCTTCCTCAATAAGTATGTCCAAATGTAACAGCAATTTTGCCCTGCAACAAAATGCTACTGAAACTGATGAGTAGTTGTAGTTTACGACAAAACAAAATATACCCGTTCCTCATTTGTGGAAGCACCACATCCACAGAATAAAAACTCCTTGGACTAAGTATTTTAGACCAATATTGCAGAATAATAAAGTGGAATAATACAAGAAAATAATTTCAGTTGGCTAACAGCAGAGAGAAATCCCACAAAGTCAGGGTGACTTCTGAACTCTCCCTCCATTACTTTGCTTATAGCAGTTCACAGCTTTATAAGGCTTGTTTAAAGAGCAAAAAAAGGCTTTAGAGGTGAATAAATCCAAGGTTTGAGGTTTTATCCAAGCCTCAAAACATAAATTAAAGCGAAGTTTAACCTAGGTTAGTATGTTATAAAACAACCTAAGTGTTGGTGTGCTGCCATTCACATCAAGGGGAACGACCACCACACCAAACGCGACATTAACCTTGCTTCAGCATTTTCATATCCAGCAGAAAGCACTCTTGTCTTTCAGTTGTTACGATAAAGAAACACATGACTTGGTCTTTTTTTTTTTTTTGTACAAATATTCCATGCATTTCTTTTTCTTTCACTAATGTCAACAGCTAATCAACCAGCGTAAGTAACTTAAGTGCATAGCTTTCTGAAACGAACACTGCTTTTTCACAAACAGCTAAAGGATAGTATTCTCTTAAAAAGCCCATGAGGAAACCAATGCTAAACTTTTCCATCTACTGACACATTTTAGTGTTCCTGTGGTAAAAGAAAATGTTTACTCGTAAACATACTGTATGCACCCAATGTAAAATCTAAATAAAAAGACACATTGCAGATCTGTTGGCAATTGTATCCTTTAGAAATATCCTGAATCCCGATACGTTTAGGTAAAAAATCCTGATGAGTGCTGAACACAACTCCTAGTGACTTCAGTAAGACTTGTGGATATTTCAGCCTTCTCCGGATTAAAACGAGGAGGCATGATCTTTATCAGCAGAACAAGAGCTCTCCTGTGCCACATGTGATTTTAACAGCAAACTCGATCAAATCAGAAAAATTGTATCACATCGCAGTTGGTTACCAAGAAAATGTGTTTAGCCAGTAGTAAGGGTTCAGAAGAACAGCAGCTGACAAGCTAACATGCATCACCCTTATTTACTTATTTAAACTGGTAGTGCACTGTGCTGGTTTTTCATCTCTTTTTCTCACTCCTGCATACCTTCAGGGATGATGTACAAAACACATCAGGTGTTTCTCCCCTCACTGCTATCAAGCATTAAGAATGGCACAACTCACTCAAAGCATGCTTCCTGCTTTCACATCAGCCAGCCACAGCAGAAAAAAAAATCCCAAGGCAAACTTGTGTAAAATATTTTAATTTAAGCTAACAAGAAAAAGAAATGATGAAATGACTCTTGAGAGCACAAGACTACTTCCATGATTGCTCATTTTTGTTGAACGTCATCTACGCAGCATGTGGAAAGATAGGTTATTTTGGAATTGCATTAACCAGACAGGCAACATTAATGTTCCCGTATCCATACAGCATGAAGGCCTCCAAACACAGATGATATCAGCCTTTTTAGTGCATTTGTAAAATTTTAGATGCAAAAATGATTCCACCTGTCAGAAAACTATGTACACAAAGTGCTCTTTCATGTACTTTGGAACCACTAGATTTCGTAAACTAATTCAAGTTTCACAGTCGGACAAGTGTAATAATTTTGAGCTCTGACTATTTGAAACTGTGTATCATTGTGAAGTCAGTTTTCCTTTCAAGTTCTTAAGCAAAATCACCTCCTTGTTTCGAAACAAACAAGGGAGATGTGGAAAATCCATGAAAAAGAGCTAGGGGCTGTTAATTTGCTTTCTATTAAGTGACACTTTGCAAGTGGCACCCTGCAAGTTACGCCTTAACTCCTTGTTAAAATGCAAATAAAATCTGTATTACCCCACTTCATGCACATAGGTAAAATACATAGTTGAAAGCACACTAAAAGACTGGGGGAAAATCCAGGAAACAGATAAACTACTTGATTGCCTCTGAATAATAAATCATTCCCCAGCAGATTTGAAATAGACTGCTTTACTGTAGAGGCACATTTCTGTTGTCAATAGGAAGAGTTAGCTGAATAGCTGAAGAAAGAAAAACAGTCTAGCACAACTTTGGAATTGGGAAGTAAACCAGGCGGCAATGCTTCTGCTGGCTGGCCAAACCAATAATGTTTCACCTCTCTTTTTCTCACTGAACACTAATATGTGACAGCAAATGATCCATTTGCTCTGGATCACAACGCTATTTTCCCCACTTATCCCCGGAATAACACTGTCTCGGGCTGCTGGAGGAACAGAAATGCTATCAATTCACGTTAGCCCTAAAGTTTTCCCTCTCGGCACTCCTCTACTGAGAAGCCAGGAGAGGAATGAGAGCCATCACCTTGAAGGTGCCAGTAATGTTCTAGGGAAAGATGTCCTGGAGCACAAGGGACCGAACTCTGTGGAAAGCTCTGTAGCTTTCCTGCATCCCTGACTGATGTCTCCATCAGCAGTCTCTGCTTTGCTCCTTGCTCTATGTACAGTGGCTGTTCGGAAGCTATATCACGCATCATCCCATAAACACAAAATACAAATGCACTTCACACACGCACACACTCAAGACACACGTGCACACTCACACTCGTTCCCCCGACATCACATGCAATTCTTTCCAAGTCCCCTGTGTATTGCTTAAAAACAGAAACCAAGCACACACACACACACAAAAAAAACCCCAAACCTAAAGCAGAAAATAAATTAAAAAAAACAAACAAAACCCACTACACAAAAAAAGCCCCAAAACCAAAAAACCAAAACAACAAAACACTGAAAGGAGGAGGAAAGGGGCGGGGTGGGGGGGGCGAAGGAAAAAAAGAGAAGCTTTTTTTTTTCCTGCTGTTGCTGTAGCTCCCAAGCATGCAGTGCTAAGGAAGAGTAGTTCCCCACTTTCATCAGCTAGCTACATCCTTGGGATAAAAGGGAGCAGTCCGGAACGATGCTGAGGCTGCAGAAGGGAAAATAAGGCTTTGCAAACATGCCTGACTCCCCACGAAATTCTCTCCTCCACATCCCCTCCTCCCTAAAACCTGCCCTAAAGGGGGGGAAAGAAAAAAACAGAAACAAAACCAAAAAAACAACACACAAGGAAAAAAGTGATGAAAAGACACAACTCACCTTAACAAGGGGTGTTGGATGGGGTCAGAGAGGAGGAAGGGTATATAAAAAGATCTATTTTTAGCAGAGGTTGTGATAGTATTGAAACACACAGACACAGGGTTTGGAAGCAGGGAGAAGAGTATAAAAAGACGAGGGGGAGAGAAATTATCAAGTCAGTCTGGCAGGCGAAAGGAGAATCCCCAAGAAAAAACGAAAAAAAAGAAAAAAACAACCACCGAATGCCAAGAGGAGAAGGAGGGAGAGCGTGGCGGTGCCGGGGTTTTGTTTTGTTTCTCTTCGCTGGGGGCGGGCGGAGGCGGCGGGGCGGAGGGGTCGCGCTTTCGGCGAGGGGCCCCTCGCTGCCTCCCCGCGGGGCTGCCGCGGCCGCGAGCCTCTCCCCGGCGGCTCCGGGCGGCCGGGCTCGCTCCTCGCCCGGCTCCGGCGGCTGCGGCGGGCGCGGCGCTCCCGCTCCCGCTCCCGCGGCTCGCTGGGGCTCTGCAGCCGCGTTCACGCCGCCGCCGCCGCCGCCGCTCCTCGGCCACCCCCGCGCCCGCGCTCCCGCCGCCGCCCGCGGGCGCCCCCCGCCGCCCGCCGCTGCGGGCCGGGGCGCGGGGACGCTCCGGGGCAGGGGCGGGGCGGCAGCGGCGGGGACCGCGCCCGCGGGCGGGGGCTCTCCGCGGCGGCACCGCCGGCGGCGGTCGGCTGCGAGGCGAGCGGTGCCGGCTGCCGGCCGCGGAGAGGGACCCGCGCAGCTGCGCGGGGAGGAGAGCCGGTGCGGAGTCCGAGGGACCCGGGGGTCCCTGCCGGGCATCCCCGTGCGGGACCCAGGCTCGCCCTCTGGGCTGCGGAGACCCCTCCCGCGCGCGGCCCTGGCACGGCACCCGTGGGGTAAAGGGAGTGCAGGTCTGGGGAGCAAAACTTGGGCGTGCTGAAAGGCATCGGCGTTTTGTGAGCTGAATGCTGCATATCGATGACACATGAGCGTCGCTCAGGACCATTGAGAGAAGCGCCAGCAACAAGCTGTGAGGCTGAGAACTGTACTTATTTTCATTAAAAGTAGTAAAACTGCATCCAGCCTTGCCTTTCATACAGAAGCGTGGCTCACAGAGAGTGGTGCCAGCAGACGATGTTCGTTCTTGATCCAAAGGGAAGCTACTGGCAGCATTTTGTTGATGAGCGCTATCAGAGGGTCACGTCTCTCTTAAAGAGCTGACAAAATCCAACAAACATTTAGATGTTATAGGAGCAAGCTTTTACCCGACTTATCACCCCCAGAAGTACTCTGCAACTAAAAATAAATCCTGTGAAAGTCGTTTTTAAGCAGATAAACATAAAAATTTTCGACAACCTTTTATATTTTCATGATCTAGATTGAAAGAAGTCGTAAAAAAAGTGGAGAATTTAACGGCAGATAAATAAACGAGCTTTTAAAAAGTATTTTATATATATATTTTTATGTATATAGTATCTACAGTGCTATTAACAACTGCAAGTAAACATGTCTGTTTATGACTTGTGATTTTGAATTGGCATTGTCCCATAAATGATGAAGGCAAATGCAGGCCAAGCTGTCTGACCCACAACTTGCAACTGGTATACAAGCTGTGCTTCAGCACCACTGTTACACTGAGATAAGCAGGAGTGCATATAGTAAATAGTAGAAGGATATGCTCCAGTATGTAAACCTATGCTAAGGAAGACACTTACGCAAACTAGCATCGTTTGTTCATACCTGGCAGTAGATGAAGCTAGCTGGAATAAGAGTTGTGGAGGTATGGGGGTATGTAACAGTTGCTCCTAAATACTGGCCTTGGTACCCCCGGGGAGGACGGTATGTGAACCAGCTGTCAACGTGGGGACTGCCCCCAGCCTAGCTGAACATGTTATGATGGCTATACCGCCTGATACTCTACGGCTCGTGTAATACGGCAGGGGATGTGGAGTGCCCAGTTTCATTCTCCAGTCGGAGAGTGGCTCGGGCCTTGCAGGCACCTTTGGAGCACTCCCACAGGGGCTCTCAGGAGCACACCGGTTCTCTCTGTGCTCTGTCTTCCCAGTTACTGTCAGCTGAAATACAGGAGCCAGTAAAATATTTTGAACCCAAGTCTTGGTTGGAACCAGAACATCTTTGCTAAATTAATCATTCATTAAATAGAAAAAGACATTCTCAGAACCAAACAACAATTTCATTATCCTGTACTTGCACTCTTTTTCCTCCTCCAGAGAAAGAGGTGCTTCCTACAGGTTTGCGGGAGAGGAACTGGAAGAATAATGAGCTTTCCAAATCTCTCATGTGAAGTAGAAATAAAATAAGAGGATGTAGTTCCTTTGGTGAGCTTCTCAGAGGAGTCAGAGGAAGAAGATCCTCTTCTGCCTCGGTGCAGGCTCAGCTTCTGCCCGTTTCTTCCCCAGTTTCTTCTGTGAACCAAATCATTCAGCGGTCTAATGACTGAACCCAAGAGTTTACAGGATTTGGATCATGTCTCCCTTTTTAAAAATCAAATATATACAAAATTATTCACAGCCACACAAAGGGGAGTAAAGACATTGGAAATAAACTCTGTGCTGCTTGGAGCCTTGATTTCTGCAATAGCTAAGTTGGGGAAATGTTTTATACATTAAAGTGGGGGTAATGTTTTATACATCATGCTATTAAATATTTTCTTTAATTTCAGTTCATTTTCAAGAAACTGTATCTCGGTTAACATGTATTTACATGAACTTTCATTGGCTTCTAATATTTATGAATCATTTTGCACTGTTGCAGAGTTGCCAATTTACTGTAAAACACAGGTCCATCCAGTATGCAGTGCAGGGCTCTGACCGTGACCAGTTCCCTGAGCCACTCGAAGCCCAGTAGTATCAGGGCAGTTTTTACTGTCAGGTGTAACTCCATGGCCCTATTGACTTTGTCAAAGTTGCACAGACCTATTATTTTGAATTCCTCTTCTCTAGAAAAAAAAAGCCCTTTGATGAACGGCTTTATAGTTGGATTATGAAAAGCTCACACACTGGTGGTATTTGGTAACACCTAAACACACAACGCTTAAACGCCAGCATATCTTTTTAAAATGTATGTTTCAGTTGCCATGTCACAGGATCTGCATATTTGATGTCTGATTTACAAGCATAACTTGGCACTGGAGTCATTTGCATGCTGGGAAACAGTTTTACAGCTTGAACGTACATTTAAATGGATGGAAATCATGACAAGGGTTAAAATTAGAGATTTTTATTATGTAAAGAGCTCCTGTAGAAATCCTTTTTCCAGAAGACGGTATACATACATTACAGATAATTGTCTAAATTGATCAAAAAAACCCAAAGGTAGTCAGAAAGGTTATTGAGAGGACACAACAGAGCATCTAAACTGACATAAACAAAATCACTCTTCACAGGTCATTATATTGCTTCGGGGTGTCACTGTTGCTGCACTTAATGCTGGGAAGCTTTCCTCCGGTTTTCATTCAGGCAGTCCAGAGGAAGACATACTTTCTGTTTGGTTCATTATGAAACACACAAATCATGTATACTGACAGTGCAGCAAAGTAATCTTTGAGGCAGAGAGATAAAAACTTCAGTCTGGGTAATGCATTCAATGTCCGTATACTGCTGAAAGGTATGAACCAGGTCACCATGAACCTTTGTCTGCCAGTAGTGTCTCTTTAAAATTTCTGCTACAGGGTAGACCCAGCTGAAGAACAACTTGCTTCCCTCTCAAGCTGATGGAGTTGTCTGCAGATCTCCACTGCTGCTTAGTACCGTTCCCCCAAAGCCCTGCTGTAGCCAACATGAGGTGAACCTTTGGTGCAGCCTCACCTTGAGTACTGTGTGCAGTTCTGGGCCCCACTATTTCAGAAGGGTGTTGAGGTACTTGAATGCCTCCAGAGGAGGGCAACAAAGCTGGTGAAGGGGCTGGAAGGCATGTCCTATGAGGAGCAGCTAAGGGCTTTGGGCTTGTCTAGTTTGGAGAAAAGGAGGCTGAGGGGTGACCTCATGGCTCTCTACAGCTTTGTGAGGAGGGGAAGTGGAGAGGGAGGTGCTGAGCTCTTCTCCCTGGTATCCAGGGACAGGACGCGTGGGAATGATTCAGAGTGGGCATTAGGAAGCATGTCTTTACCGAGAGGGTGGTGAACCACTGGAACAGGCTTCCTAGAGAGGTGGTGGATGCCCCAAGCCTGTCAGTGTTTAAGAGGCATTTGGACAATGTCCTTAATAACATGCTTTAATTTTTGGTCAGCCCTGAATTGGTCAGGCAGTCGGACTAAATTATCATTGTAGGTCCCTTCCAACTGAAATCCTCCCCTCCCCTCCCCTCCCCTCCCCTCCCCTCCCCTCCCCTCTCCTCTCCTCTCCTCTCCTCTCCTCTCCTCTCCTCTCCTCTCCTCTCCTCTCCTCTCCTCTCCTCTCCTTCCCCTCCCTTCCCTTCTTCTTCCCCTCCCTTCCCTTCCCTTTTTTGTCTTTACCTGGATAGGGACATAATGAAGAAATTCTCTCTAAATCACCAAGCATCAGTTGAGTGATGCATGTTAGTGATATGTCTGAAAGAGGCATGATGCCAGTCTTTCTGTCCTTGCTAGTGATACATGCAGATGCTGTTTTTATTAGTGTAAGTTCGAAAGTTAATTTCAGACCAGTAATATTATCTCTCACAAATTGAAATCTATTTATTGTTTCAATCCATTTGAGATCCTCTGACTGTCCCTCTTGTCTAGGTTTTTTTCTGCTTTGTCTGAGAATGCTAAAGTCTGTGAGTCATGCCCAGGTGTGATGGGAGTCCACTCACCTCTTCACAGGTTATGGACATTCTTAGGAACATTTTGCAGGGCATGTCAAAACATTCTTTTAATATGCACTCTCAAATTTATTACGGATGTGCAAGCAATACGTAGTGCTTCAAGATGCTTGGGAAGTCCCCAGAGATCACAGACATGCCAATTACTTCACACTCTGCCTTTTAAGAAATGATCTCCTGGTTACCTATTGTTGTGTAAGGAGTATAGCCTTGCAACTTTATTTTCTATTGTACAACACAATAGAAATTGATGTTCCATGGGTTTTAATAGTATGATTTACTGCATTTGTGAAAGAAAGTATTTCACAAGTGTGTGATGTTACAATTCCAAAAATGTGACCGGGAAATAAAAGATAAAACAGGCTTTTTAATTGAAAGAATATCTAACAACACTGAAATGAAACACTTCAGATTAGATGACCAACCTGAATAGTCTTATTTTCTTATATATTATTGATAGTTTTGTTAATATTTTTATGCATTTTGCCAGTTATTATCAAAGGCTTCTTTTTAAATGTTTTTATTATACTAGCCTACATGTCTTTAAAATGCTAAACTTTCCTAATACTGTGTGATATTGAATGAGTTGTGTTTGCTATTTGATTGCAGTTTGATGCAACTGACAGCAATTTTAAACATCTAACTAAATACTAGTAGAAATGACATACATTATCATATTTTTCCTCTAAAATTATCAGCATTGTGATAGATCTGGATACAATTTTACATACCCATTTGAATTAACATAAACCAGGCTAATAATGTGCACTTGTGAGCAAATCTTTTGTTCCAGGCTGAGGCAGAGCAGCTGAGCTGGAAACTGGGCAGACAAATGATGGAGTTATGGAAGGAAATCCCTTCTCCTTCAGCAAAGAAGTAGCTGTTATCTTAAGTTCCCTATTAATATGGAAGTTTCTACCCTCTATCAGAGGAAATGACTATTGTTGATCACTAGTCCAGAGACGCAGCTGTATTTAAGTGTCGCCTTCCTGTCAAAACTGCTCTAAGTATTAAGGATTACTTGTGATACCTTGGCTTGTAAGGGGCTTTGTGGAGGGATGTCATACCTAACTTTGTCAACATTCATTTATACTGCAGCCCCCAAAGTCGTGAACAGTCCTTCCTGGGATAAATTGGTAAATACGTATCTCTAGATGACAGTGATGAGTACTTTTTTTTTCCCGATTAATTGCTTTGTATTATTGAGTAACAGCATCAGTCTGTTTCCTTTGTCCTTTCAAGGATGTCACACAGGCCAGGACTGATGGACTTTTGTGAAAGCCGTATTACTCCAGTTCACTTTCTACATGCCAACAGCTGTGTCACAAACTTGCCAGAAGCTATGCAAAGTGACTTGTCTCCCGACACCAAACGTACTTCTTCCGATAAACAACCAACAAGTTCTCAAAATGACATACCACTTCAATGATTTCTGAAATTACAATTACATTTTAAATGAGCATGCTTCTTATTTTGGCACCTGGCACCATACATGCAAGGCTGACCTCTACAAGCTCTTTCCAATGCATCAGAATGATACTAGCTCTTCCCCCATACTATTAGTTTATTTATTAAACTTTGGCAGGCTATCTCTTCAGACTTATTGGTAATTCTTATTTGACCAAGAAGATTACTGACAGGTTCATCCATTTTAAAAGGAGACTAGAATGGATTTCTCATTTGGCTGTCAGTCTGTTCTTCATTTGTCACAAAAAAGTCAAAGCTCGCTCTTCATTTGTCAAGTCTGTCTTTCCCATCTTATACAGTGGGTCAGATTACCGCTCATCTCAAGTACTTATAGAAAATATGTTGTGGACAATGAGAATAGGATTGCTTGACTTTGAAAGACATGTGCAGTAGCTCATAGCAAGTGCTACGGGACACCATTGGCAGGATCAAGCCAATAAAATAGAACAGCAAAATGTAGCAGGCTCCTGCTCCACTCACAGGTACATAAGCTTTCTCTTTTTGGTCTTGCTTTCTTTTTCTCTGATGCTTGTGACAGAAGGACATGAAGTTTCCCCTGTTCTGACACTGTGCAGGTAAAAAACTGGCAGCATTTTCTTAAGGAAGCATTGTTTTTTTTTTTTTAAATTCTGGTGAGCTTTTTAAGTTTTTGCATTCCAAGGATATTAATTAGTCAGAAGATTTTTTTTTTCATGGAAACAATTCCTTACTCTCTAGGATAAAGCTAGATTTTGTAGAGGGTAAGAAGTATCATAGGACTCAACAGACCAGGTGTCAAGGAGCAGCAAGGAGCAGCAGCTCCCTCAAGGACCAGGAACAAGGAAGCAAGAGGGATAACTCCTTCCAACATCGCAGCGCTCATCCCATAACACCCAAGTGATGCGAACAATACAGGCCTAGAAATCATGGTCTGGTTCAAGCAAGAGTCCTGATCATCAGGCAAGTTTGCTGTGAAATCACACTGCAAGTCAGGGACAAGATCAAGTCCAGTGGCTGTTGGGCATGTCCATCATGACAGAGGAGGTCTGAGATTAAGCTGGAAAATCAGGCTGCAGATCAGAACCATCCATGGCCAGACATAACTGTGGCTAAGCTCAGGACCAACACTCCTAGAGCATAGGTTGCGCTTAAAAAAGCCTCTGTGTCCGTGGGCAGTGGTGTGGGTTGAGGCCCCAGGTGAGGTTGGTCAGTGCCAGTAAGACTTATTAATGCATCCAGAGCCAAGAGGTGGTGGAGAAGTGATGGTAGAAGTAACAAAAGAAGTAGCTCTGATTGTGTCTTTTTGTGCTAGCAGGGAGGGGACAAAGAAAAAGGGAGGAGATGCAAACTATGTGTGTAGCAATAAGCTAGTCTGGAAATAAGAAAAGGGGGAAGGCTGATTACAAACTAGAGAAAAAGGAAACAAAAATAACCTAGGAGGTGTGAGAACTGGAAGAAAAGAAAGGATGGCACAAAAAAGTAATGTTAGGAGAAAAAATGGGGTTCCCATGAGAACAATATAGTTAAAGAATACTAAGGCTTTTATGGAAATAAGGGGAAAAGGCTTGAGTAGCTGTGGTTTTTTTACCTATTTTGGGGCAGCTGGAGCTTTGCCCTTATGACTGTGCCAAAAAGGGAAAAGAAGATTTTGCTAAGTCATTATATTCTATCTCTCTGTTCTCTCCTTCAAGTTGCCTTCATTTTTTCTGTTATTTCTTATTCCCCTCCTTGGTGCAAGGGTCTCTAATTTCCTTGGGTGTCTGCAGGGTTTCCTATGAAGAAGGCTATTTTTCCTTTTGTTTCTACCTCTGTTTTATTAACTTCTGTGTCCTGAGCTGTGCCAAGAATTTCCTATGGCCAATCTAGGATCAGGTTCATAGCTGACTGCATTTTTCTCTCTCTTTACTTAGGTATGGTTTTGGCTCACTGTTTAGTCTATTAGGAAGGGGCTACTGACTTACAGCAGACCAGACTTTGAACTTACGTGCAGTGATGTGGGTGTGGTTTTACACCAGGAGAACTTAGATCAGATCATTATTAATTGTCTCTAGTAGTTTTGCAACCCATGTACTCAACTTATAATGCTTCTATTGGCTTAATGATGCCACTTCCCATTTCATGCATCTTCAGCCCTTCCATCATCAGTTCTCCTGATGTTTTTCTGTCAACGCAGATTTTCTGTCTGTCATTTTCCTCCTGCTTCCTAATCACAAATTTAGGCACAATTCTCATTGTCCTTGACAACCTTGGACCGATGAGCAATTTCATGAAATGAGAATCAATTGCAATATAATTTTATGATTCCACATTCAGAAGTATATTTTAAGATAACTGTAAATTCTTATTACTCTGTTGTGTTAAAATATCTGACAGCACCTTAATATTTTACATCATTGTACCTTTTTAGTATTTCATGATCTAAATCCAATTAATAAACAGATTACTAGGAAAAAATAGAAAACTTATCAAGTCCTTTACAACAGAACAAATTATTCCTAGCTGTCATTGCAGATTCTTTTCCCACTGGATTTCACATCTGCTTTCAAAATAATTGAACAACAGCATGAATGAAAATGTTACTTAGTGGGACAAGTGAAGTGAAAACACGAAACAGAATAAAAATATCTCAATGGAATATACATATTACTTAATGGTTGCATTTACTTAATGCGATGCTTACATCGTGTCCACTGCATGGACAGTCACTTCTGACTATATTTGAAAAGAGATAGCTGTCTGTGAATTAATCAGAGTCAAATTCTGGTGTATTAAGTCTAGTTTACCCTATGCTTATAAATCTGACCCATAATCTAATTTACTCCTACTCCTATATTTAAATTCATGCATGATCTGACAGATTTGATAATCTAAGTTACCATAATGAAATTCTCCTTTCAGAAAATAATGCATGAAACATCAGATTTCTGGAACTGACCTAAAAATTTTTGAATCAATTCTCATGTAAATGTTGTCAGGAAAACCATGCCTTTTTATTTTTAAACTGTCATGTAGAAAGTGTGTTACTATTTCTGGTATGCGATAACAAGAACAGACAGGATGTAGTCCTTTAGTATGGAAACGGGAGGCACATACTAAAGTTATTTTGGTTTTAATAATAAGAAATTATATTTATTATTTGAAATTTTTAAATATTGAGTACACAGGGGATTTGCCAAATGGATTGAATTAGTGTAGGTATTTGTTTGTAGTATTTGATTATGTCAACAAGGAAGGAGCAGATTCTTTCTGTGAATAATTTGAATCTTCGGTATTTTTGCTTCAACCAACAATGAAAATTGTTCTTGTTTTCCACCTGACATATCAAATTCCATCAATATTTCAAAAGTCTTTCCATCCTGAGCCCCATTTCACAAGAACCTTTATCCACCAATCTGACCTTCTTCAGAAGGTTTTTGCTGGCACTCAATACCAATTATTTTCACCTGTGACTCCTTAGCGCAAACATGCCACAGGCAGATGAATCAGAAGTTCCGTGTCCTTTGAGACAGGGACTGTCCTGGATCATTTAGGAGTGCTTCCAAGAGTCTCATTCACACAAATACAGGCTTCCAAGCATGTCCCAGACGTCTTCCATTGTGGCCCTGAGCAGGTGGCCTCTCCCAGTTCCAGCGTGCCCGGGGACAGGGTGGGAGCAGCAGCCACCAGTAGCAGTGGGTGAACACTCCCTAATTTGCTTCAGGCAAGATCAGCTGGGTTAGTGTAAACAGTTTAAATGCATTTTGCCTCTAGTGAGGTAGAGCCTGTTCCTATGAACTTTTCCACCTGTGGATTACCAGCCGTAGCAACCTCTGACAGGGAGGTATTGCTACACAGTGGGGGTTAGCAAGGGGCAGTTCCCCCCTTCCCTGGCAAAGAGATGTCTAAAGATGAAAGTTACTTGTGGGTGAGTGAATGCATGTTGGTGCAGCGCACTTGTGCAGACTCCTGGACAGGATAGAATGGGATGGCTCCTACTCCTCTTAACTTAGATTGTACTAGGGCTCCTGAGTCTGTCCTGTGAGATTTTGACACCCAGATTCAGAGATGGTAAGCAGCAGGAAGCTCAACACAGCCTCAAAATCACTGCAGACAAGGATAAACTATGATCAGCATTTTGCCTACTGAATTTGATAAAACTTTGAAAACTTAATTGCCATTCTAGCTTGCCTTCAGTCTTTGCTCAGCAAATGGTAGGGGTATATTTTTCCCTTACTCTGTGTGGGGTAATAAACAAAAGATGTTAGCTATCTCTTTCCTTTGGGAAATTCAGTGGTGGGAAAACATCAAAAGCTCCTGAGAGTGTGCAGCACCTCAGATCTGGATTGCATAGAGTGACAATTTCTTATCTGGAAGAACCCTTTGTAGAGTTTCTGAGTATTTGCATGAAAGCTATTCTGGGGGGTGGGGGGGAAAAAAGTCATGAGGAAGCAGTAGTGAAAAATCAATATGAAGGTTTTCTTAAGACAATTTTTCTGTGAAGTTTCCATGCCTTTCCATTTCCCACAGGAAATGTATTAATGGTATGAATAGAAAGAGTAGTATTTGAGGTGAAGCTCTTTTAACACTTTAAAAACACCACCACTACCAAACAGCATAGGGATCAATTCAGAATAGTTTCAGGGAAAAAAAAGTAATAAAAATGCAGCAGCTCTACTATTAGAAAGCTTGTAGGGAGCCTTAGAAGTTTCTGGTATGAATTGGTCAACGTGTTACTGTTTTACACAGAAACCGTAATATACTGTGCTGATCTGTTACAAGTTGGATGTGGTAAGTAACGTTTCTTTGTTAAAATCCTTGGCTCAGAGTGATTGATGGACAGCACATGATGCCAGAGATAAAGGAGATTTAAAAAAATGCCCACCACTAGTGAAACTCTGGAGAACAGCAGTTCACTCCGTATCTCTAAATAGGGGCTGTAAGGAAGAAGGCAGGTGGAGGTAGCTCTATTTCTGATGATAGCAGATTCTGAAGCAGCAAATGTTTTTCATAGTTTTCAGATATCCCAGACAGAGAAGGCTGCCTATGAAACTGTATTGCAGAAATCTGAGGAGTATTGTGTTCCATCTGAAAATGTATGAATACATATATAGAGAGATGCATTTTAACAGAGATTACATAAAGGAGAGAAACATAGAGGACTTTTTGACTGATATAAGACGGAAGAGCTAGGCTTGCGATTTTGAGTACCTATATCTTGGATAAAAGAACAGTTCTTGAAAAGAGGAGGCACGGAATTAAGCCATGATTAAAGCAAATAGAATTTACAAAGCAAAAGAAGTAATGTAATACAAGCTTTTTATTTGTGGATGCTGTGCAGTCTGGACATGACAGAAAACATTAAAGGAATGGAGGGTTTAGCTAGAAAGGCATGAAAAGCTCAAAAAGAGAGTTCACAAATAAATATCACAAGACCAGGGCAAGCTGAAAGCAAACGGGACATTTCTTATTCCTAAATGCAATACAGGAGACCAGTTAACGAGCTGTCAGAAACAGTTACTTCCCAACTGGAAGAAAAGCCATAGGTAGTGGAAGGTAAGGAAGTGAAATTCAAGGCTTAGGGAAGGAGAATTACCCCACGAAGTGAGTTTGTTTTCTGAACATGTGGGTAAATGAATTCACAAAGATACAGATTTTAATAGTACAAGGGCAACTTAATATGCCTTCCTGTATTAAAAAGAGCTGATCCCTCAACCAATACCTGAGCTAGTTCTGAGCGAAGTAACCCATGTGCCCTGTAACGTCCTTGTACGGCAGCAAACTGCCTTTTTTCTTCTTTTTTTCTTTTTTTGCTTTCGACAATAAAGCAGCTCAAGGCCTGTGACCCTGAGTTGGTTAGATATGGGCTGGTGATCTTTGACATAGGCTTGGGAGTCACTGGATAGTTCCTGAAGTTGGGGTAGGGATGTTCCTCCTTTGGCAAATATGAGGCCCAAGGAGGTGGCACAGGGCTGGGCAGCAGAAAGTACAAATCAAGGTCATTGCAACTGAAGCTTTCACACCTTCTGCCACCTCTGCATCAGTAGCTTTACCTGGATGCCTCTCTTGAGGCCATGGACACAACCAGGACTGCTTCTCCCCTCCTGCACATCCATGCCATGCTCCCTTCTTCCTCTGACTTTCAGAAGGAGGAGGGACCTAGAAAGAGAGGGGATGTTTATAGCTACTTCAATGTACAGGCAATGGCGTAAGGTCTTAAGTGAAGACAGACTTTCTTAGTCAGAGTCATTGTTTTCTTTTGCAGAATTAGTGTTATTTACATCTTTTAATGTTGTTTTCCAGGTGTTTTACAAACAAATGTATTAATTGGGAATAGGATTTTATAAATAGTGTGATAACCAAATCTGTGAAGAATTCAAAACAGCACAAAATATTTTTTCATATAATCTGAAATCAAGCTTCAAACCTGTGGCCACCACAGAAGGAGTCAATGCCAGGACAATAGCAAGATGGGAGTGAAGGTGCATACGGATATCAGCTACCTAGTGCTAGTCTAAATCTTCCATCCCGTACTGCTGCCACAGGATGGGGTTGATACCTAAGCAGACATGAGAATACCACTCTGGTTTGGCGAACATGCACTAGTCTCAGGTCAGGAGAGAACAAACATTCCTCAGGCAGTGACCTGTACACAGGAGGGATGCAGACGACAGGTATTCTTGTTACAAATGGGTCAGTGGAAACTCAGCAGGCTTGTCCTACAACTTGCCCGCACTCAGACGTGAGCCAGTCCTGTGGTCAACATTATAGCAAGTCAGTGGAAGACACAGTCATGGAGTTGAGGAGCCTAGAGAGAGCACGTGCTTAACTTGGAGGCATCACTGCCGAACAGTTATTTGTAGCAAACAAAACCAGTAGGAGACAATGTTGTGGGGGGCACAACTTGCAAGGGCTGGGACATTTGTTCAGATCATTAACCTCAAGAATGGCTTTAGTTAATAATTTTGTGCTGATTTCATTTAGAAAATGCTAGAAGCACCCAGCAAACTTGCACTGTTGCTCTGAAAAAAAGCCTGAAATCCTGTTGGGCTGCTTGAGGAAGATGGACAGATCAAGGCAGAAAGCAGGTCTCCCATTACATAGAGGAGTATGTACCTAGGATATTGGCCTAAAATAACAGACTATCTGCATAATAAAGGCAATTCAAACTCCAGTTCTGACTCATTACTCTCACTTCATATTTAGCATAGTTGCAATCTGAGGCATTTTTAGGAGCTCTTTTTCTCATTTGGATTCTCACTGCTGAATGGAGGGTGAGGTACCACTGTCCTCAAGGTCCCCTTGCCTTTTTCCAGGACAAAAGGCAATGGGCACAAATTGAAACACACAAAAATCCTCCTGAACATCAGAAAAGACTTTTTTTCATGTGAGGGTGGTTGAACATTGGAACAGGGTGCCCAAAGAAGCTGTGGAGACTCCATACTTGCAGATATTCAAAAGCCATCTGGACACAGTCCTGGGCCACCAGATCTAGGTGGCCCTGCTTGAGCAGAGGTCTTGGACTAGATGACCTCCAGAGGGCCCTTCCAACCTCAACCATTCTGTGATTCTGTATTTTTCCCTTGGGACTTTCTTTTCTAGATGATTGTTTATGTATATGAAGCTTGCACAAACATTGTTTCCAAGTTATCTACATTTCTGTCAGATTGGATTGCTACTGCTTGGTGCATTCAAAAGTTAGTAAGTTATCTGCGGAGGAGACAACCACAACAGAGTGTGATTATATAAATTGACAACACTTAGGAAACCAGGGTAGTAGACAACCAAAGAAAGAGTCTGCTTTAACCCTCCTAATTTCCTCCCTATGCCCTTGTCTGGTCACCTCTGTATTACATGAGTCAGAAAGCCTGAGGTCAAGTTAGAAATGGAGCATATATCTCCGGAGTCCATCACTTCATCTAAGCTGGACGAAGTGCTTCTTACACCACTGCTGTGAATCATGGGGGTTTTTTAATAAATTGTATTCAGACTCCAGGTAATTATCTTATATCTGCAACTATTTTTTCAAAATGACAATTCAAGCATTTTGTAAGCCACATATGTATTTTCCAAAAAATACCTCAGCTCCTTCAGTTTATACACCTCAGTCAAGTGTAAAATTAAGCAAAACCAGGAAGAAAATAATGCTTAAAGAAAGAAAAGCACATCTGGAAAAATAAATCATTGTATTGTCTTAATGCATTGTAGTCAAAGGCTGAGAAGTGGAAAATAGAAATCACATTCCATTTTGTGAAAGCTCCACTGCTGGCAGAGGTGAAACTAATAAGGCTGGTAAATCTTTGTGATAAATATTTAATAAAACTTCATAGGTGTATGATTTACTGCATTATCATTCCTTGAAGAAAGGAAATAACTAAGACTCTATACTTGCAAAGACTATGCATTTTCTTTATTATCGCAAACCACAAGTCTCCCCACTAGTCACAATTGTGCAGGTGTAAAATGGAATTTTCCTCTAGTTTTTTGTTGGCTATAACCCATACCTGACCAGTATTTCCTAACCTTAACATGCTGAAAAATTATGAAAATTTCCCCAAATCAGAAAGAAGACCAAAATATTCCTGACGAGAGTGGATGCTTTTTGGAATGTGAGGAAGTTTCTTGGTGGAGATGCCAGCTTCCTTGTAAGTCATAAATCTCATTGTTACTTTCAGAGCAGTCAGAGTTCATGGAGTCAGCACGGGCCCTCATTCCTATTTTAATATATATTCCCCATGTGCCAGAATGTCATTTGCCTAGGTAACATCACTTTGTTCACTTGATGTGTATATAAACCTATACACTTTTTTGCATGTAATTAAAGAAATCAGTGAGCATATTTATTAAAAAAACCCACAAGGTGCTGTATCCCTACGTAATGGTGTTAGAAGTTGCTGTTTTAAGCTTCATTAAGATTTTTATGAAAAAGAAAAGTGCTTCCGGCATTATACAGTTCCGCACAAAAACTTTGATATGCATGTTAGCACCAATTTATGGGTAGGTTTTAGGTGTCTGTATATTTAAAGGAATATTTCATATGCTCTTTTGGAGAGGAGAGTCAATTTAAAAGACCAACAGGGAATTTTACATGGAAGGAAATATCATTTGGTACGTTTGCAAGACAGTCTGCTTAAAAGAGATGGCTCTCACTAGTGATTAAGAGCATGAATTTGCCAAAAGTGCAATGATTCATGGATATGGCTTGTATTGCTTTTTTACCATACCACTCATTTCCATGGATCGATTTATTGATGGTTTTGAGCCCATTAATAACTATATTTGAAAACTGCTGCCTCATGTGTTTTCACATTGTATGTCTTAAGTAGGACTGAACTCCCACAGAAAAACATCCTCTAGTTACTTCCCAGCAAGATAGGGTTTTTCATGTTCCTGAACAGCCAGAATGCTGTGGGGAAAGTAAAAAATACTCTAGAAAAAGAATAAATGCAACTTATAGCTTTTTTATCACAATGTTGATGGGGAACAAGACTCTGTATTCTGTTACAACCTTGAAATAACGTGAGAGAAAAATATGGGAACTATAAAAATAATGCGAAGTGACATTTTCTCCCAAATTCTGCAATAAACATACTGGTTGTGCAGTAAATATACTGGTTGTGGAATAGCTATTTGGGACAAGAACTTGTACAGTACTCCATCTGCTGTTAAAGAAAAGCCTATTTTTTTTCCTACAGAATGGAGAAACTGTTCAAGAGTAGTTCATCTATATGAAAATACAAGCCAGGAAGGCCTATCAAGCAAAGTCAGTACATCCTAAAATGATTTGTTAAATAAATTCAGCCCTAGGAAGGCTAAGGTGCTGACAGCTACTTTAATGAGCACATCAGGTCTCTTTGCCCAAGCTTTCTGAAATACCATAGGATGGCACAGGACATGAGTAAGCAGCAAGTCCTTTCCCCGTGTTTAACTGGGGGGACATCACCCCTATCCTATTCCAGACAGTTCTGCACATCATATCGGCACAAAGAAGGAAACAGAAAAGGTGTAAAATAAATCTTCCAGAAACTTTTCCTGGTTTAAGATGTTGAAACTCCAGGCCTAGGTTCTTAAGAGAATACCAAATTAGTTGGGCTCTTGACTGCTCTTTTCCGCTTTTCCTGAACTTTCTGTTAGTAAATGTGTTCCTTTTGCTCCCGTATGGATTTTGCTTCAGCTGTTAAAACTCGCATCCTAAGCTTAAAAATAAATGCCAGTCTATGCTGGCATTTGCGACAAGACAGCAGGTTTGGAACAATGATCCATAAAAGTTCCTTTTAGCGTTCTTTTCCTATTTTAAAGCAAACCTTTCCCAAGAATTATGATGAACAAGTGGAAGGCTGCATTCAGCAGCAGGGAGTCACTAATGACCATTTCTGTCCTCACCGGTAAATAGCACAGCAGTTAATGGAAATTACTTTTGAGTATTTCTCAAGACAGCTGAATGAAGAATCCAGCCAAAGACACATTTAAATCTCCTCTCCCTTAATTAACATGCATCTGGCAAATATATAACACTGTAAATACCGTATAATCTCTGATACTGTAAAAGAAGAACAGTGAGTGGATTGATACTGATACAGATAGGGAGATAAATTAGCTTGATAGATGGTCTCCTGGTGTTTGTCACTCCCAACCACCATAATTACAACTACATTTGAATACTTGGCAGTATGCAAATCACAATTTAAAGTAAATAGTTTAAAATACTTGTGTCTGAAATAACTGTTCAAACAGCATGTTCCAAGAGAGACTGAGAAAGGGAAAGAGAGATTTGATGCCGTCACCAAAAATTAATTTGTTTTAAAAAATGGGGAAAAAAATTACTGTAGGGAAAGCAATGAGATAGTGCCCCAAAGATTTCGTTCCCCCTTCCTCTTTTCATTTGCATCTTTGGTTTTCTTAAACCATTTTCTTCTTTCTGTAAGAGTTGATTTCTAAGGCAGATCCTCAGTAGTTTCAGAGAAAACAATTTTTTTACAGCCTTTTTGATTAAGCACACATAAAACTGAAACCTCCCAAATCATGTCACTTTTGGAAATACAGGCCTATGACTGCTTAACATAAAAGACCTTCAGACATGACCTTCAATGCAGTGTAAAACTGCATTGATTTTCCACTCCAACATTGCTGAAATGCCCTGGGCTTTAAGAGAATTAAGTATGCCACAAAGTAAAGCTGGGATGGTGCCATTTTAGGAAGACTGTACTGCAGGTTTTAGTTCAGGCATGTTGTGAGGAACTGAGCTGGAAATTTACCGCTGGCATGGGACTCACAGTGGTGTGACAATCAATTCTGTGTGGTCAGAAGACGTCCTGAGAAAAGGAAGGACTTGACTTGAAAAAGTGCTGAGCATTCCCAAATCACGTGAAAGGTTGCCTATAGATGGGTGTAGATGGACATTGCACTGTAATAGTATTTTAGAGGCCTTAGAGGACTTGAGTTTAGAAGTCTGAGGAACTAAAAACTCTGAGATGGGACTAAGCAAGATTATAGGTAACCCTGATCAACAATGCACCGTTTAGGAGAAGGAACAGACAGCTTACATGCAAATCATTTTTAAAAGTCCTGTGCTCTTTGTGGACTAGAAAGGACATAAAAAATAATTGGCTTCTATTTGAAGGTTGTTTAAAAATTATTTTTCTTGTGTCTACCAAACTACTCTGGGCAGAGAAGTCTTTCTACGCTTTATGTATGTGTAGTGCCCGTCAAAACAGAAACAAGATCTCTAGACCTTGGTATTGTGGGACTGAGGGTAAGTGTGAAGAGCAGGTACAAGGTGATGACAGAGACTGTGGTGGCTCTGAGACCTGCTCACAAGCCTCCATCCAGGAATTCCAGGCAGTGCCTTCCTCTGGCTACAGATCCTACAGAAATCCCTTTGACTTCCCCTTTCTACTGCCATGCTACAAATACCTTGCTATTCCTGCGCAAGCAATGCTGCCGTACTGATGATTGAACAGTTGACCCCCAAGCCGCAGCCTGACCAAATCATTGTTTGGGGCATAGTGGCATTGGATGAGTGCATGAACATCTTTAGGTGCCCTTGTCGGTGGGACTAGCAATACCATTCCCATTGTATTTTCCCATTTGAAATAACACACTTCTGGTGATGTGCTGTTTTCTTCTACCTTACACTACCTAAAAATCCTTTGTGCCCTGTGCTGGGATTTTTTTTCCCTTCTCAATACAGAAGCTGAAGTCATCTACATTAAAATAAGTCTTCCTCTTCTTCTAGCTGATGTCAGGACCTGTGTAGACAGGGTTTTTGCACAGGATTTGCAATGCATTTGCTTTTCAGTATGGAATCAAGCCCTGACAGATCAAGAAATCCTCTTGGAAGAGGGCAATTCATGTGACTTTCTGACCCATAACTGAAGACCCTGTGGCTCTTGGTGTTCCTAGCTCCTTAGTAGCCTTCCTGGCTTGTTTCCCCAGATTCACATGAAAGTTTGGGTTACTAAGGAGCCAGGAACTTAGCAGCCTGCAGGTCAGTACTCTTTGAACTTCCAGGTTTCTGGCTCTCCACCATCTTGCTAGAAGGTTAACAAGGCAGCTCTTCTCCAGCAGTCTGGCTGGCATGCTATAGGTGAGGTGGGAATGCAAGATCTTACAGAGGTCCTCTCCACACAGCCTGCCAGGAATCTTCAGAGAAAACAAACAAAAGGTTGAGACCTAGCTCCCAGTAGGAAGCTCAAGGCAACAAAAACCAGCTCCTATCTAAAACACAAGTTACTTGGACGTGCTCCTTTAGAAACACCACACTTAAGGAAGCGGTTAAGCAGCAGTGACCGAAGTATTGGTAGTGTAGGAACTATCACAGTGCCCTTGTCACCACAGGACTTAGCTGCATCATCCCACTGCTGGAAAAGCATATTTCTGACAGACCACTTCGCCTTTCCTGCATTAAGCGGGATAAGTCTACCACCTCCCCCTGCACTGATACTATGCGGTTGTTGCAGTATAATTCTGAGTTGAGCCTAGACAGAGGAAAACAATTTCTATCTAAAAAGCAATGCACTGACACTGTTTTCAGGATTTCTTTTGTTCCTAGTTTACTTAAAAGTCTCATTTGCATTGTTTTTAACTCTGCTGACTGGAAGATTTTCATCATGTTCCTTTTTTTCTCATTTTATACATTTTCTATAGCTCTTAGTTTCTTACTTATATTATTTATATTCATTTCATTCTGCTCATGGAACCACACTGCTTCACTTAAAGGCTTATTTTGACTAAGTAAATGCTTGTTTCATAAATATTAAACACAGGAATGAACAGTTTTCTCATCAAAATCTTATTATGAGCAGTATGTTGAGAGTTTACCCCATGTTTATACACATTTTAAAATAATGAACCACAGTCATAGGATCAAAGAATCGTTTTGGTTGGAAAAGACCTTTAAGACATCAAGTCCAACCATTAACCTAACACTTCCAAGTCCCCCACTAACACAAGTCCCTTAGCGCCTCATCCCCACATCTTTTAAATACCTCCAGGGTTGGTGACTCAACCGCCTCCCTGGGCAGCCTCTTCCAATGTCTGACAATCCTTTCAGTGGAGAAATTTTTCCTAATATCCAAACTAAACCTCCCCTGGCACAACTTGAGGCCATTTCCGCTTGTCCTGTCACTCGTCACTTGGGAAAAGAGACCAACACCCACGTCTCCCCTCAGCCTCATCTTCTTCAGGCTAAACAACCCCAGCTCTCTCAACCGCTCCTCACAAGACTTGTGCTCCAGACCCCTCACCAGCTTCGTCGCCCTTCTCTGGACACGCTCCAGCACCTCAATGTCCTTCTTGTAGTGAGGGGCCCAAAACTGAACACAGTATTTGAGGCGTGGCCTCACGAGTACAGGGAGACAATCATTTCCCTAGTGCTGCTGGCCATGATGTTTCTGATACAGGCCAGGATGCCATTGGCCTTCTTGGCCACATGGGCACACTGCTGGCTCATATTCAGCTGTCTGTGGATCAACATATTCAGCTGGCTGTGGATCAACACCCCCAGGTCCTTCTCTAGTGGGAAGCTTTCCAGCCACTTGTCCCAAGCCAAGTGGGGATTGTTGTGACCCAAGTGTAGGACTTGGCACTTGAGTTTGTTGAATCTCAACAAGCAAAGTGGTTTGGAAGATGATTCAAAGAGCACTTCCGCCAGCTCCCTCAGTACCCTTGGGTGGATCCCATCTGGTCCCATAGACTTGTGGGTGTCTAAGTGGTGTAGCAGGTGACCATTTCTCCTTGGATTGTGAGGGCTTCATTCTGCTCCCCACCACTACCTGCCATCACAGGGGACTGGGTACCCGGAGAACAACTGGTCTTACTTTTAAAGATTGAGGCAAAGAAAGCATTAAGTACCTCAGCCTTTTCCTCACCCCTTTGTCACTATGTTTCCCCCTCCCCACATCCAGTAAAGGATGAAGATTCTCCTTAGCCCTCCCTTCGTTGTTAACGTATTTATAGAAACATTTTTTATTGTCTTTTACGGCAGTCGGCAGGTTAAGTTCTAGTTGGGCTTTGGCCCTTCTAATGTTCTCCCTGCAAAACCTCATGACATCCTTGTAGTCTTCCTGAGTGGTCTGCAACTTCTTCCAGAGGTCATAAACTCTCTTCTTTTTCCTGAGTTCCATCCAAAGCTCTCTCTTTAGCCAGGCCGGTCTTCTTCCCCACCGGTTCATCTTTTGGCACATGGGGACGGCCTGCTCCTGCGCCTTTAAGTCTTCCTTCTTGAAGAGTGTCCAGCCTTTCCAGACTCCTTTGCCTTTCAGGACTGCCTCCCAAGGGACTCTGTCCACCAGGCTCCTAAATAGGCCACAGTCAGTCCTCCGGAAGTCCAAGGTAGCAGTTCTGCTGACCCTCTTCCTTACTTCTCCATGAATAGAAAACTGTCATTTCAGTCAGAACATTCTGAGTAGTTAAGGATATATTCTCTCTGTTCCATTTTTAAAATACATATACATACATATATAAAGTGAATATAATTCTGTACCTGCTTTTTTGCCTTACTAGGTTGCCTTTTAGGCAGTGTGGATATTTTTCCACCTTTTTGGACTGTGGATTTTGAATGTAATGTGAAATAGTTCCAGTCATCTCTCAGAGACTTCTGTTTATATTTTTTCTCTCGACTGATTTGATTCATAATTATTTTCAGCATTTCTAAGTTGGCCCTATTAAAGCACCAAGTCTAGAACATGCTGGTTATACAATTACATATTTGATTCTGATTCCACATAAGAAATGTAAATCAGTCTCCATCACTTCCATTGAATTAGGCACCACTAGCCTGATAATCAAGCAATTTCTGTGGTACACAATGCCCCCAGGTCAAACACACTTACAGGTTAGGAAACATTAATCTATATAGTTTTACAAGTGGCAGGGGTAGAAGTGTAGTTTTTGCTAAAACATCTGTCAGTCAGGGAGAAAGGCCCCACAATAATTAATTTCCCCCTCCCCCCCCCTTATTAAAGAGTACTTTTGGAGCTTACTCTGTTCTCAGATTTCATGGAAGGAAGAACATGTCTGCTATGTCCATATTGTGATTTTTCTGTTGGAATGGTGGTGCATGGTGATATAAGACTTTTTGCTCCCAGGCTGTCAATGACTTGGGAGTGGTGAATGAGCAAGAAAACCCTTCTTCCATTGCTTTTGCTGTTTCATTCCTTCTAATACATCAAATTTTTAAGCATTTGATTAATATGCCCCCTTCAACCCGTTTTCAGTGAATATGTGAAATGTGTGCTCATAAGCAAGCAGTCTGAATATCTCTCACCCATTACCCATTGATGGGCATATAGAGATTCTTAATTTCTTCTGGTATTTTGATTATGAACTAAATAGGAGCTGATTTTTTTTCTGTCTCCTTTTGTTGCCCATTTAATGTCCCTGGCTGTAGCTAGGCTATTCTCCTGAAGACCAGTTTCCTCTGTGCTGAGTATATCGTCCAGACTGCTTGGTTGCCTGTGCTCACAGAAGGGAAAGCGACATTCCACAAACTCCAAACCCTCTACTTTCCCATATATAAAAATCTGTTAAATTATAAGACTGTGCTGGGTTTTTTTGCCAAAAAAAGTCATGACATATAAAGAATGTGTGTATATACTCATATTGTTTCTACAAACCTGCATACATGTGGGGCTCTAGATCTCTATTTCTTGTGCTTCCCGAACTTGTATTCCTGCCTTATAATTTATGTATATAAGGAAAAGAGTGATACTTGTATGCAAAAAGTGCCAAATGAGCTTCTAGAACTCAGTGAACTGAGTATTACCTACATGGGGCACGCATTTAGAACACCAAACCCGTATATTTCTTAGAAAAAAAAATGTTTTATATTGAGGCTTATTTAATTAAAACCTCCTTCAAACTGTTTACAAAATGTCTCCCTAAATGAAATGAAGTCAGAGAGGATGGATAATGAAGATCAGGGACACACACAGCTTTCCTCTATGTTGACAAAATATTAAGCTAAAACTAATTTCATTCACATGATATACATGATACTGCCTCTGTTCTTGAAAACTCCTCTATCATTTGGCATTTCTGTGTTTCCTGGTAAAATAAAGATCCTTGCTAAATTCCAATTACTTGCACTTGAAAGATTTTCATAGCCCAGCTCAGACAGATTAACATTGATGATTTATAAAATATTAAGCATTAGTAATGAAATTATGTAACATCTTGCAGTCTGGGGCTTTCTTATGGGGCATTATTTTAAAATGTATATAAACACAGTAAACTCTTAACAGTACTTAAAATGACATTTTGGTGACAATTTTACAATACATTTCAATCTTAATATTTATGAAATATGCATTTACTCAATAAAAATAAGTCTCTAGGAAATGCAGTGTGGTGCGGTGGCCAGGATGCAGACCTATGAGTCAGAAGTTTGCGTTCTATTTCTGGACGTGCCAGAAGGCTTTTTCTATAATTATCAGCATCTATATTTGTCTCTTTTTTATCACTCTCGTTTGTCATATATTTGGAAACTCACAAGAAAGACAAGAAATTATTTTAGAGAGAGGGTGTCACCATCTATTTTGGGTTGTATCCTGACACTTGGAGAAAGTAGTACAAGTTGCCTCAGTACTTTCAAAGCTTGAAATATTATCTTGAATCCTGTTCATTCACCTCTATCCACATAGAATAATGGCATCAGTGAATAGATAACCCAATATTCTGTCTAGAGATACAATATTTATGAAGGTATTTAGCCAAAATACAGAAAATTCCCAATTTTCTTCATGCAGTTCTTATACTGCATCGGCAATTTGGACAAAATCACTCAATTAATAAACCAGTCAGGCTTCAGATGAGATTTTCTTAAACCTGAGACACAAATATTGGCATTTGGGTTTTCCTGCTGGCTCCTGTACCTTCAGTAACTAGTTCATGCCTTCAGATTTTTTAAGCCAGTAAGATCCTAGTAACTGATGCTACAGTACTTCAAGTGAGTATCTAAGAAAATTGTCTATTCATAAGTCTTAAATTATAATAAACATGTTTTCACCACTAGTTTAGAGAGGGCAAAATTTGTATCTATTCTTCTTCCAGGATAGAATGAACTGCTGAAAATTCCGATGAATTCAATTAAATTCTATTAAGGATTTTTACAAAGTAGCATTCATTCACCATAAAGGAAGTAATATGATTATGATCTTTAAATGGGATATCTGGTGGCAGGGGAACAAAAATCAAAACATCAGCTAAAAACAATAAACTCCATGGTTCTAAACTGAAAAAAAATTCTCTATACAGTACAACAACCAAATATCTTTCCAATCATGCCAACACAATGAGAACAACAATGTTATACCCACTGTTGCATGAAATAACACAATTTATTGAGGCAATTTGTCTTCAATCTGTGTTGTATGAATAATATATTGATAAAAAGATGGGCATAGGCAGCATAACTTCAGTTATATTTTGGAAATTTCAAACATCTATATTAGGACGGAATAACCAGGCAAAAATAATTTACAGTGAGACACTTGAATACCTTGGTTTACCTTTGGTACCCTAACCTTCATATGCAGCATAATTTTCAAGATATTAGTCCTAAAATCAAGCTCAGTTACATACAGTGGAGCATGGAAAGGATGGCCAGAGCTTATTTACATAATCTTTCAGGACTTTGCTTCTCTTAATAACCAACTCACAAATATTCACAATAGATGTAGGCTTTCCAATGTAAAATGTTAGATTTGCCATCTGTGTTCCACATGACTAGGTTTTCTTTTCAATTTTTAATTGTAATTTTGATGTGCAACTGGACCTGTTGTCTACTGTCCAATTTAAAATTAATGCATGCTCCATTTATGTTCAAGATACTATTCAAGTTGGTGGACCTAATTTTTCCACTAGAAAATCTTCAGTTATGCTATTGTTATAATGATCTTGATTGTTGCTGAATCCTTTTCGTTCTGGAGAATACACACACTTCCGTTCTTATCAATCTATTTTGTTCTTGTTTACAGCCTTTTGGAAAATTATTTTGTTTTTTACAAATACAGCAACTCTGTTCACAAGCAGGTTACTGTTTTGGTCTGCGCTTGCTTCCACACTATGTGTATGTTCTATTTTTCACTCTGTTTCCTTATTAAAACATACATTATCATTCTTTGCTATGGTTGTACCCAGCTTCACAAAGATATAAAATTCTTGTTTGGACTGTTCCCAGTTTAATCCTGCAGTTGTAGGTCCTCTGAATACACTGGATTCCTTAGTTGCTCCAGCTGTTCTTCTATTACTTTTTCTTCTGTTTTTCTGTTTCCAGGTACCAAGTGTAGTTCTCCAGTGGCAGATAATGAACACTTTCTGTTGAAGCCCATGGACAAGATATCTACATAATCTTAGAGCTAAAGCTAAAAAGCAAAGAGCAAGAGAGTGAGGCTTCTGGTAGGATTCTCCGTGGATGCCAAGCTCAGGTTCTAAAGGCCTGCTTGTCAAATATCTTCATCTTCCTGATGGAAGACACACAGTACTTACAATACAACAGTCTCTCAGTCTCTTCAGTCTCACATTTCTTCACAGTAGGTCCCAGGTTTTAGTTTCCAGACAGTTTTACGCAGTTCATTCCCTGATGGTGTCTGATCCACTGGGTCCTTTTTGGCCCTTTCTGATTTGCTATTTGTAGATTTAGAGTGCAGCTTTTTTTCTTCCTTCCTTTGGAGACATGCCTGAGAAGGCCGCCTATTTCTCCTGCTGATTTGCCTCTACTTAGTAATTGCTGCAGTAAGTGAGCAGGTACCATCTTCCAAAGAGACACTTGCCTTTTGCACCCATGTTTTGCTATTCTTTTTATATTCACTGACTTATGGATGAAAAAGCTTTAACTTACATTACCTTTTATCACATAATCTGCTTCATTTTCTCACGGTTAGTAAAAAAATTTGGTACTCTCATTAGCAATAGTAACTACATAAGAGACTCTCAACTTCCTACTGAACTGTATGAAAGTGTTTTATGCAATTATTATAACCGTTCCCCATAACTCTGTGGCATCAAGCAGGGATCTGAATTTCTTTCTATGGGTTTTGAAGTTTTGTTTTTTAAAAATTTTAGTACAGCTTTTATAAGGGCAATTCACTGTGGGTACCCCAGACACTGGAGCATTTAAAACCATATCCTTTAGCAGAACATCAGAAACACTCTTAACAAATCATATTGTGGCCCATTATTTGTCACTACCTCACTCGGTATGCCATATTTAGCAGGTATTGATTTTACATGTGAGAAGCAATTGAAACAGCACAGAAGTAGCATTCAGAGTGCTATTTCTGGATAACGAAAAAAATAATTCCAAAACAATGTGTAATATTTTCCGGCGTAAACAAACAAATTAGTGCCAGCCTTGTACATGGATCTGAAGTTTCCTTTACTGTGCCTGAATTACAAGTAGAGTTTCCAGCTTCAGTGTCCTCCTCTCTTTAGTCATTTAGTATTACAAGCTTTTCTTTTCTGTGAAGTTTTTAACTGCTCCACAGCACTTCACCTTGTCTTCTTTATGGCATTTTTCTGTTTCCCAGGGGAATTTAATTTTTCCTGTGAATGTCTACAATTTCTCCCTGTCTTTTCTTTTTTCCTCTTTAACTTTGGGCATGACTTTTCTCAGTCCCCTACAGTGTAAATCCTTTTAGGAAGACATAGTATATTTGAATGCAAATTGTTATCATACTGGGGTTTCAGCGTAGCCATGCTGATTCTCTGAAGATAACCCATGTTAAAAGGTGTATTCGGCTGTGCAAGAGTTAAGAAGCCCATTTCTATGTTCATAGCAGCATTTAAAAAGTGTATTTAAAAGGAAAAATATTTGCAGCAAGGGATGAATTAACATTTAAAGGTAATTACTGAGTTGTATTTTTAAGTAACCTTTCTAATGAAGAGATGCCACAATAAATTACATTTATTTTAAAAAATAGTCGAACTACTCTTCATAGTGGGATAATGGATGCCGTTAATGACAAGTCATATAACATGTGTAGTCACAAATGAATATTCATGCTGCAAGTGTTCACAGATACTGATAATATTTCACTTATTCTATGAGGGAGCAAAGTAATCATGTACCACATCTAGTGAATAATCAAAAGGCAAGTAGATCAGAGACAACTCAGGGGATGGAACTTTTTCAGATAAATAATTTGTTAAACAATTACGACTAATGAGCACATTCATAACAATCAGGCTATTCATTGATAATACATCAAGTGACTAAAAGTCTATGTTTGATGGCTACATTATTTGCTATGAATAGTTCATCCATCTTCAACTGTAAAGCTTTAATTTTTCTTTTAAACTGTGAACAAATATGGCTGAAATTATCTCTGAAATTTGGAGAAACAGAGCTTTCTTCCCTTTTTTGCCAACAGGTTTTCCACTTGACTTTGACAAACCATTTATAGTCAGAGGCTGCTGTACTTGTTCACGGTGGCCAAGATTCCTCCACTATTTTGACACCCTTTGTGGCAGCAATGGTTTTAAAGGAGTCCAGGGGTGTGTGATATCCCTTTGATAGCTGTGCAGGAAGCTGGGCTTGAGTTTCTTCAGCTGCTTTAGCAACTGGCATGCAAGCTCTCCGGTCTACCTTATGTGGGGTCCTGTCCAGTCCTGTCTACTCCATACTATCCCAAGCAGCCTAACTCTCTGAGGTGCTTTTTCTCCTGTGACGGAGTCCCCTAGCATTCTTGTCTGGCTCAGTTTATTCCAATACCGGGATCTCAGTTTTGTGGTGAGATGCTAAGAGTGGGATGGTATGGAAAGAGGGGCCAGGCCTGCTGGGACACCCTTTGAAGGCTGGGTGATGAGTCGTGTTGAGCATGGCCAATGCCCGCTGCTTTTCAGTGCAGCTTTCAGACTTGAGACATACCCCAGCCCTGCACGTAAGCTCCCTTGTTGGAGAGCCAGCTGACACATGCTAGATTACAAATCAGCAGGTAAGAAGTGCGGGTGCTCAGCAGGTTGTGGCTCCAGCCCAAGTTCTGGCCCCCAAATTAAAATGGTGTGTCCTTAATCCCAGATTCAGCTAGAAGATGTATCATGTTGCCTTAAAGTCACTTTTCAGAACCATGATCTTGTCCTCAGTTTCATCTGTTTTCTGTTAAGTGTCAGCTAGGGAGGCAGCCTAAGAGCCAGACCTGTGAGCCATGTCCTTCCCAGCTGCGTTGCTGCTAGACCGACTGCCACTTGCGTTGAAAACATCCCTTCGAGCCCTTCCTTTGCGCAGCAAATTAGTGGTGGACTGGGTGTAGCTAACTTGTTTGAAGCCCTGGAGCCAATTCGCAGCAGGGAATAACAACAGGCAAGGCTAGCAGGAGAGCAGGACCATCTGGGCGCATGCATGGGCTTGGACTGCAAATCGCGGGCTGAGGAGAAATTAAATAATTGAATTCTCTGGCCTTGGGAATGGGATTCTCTCTCCTCCTGTGTGCAGTGAGGTGAGTGATTCTCCCCTGGGGGTCACTCCGCTTTTCAGATCTGGCTTCACACTGAGGTTTGCAGATGTGCTGAGTATTTGTGATTGCAGCAGAGTCAGTGGTTCTTGATTTTGAACATCTGCAGAGCTAGATAATAGATACCGGCCTCTACAAGGAGGATGAGAAGTTTAATACAGGGTCGAAGGCAGGATTTGTAAAGGACGTGAGAGTTCAGAACTGGAAATCAGTTCATCTGAACTGGAAGCAGCATACAAAGAGCACAATGCACTTGAACCACTGTGATCAGATACACCGCACGTTGCAGAATACAGAAAGAATTGACATATCATTCAGGGTACACTTCAGAATATCACTGACAACTAGAGTGGCACAACTAATGTTCCGTACAGTAGCTGGAAGTAGGATTAGGGATGAATAACACAAATTTCATCAAGAAATTTGGAATTTGTCAACTCTTAAAAATTGATAAGCATAATGAAACCGGGAGTATTAGTCTATTATGGGTATATATGAGACATCAGTCTGACATACATAGCCTCAAAAATATATGTGAAAGCTTAAGATGTAGCATCTCCAGTACTGAGTTTGTAAGATTCATAGCAAGGAGTTTGAACAGAGCTATTATCTTGTGGGTTTGGACTGTGTGACAAAATAATAACAAACACAATAAAAGTCTTTGAGACAAGTGTGTGGTGGGGGAATGGGTGTTATAACATGTGTTTGGCCTCCTAGACATGGTATGTCTTAGCAGAAACGTTTGTGGGAAGAATAACTAAAAGCATAAAGTAAGTGAAAATGGGATAAAATATAACTTGATTCTGCTGAAGGTGCCTCACACTATACTGACTTCACACCTTTCTTTGTTAGGGAATTGATCTTACGAATTAGAGATACTGCATTTTCTTAGTCTGTCTTGTCTTCAGCCTGATGTCACATAGGAAACTATTAGTTAAACTGTAGAAGATGCAGTTTTTATAGAAGAATTACAAGATTAGTAAGAAAAAAAAAAGATAGAGAGGGAGCTCCAGATTGTGCTGAAAGAGCATCTATCTGGCTGTAGAATAATTATTCCTCAAAGATCAGTCTTGAGACAGAACTCATTACATATTTTTATTAATGACCTTGACACCAAAAATGGCAGTGTGTTAAATGTGCTGATAACAAGCAGTTGTGCGGTGCTGGCAATATTCAAGAAGAGTTAGAATATCATTCAGGGTACACTTCAGAATATCACTGACAACTAGAGTGGCACAACTAATGTTCAGTACAGTAGCTGGAAGTGGGATTAGGGATGAATAACACAAATTTCATCAAGAAATTTGGAATTTTTCAACTCTTAAAAATTGATAAGCATAATGAAACCAGGAGTATTAGTCTATTATGGGTATATATGAGGGATCAGCCTGACATACATAGCCTCAAAAATATATGTGAAAGCTTAAAGTGTAGTACTTCCAGTACTGAAAGGAAAGTATTAGTGCTAATGTGTAAGACCCTGTCTGCAATATTTTGTTCTATTCTGGATGGTTATGTTTAATGAAGATGAATGCAGAGTTGAACAGGTACAGAGCAGGAGGATTAAAATGAATGGGTAATGGAAAACTTTACTTAGAGGAGGGAGATTAGAAGAGCATAGTTTATTTAAGTTAGTAAAAATAAAAAAGAGGAAATGCTTGCTGTCTATAAGTAAATCAGTTAACATTGGATGTGGACAATATTGGCACAAAGGAAAAGAGTATAAACTGAATCTGGTTAAGTTTGGTCTGGAAGATTAAGGAGGTCTGGAACAGCTTTCGAACAGGAATGCAACAATATTTAATTTTTGTCTGGAGTTTGATCTAGTTTAGGAAGTAGATTCCTACAGTAAAAAAGGAAGGCATCTGTGCCATAAGATTTCATGCCTTTGTTCCTGTGGGAAGACATTAGACATGAAATCCTGAGGGACACCTGGTTTGGAACTGGGCATCAGTCTGGAGAGGCAAGGACTGCTCACGGGGCTCAAAAAATATTGCTGTGAGGTGCTGGTAAGGCTAAGTAATAGAACTAATAGTGCATGGATAGAGGCAACAACACATAAGAGAAATAGCTTGGGTGAGGAACGAGGAAGAGGAGAAGGTGGAGGGCCAGAGCCCAGCAGTGTGGAGGAAGACAGAGATGAGGTTGAGGAGACTGGTTGTATGCAATGAGGATGTGGATAAGCAACCTGAAGAAAAAAAAAGGGCTGTGAACAAGGAACCAGAGGTGGGAAAGAAACAGGGAGCAAGACAGACATAATAGACTAGGGCCAGCATAGACCAGTTCTCCTCAGAGCCCAGAAAGGAAAGAGCGGTTCCTGAGTCCTGCCATTCCTCTGTTGACAGAAAATATCTGTGAAATCTTGTGTTGCCTCATGCTGGACTACAAGTCTACATCTAATACAATTTATTATCACCCTTAATCCCAGACATCTGACCAGGAATCCTCGTTATCTTGTCCCAACCAGTGAACACAACTGTCACTACAATGCTCATGATTAAAAAGATATATCTGGGTGATACTAGAAACCAACAAAAGCTAACAGGAGACTCACGTTAGAAATTGATACTAGAAACCCTATAGTGGCATACTGAATAGTTGTTTCTGTCGCTCTGAAGTCAGGATGCTCTGAAGAAGTCCTAAAAGTTGGGCAAAATCTGATATAAGAAAAATAACTCTCAGTTAATTCTGGTCTAATTAAAAAACTGTGGAAAGTTTCATTTTTTTTTAAACTTAATTGTAATTATATTAGTTCAGGATAAGATCTTTCCTTCAAGTCTAAGAGAGTCTGGAGCACAAGTCTTATGAGGAGTAGCTGAGGGAACTGAGGTTGTTCAGTCTGCAGAAGAGGAGGCTGAGGGGAGACCTTATGGCTCTCTACAATTACCTGAAAGGGGGTTGCAGAGAGGTGGGTGTTGGTCTCTTCTCCCAAGTGACTAGCGACAGGACAAGAGGAAATGGCCTCAAGTTGCGCCCGGGGAGGTTCAGGCTGGATATTAGGAAAAATTTCTTTACTGAGAGAGTAGCGAAACACTGGAACAGGCTGCCCAGGGAGGTGGTGGAGTCACCATCACTGGAGGAGTTCAAGGAGTGTGTGGACGTGGCATTGCGGGACATGGTTTAGTGCACGTGATGGTGTTGGGTTGATGGTTGGACTTGATGATCTTACAGGTCTTTTCCGACCTTAGTGATTCTGTGATTCTGTGATTCTGGTCCTATTTTGTTTTCAAAGCAAGAATACCACTAAAATGATCTAGTTTTTATTTGCACTATTTAATGTTTAGATTTCTTTAGCACTACACCATGTCTTCAGTTTGGGGCTCCTAAAATAAACTTAATTAAAAACTGCACAGTTTTCATGGGGCAGTTAAGTTCTATAGATGATCCAAAAGGGATGAAGTCTGGGAAAGAATAAAGCTAGCTGCAATTTAGTTCAGGACTGTGTTCAGAAAACACAAAACTACTGCAACATAAAATGACTGAGATTAAAATATAAAAAACAAATTATTGGAGGGATAAAAAGATGCTGTAAAAATTCTGAACATTCAGTTCTTACTGCATTTTTATTTAGTGCTTTACAAAACATTTGAGACATGTAAGGAGGTTTATTTTTTTTCCACAGGGCAGGCAATATCAGCAGTTTGGTAAATCTTCCTAAATTCCAGCATGACTATAAATAGCCAGAAGAGAATTACTGAATATCTCCAGTGAAATGATGACAATTTATCATATATCAGCATCTGCCTGCCTTGTATTTTCATTCTTGTAAAGAAACACAGAGGTTTTAGCTAAGTAACAACTGACAAATTACTTGATGGGCATTTGTCCTTCATCCAGCAAGGCAATTTGTGCTGGTAGCAGGCAAAAAGAAATTAACATTTTTGAGATCTAAAGAAACTATAACATTTGTGCTCAGGCAGACCAGGTTCTGATACTAAGAATCAACTTAATGTATTAATTTTCCTTTGAAGTTATTTAATCCCTTTTATAATCTGACTAGAACTTGACATCTTGCATAGAGGGTGTATTTTAAAATAATTTAATTTTAGTTCTACTTCTATCCTTGCACTGTTGCCTTCCATTTTAGTAATCTCCACATACTTATGTGAGACAGTTTTAATTTTTTTAAATGATTACCTGGAGCAGAATGGGAATATCTAGTTGCTGTAGGTGCCCATATTACCTTTCTGTGTTTAGAGAAACATAATGGATGTCCCTATTTTACATGAAAATCTGTTATCCTTTATCTTCAAACTTATCTTCATTTTGGAGAGAGACACTATGTGGATACTGCTTAATACAGAGGGCACACCATACACTTGTGTTTCTCCTGGACACCTACTGTCATGCAGTCTTGCCAGAATGCTTTGTCAGCCTTTGATTAAAGCAAAGTAAAACTCAAAGGATCAAAGGGCAAATCAAAACCATTGCTGCTTTTATGCACACTAAAGGGAGACATACAACAGGCATCTGTCATGAGGCTTAGCACAGAAAGGAATAAAGTATGGTCGTGAGTGTGGTACTAAAGAATAACAGAATATCACAGGGTGCCCAGGGTAGTGCTTGTTATTAAAGATTGTTACCAAAGGTGGGATATCATTGAGTACAAGTGGTATCCTAAGAGTGGCACGAACATAACTTCAGGCACAATCCTGCAGATATGTGAATGAATTTATTAAATAAGGTCTTAAATATAGGGGGGAGGGAGGAGAATGTGTTAAGAAACCACAGAGACATCTGATCTGTTTCTTTTCTTTTGAAATTTATCTTTCATGCTTCATCTCAAGAATAAGTGTAGGAAATAAAGGTGCAATTGCATGGCAAGTAGACATGCACATATGAGCTCTGGTCCAGGGGATGCAGGTAATAGTGGTAATGATACACTGGGAGGGGTTGCTCTGTGGGCTGGCAAACTAAATATAAACCCCCTGGGAAACTTAGACTTGCAGTTTGCTTGCTAGCCCATATCTTCATTAGTGTGACCTGTGCTAACCAGCTAGAATCTGTTTAGCTGCTTTCAGCTTGAAAGCTGAATGCAAAATTGAGTAAGCTTTTTGCAAGTAGCTTGCCCTGCCCTGACCTGCCCTGCCCTGAGTATTTATGCCTGCATACTGAATCCATATAGCTTGGCAATGCTTTATAATACAGAATTGCTTGGGTTCCTACCTCTCCTTATTTTGCGTTTTTATAGCTATAGTATTCAGTGGTTTAAGAGTAGGACATTAGTTTTGTCACTGACATCACCAAGAGGCAAGATCAGTTCCTAAAATTTCCTATTCCTGGCACTGGATTGTGCTGTTTTAAACCATGTCTTCCTGCTATAGCTAGGTGATTAAAAAAAAGGTACCCCCTGTGCATTTAGGTCATGAGATTCAGTATAAGTAGTTACAGACAGTGCCAAAAGCACAGAAAATTGGATGGGAAGGGCATCTGGGGAATTGTTTTCTGCTCGCTCTCTGTAGCTCTGGTGCTTAGTGATTTGCTACAGCCATGATATCTATTTTCCCTGTTTCTTGTTGTGCATTAAAATTCAGGGCAAAATACCATCATGCCAGGACTGTCCCCAAGTGTGGCCTGGGACATCTGATCACTGCTTTCTGGAAGGGGTGGTGTGCCCTCTTCCTTGTTACAATCTATTGTTCTGCTGCACGAACTTCTAGTTATTCAATGTTACAAAAACAATAAGAAAAGGCATTAAAAAAACGTTACACATATGATGACTTGTCAACATAAAGATTTATATTCTCACAAGGTCATTTTTTGCAAAAGCTTCAATTCTGGCAATATTTATTTCTCCGTTCAAAAAAATCTGATGTTCAACTCATCAGGTGCCAATTTCTACTTAGTATTTAGACACATCCAATGATGTGAAATCCAATACTTCAGAAGAGAAAGCATTATAAAGACAACAGCAACGATCATGTTTTGCGTTATCATTCCTACTGCATAATTTTTCAACAGTGAAGGCTTTAACAAAGCCTTTTGAAAAATTAATCACTGCTTCTATTCTGTGCATAGATAGGATGAGTTTGGGAAAATAAAACCCTGTGAGTGTCCCACTATTTAAAGAATGGTTTTTGAAGACTATGGGGTGGAATAGGTAGTCATGTCAAGGGAATATCCTTATCACTACTACTGTCTTTGTAATCACATGTGGTATGGAAATATAATTAATCATTGTGAATTTCTGCTTATTTTTGTCAAAATTATTCTGCTTTTCCAAGAAAACAGTAAACATGAACTCCATACTTGGATTCAAAATATAAATTTCAGTGCAAAGGAGAGCATTTGAGGGTGGCGATATTGTATGTGTATTTTTACTTCAATTTCTTTTTAATGCTCTCATTTTCTTGCTTTTTTTTTGGAATAGACTCTAAACATGGCTATCAGTAAAATGGCATCAGTGGCTGTCTTTTAGCAGTCGAGGATCTGTTTCATTGTCCATCCAACACACATTGCCAGGTTTGAGTGGAGGAAGCAGTAGTAATTCAGGAATTTATCGACAGAGATGGAGGGACTCTCCCCTTCCTCCTTCAATATTCAGTGAATCTCCCCTTGAAAAGTCCTGAAAAGAAACAGAGCAAGGAGAGACAGGCATGCTTACAGACATGCACATGTCTTACAGAACCCAACTTCATCTGCAAGGGTTGGATCCTAAGCATCTGCCTCAAGATATGCCTCCAGGGTGTGAAAGCCTTTACAACACGTAGCTTGCCCCTTGGCCAGCTAAAAAACATACTTAAGCAAAAAAAAAAAAAAAAAAAAAAGAAAAGAAAAGAAAATCTCATTTCCATCTATGGCCTCTAAGAAAGGAATGCACAAAAGCAATTTCTGCCCTTTCAGGCTTGAAAATAGCTTTTCGGTCCTAAGCACAAAACTGACCACAGAGATTTTAAAATATGAGACTCTCTAAGAGATCACACCCTTTTTTCTATGTAGCTGGTAAGCTTTGTCTGATGCTATGCTTATAAACTAAATTACTGAGGCTCATGCAAATAAGTTAGTAACTTGAGGAGCTGAATGAATGAATGAATGAAATGAAATGAATGAATGAATGAATGAATATAAATGCAGTGGTAGCATAGCTTGGTAAATTCACCTCAACACTCCAACTCTATTTATTTCTTATTAGGCTGAATGCTTTTGAGAAAATTACAAAACAAGCCAGAGTTGGATTAGGCATCTTCTGCTGAAGACCCCTGCACTGTTGAGAAGGTGGTGATTCTCTAAGATGAAAGGGTCTGCAATAACAAAAAAGAAATACAGATCCAGAATGGGACAAATGGTACCAGTGTAGTTGCAGCACCATGAAGTACTTTCCAGTTCTAGCTGTCCACTGTAAATAGTAGCCTCCTGCGTTAACACAGCACAGTTAGTGTATTCAGCTCATTCTCTGATAAACTGTGTTGCCACATCTCCACTGAAAGCCATCTAGAGCATGTTATGGTCTGAGCAGAGCCTGACGACTTTCTTCCAGCTATCACTTCCAAGAAGGTAATAATTCATGCCCAATGAATTCAAGAGGAGCGACCGCTCATATATTTCTTTTAATCATAAATTTTGCTGCGATTTTAATTTAGGTTGTACTCCAGGCCAGAGCCGAAGAACGTCTACCTTGGTTTGATGGGAGTTTAGCAAAGAGCTTGTTAAGACTGTTGGAGCTCTGCTTGGTTTTGGATCAAAGTCTAGTTTAGTGCTGAATCACAGGTGACTAAGGATGTCCAATCCTGTCTCACATATTTAGGTTTTACTTGCTTGCTTTAATTTATGCAAAAATCGAAAAAAGCAACAAAGTTAGCGCAAGCATGCTGACATACCTTGGTTGTGTCTCAGCACAAATTCTGGAATGATGCTTTTAACCACATGAAGCTGGTTTTCTATGACTGTTTTTCTTTCTACAAAAGGACATACAATACAGTTCCGGAGGACAATGTGCAGCAGTTTATTGCTGAAGTGGAAATAACACTGGAAGTTCAACAGCTAACTTAGCTTACTACCAGTTAGGAGTAACTCAAGGTTCTTGACCCCTTTTTTTGGTAATTGATGTATCATCATCGACAAAGTGTTTGGGAAAAATGATGGCCATCCCCACTGGGAAAAATAAGTAAATGACAGATGTTACTCAGATACATCATCTCTTATCTAGACAAGACGAGCTGTTAGGTGAAAGACATGTCATGCTGAGGCTTTGCACTGACACAAGGGTACAAGGTTACAAGGTACAAGGCACTGACTGGGCACAAGGGTCAAGTCTGAGCTCTGGATAGCAATGCAATATGAGCAGCAGCAGTAATATATTCTTCCTTTTGGCATTAGGATTTTAGGTCTAGAATGTGAAAAAGTCTGGTTATTTTCCCAGCCTAATCCTGAAGCAGAGCATCAGCAAGGCTTTCAAAAGTCCCAGTAAATTTAAGCCAATGCGGAGCATACCTAAAAAAATCCCATTCCTTATTTATAGCTTCATATGTCTTACCGAATAAAGTAAAAGTCACTGTAAGTATGAGCAATCACATTCAGTATTGCTGAAATACAGAGTCAACACACTGGCAACATACCTTCAAAGTAAACTTTAATAAGTATAGAAGTTTCAGGATAAACATCAGAGCAGGGCTGAGCTTTACTTCACTCTGAAAAGACATCCATCTAATGGCTGTGTCTCTGAATCAGGTATTTTAATCCTCTTAGAAGACTTAAAATGATCCACTCTGAGAGTTACTCTGCCATTTCTATATTTAACTAATGGCAAAACTTTAACAGGAAATTCACACTGTTCACAAAATTCTGATCATGCAGTCTCTTAATGAGAGAAATTTGTCCGTTTTACTGGGAACCAAGGAAATTAGACCTTTAAAGTTTGGGTTGAGACTTTTGAAGATGAGTGGTGGATTTCTTCATCTTGCTTTGAAAAATCTGAGTGATTTGATATATAGGCAGCAAATAAAATATAAAACTACATGGACATCTCATTCAGATATCTCTAGGCTTGATGGAGCAGGCTCCTGCGTTTGCAAGCTTTTTAATTTCGCTGGTATTAACATAGAAGTCAAAAATGCAGTCACAAATATAGAATAATTACTATGGCAGCCAATTCCACGATCACCTCACTTTGCCCCCAGAAACAAGTGATAATAACTAGACACAGGCATGCTACCTTGCTCAGACTAACGGGATTTTACTTAAATAGCCATGCACCCTTAGTCATGTTTGTGTTGCTTGTGAACATTTTTTACATGTACATTTTTTTCCCCAGAATAAATATATGGCAAGTAGGACATATTCAACTTGCAATGCACAGCCAACCTTGCAACTAAAATTTTCCTTCAGTCACTGGTGTAACAGAGCAACAATTTTTCTAGCAGCGTTTTCTTGGTTATACTGTCATTGTACAGACTTTACTACCACTTGAAATAGCAGTGTATGCCAGACTCCTGACCTACCAACCAGGACAGCAGTCCTTTGATTTTGCACCATTGATACACTAATGTCATACTGTTATTTTTAAACACTTGGAACGTACCATGCCACCCAATCTGGTATTAGCAAACCTTGCCTAGGCATTATTTCTTTTCTTCTGCTGCTCCAGTGGAGGAGTTCATGCTGCTTTTTCCTGTCAAAGCACTAGCATTTGAGACACAATCAGGAAAAATATGGTTTTGTTTAGAAAAGGACTTGAGTTCTAGATTTTTTTAAGTATGGTAGTTAACAATTATTAGAAATGGCAGATATCTTTTCCAGTATAAACTAAATGAGGTCAAATAAACTTAAAGGAGAACAATTTTCCCCTCTTTGAGAGAGTACCAGCTTGGCAATGGAAACAGTACACTATTCAAAGAAATAGATGTAGCCTTTTTTATGTTCCTTACTGAAGCCCGAAGATGCTGCAGAGATTTTACATATCGTTCTTTGAAAATAAAATACATGATCATTCAAATACAGGCCTATGATGCATTCACATAATTTGAATGATATACCCAGACAATTTCTGACCATTGATTCATGGCCAGATCTGGTTAGGCTAACTGGTAATGACTTTATTGGCAGAACCGTCATATACAGCCACCCTTTCTCTTCAATTAAAGTCAAATAACCACAACACCTAGAACTAGTGTATGACTGATGGGGCTAAGGCTAAGCCTGTTTAGCAAGCCTGACCTCGGTCCCATCTCTAGCACCAGCAGCACGCTCAATTTGGTTTCCAAAACTGGCATCCTCAGATACACTGAGTCTTCTCTGAACCCGTGGGCGAAGATAATAGTGATGACAGTGCTCCTGGAAACAGCCCACTCAGTGAACAAAGTTCCCTGTTTTGTTTGGCATGCACCAAGCGAGGTTATATCGAACCTCAGGGGAAGGAGGCTCTGGGAGGCTGACATTTTCAGCAAAAATGTGTGTTTTTCTTCCCATCTCAAAGAGAGGATTTGAAGCTTTCATGCATTCATCCTGCATGCAGCTCTGCCTTCTGGCCTTAGGTGACAGAATGACTCTCTTGCTTATGCTGTAGGAGGTTAGCGCTCCTGCTGAAAGAACTGCCTCCATTTCGCACTGATCTATGCTCCTGTTGGGGTCTGTGAAGGGGCTTTATCAGGCAAAAAGGCCAACAAGCCCTTTCTTCCCTTGGCCTGTAACCCCTCCCCCCATTTGCAATGCTGGGGAGGCACATCATGGCAAAGAGCAGCTGTTCAGGGACCACACTGCGCCTTGCAGGAGGTGAAGATAGGGTATCTGCATGCAGTGGGGCAGATAGGCATCTCAGAAGGGGATGAGCTGCAGAGAGAGACCTTGTTACTCTCCCTCACAGCCTTCTCCAGTCCTCTAAAAATCATCCCTCCCAAATGTCCCAGAAGTCTCATAAAATGAATAGCAGATCTCATTACAAGTAGCCTGGGACCACAGTAGTCGTTGATCTTTTTTCCGCTCTCTTGGTGAGGATGGCAAGTCCTATGCAGTGGCTATTTCTACAGCAGCAGTAGTTGTCTTTCTCCCATCTTCTTGCATTTCTGGTGATGCCTCTGCCTGCTGGGTTTGAGGACAGCTCTTTCTAATGCAGCAGTCTCAGCAGCAGCAGTTCCAGTTCCATGCTTTAAGGCATTCTTGCCAGCAGTATCATGGAGCTGCTCAGCTCCCTGTGGACAAAAAGGACTACAGTTTGCAAATCACCATTGTAGTTTTTAAAACTGCATTCACTCCACTTGCAAACATGGGACTTGTAAATGAATCACTGAAGCACAGTAAAACCTCCAGGGACTGAAGAAATCTAGACAGGGACTGCAGCAATAAAAAAATCACATACGCTGTCATTTTGCAGTCTCTACAGTTTTTGTTGCATGGTACAATACCCCTCAAATTGATAAACTTACTTTAAAAATGTTTCCCCTTTTTTTTTTGTATAGACAAACAAGCTGCAGCCCTTACAGGTTTTTCTTGGAACAGAGCTTCCCAATGAGAAATCTGGAATAGGATCCTCTCACGTCAGCTTCACTTCAGCTATGTCTGACTCAATTGTGAATCTTAAAGGGTCAGGTCATTTTTTAGACATCTGTCCACTGAAATAATTGAATTGAATGCAAAATGCTGTATTATTGAGGTTTAGGTCATGCATGGTTCTAACATATCAGTAACTTCAGTATCCATCAATGCCTTGACAGCAGATATCCAGATAAACTTTCAATATACAGATGTGCTCTGCTTGCTGAGACACTGAATGAAATACTCAGGGCTATGTCTCCTCTCTCTAAAGTAGGGAACTTATCACACTTGGTCAGATATTTACTGCTGATGGAGGAATTACACAGAAGAATGAATGTAAACAGACTTATATGGCAGCAATGACTAGGGTTCCTGAAGTAAGGGTTGATGCTTAATGTCCCATGTGAACAGCAGAGATGTAGGTTACTCCAGATAGAGTACTCTCAGACGTTCTCCACCATGTACCGGAAAATACTGGATGACAGAATTCCCATTCAGCAAAGGAAAAGGGGTGGAGGACATTGTACTTATCCTCCCTTTAGAAAATATGACATGGGTATAAAATCTCCCAGTGTTTGTGCTTTACCCACAGGGCTTAATTAAATCTGATGAAGGTTAATAACCAGGAATAGGTAAATCTCAAAGTTTACAACATCTAGATTTTATATCAATGAGCACCTTTTGCTTCAGAAGCCAATTATTTTGCTCTCCTAAACAGAGATTAATTGGGTGACCTGCTCCCAGGGCATATGGCCTAGTGACTGCTCTGCTCAGCTTTGAAAGAGCTGTCTTCCAGGATGCATCATGAAATTCTTAACTGCAATCTGCTGCTTTTTAGTTCTCAGGGGAAGGATTTCACAGCATTGCTTTGCCTGGTGAAAGAGTTTTCTCACACACCTAGCAGATTTAAAGACGTTATTTAGATGGCAAGGGCTACTGTGTCCTGCTGCACCAGAACGAGGGAATGGACTGTCCTCTTTCCCTGTGAAGAGCTTTGCCTTCGAGCATTTTCATGAGAGACTTCTTTTCTAATCAAATGTGGTTTAGTAAACCTGTTTGAATTCATTGCTTCCCTTGCACATATAATGCAGAATGCCAGAAAGCAATTGGTGTCAGTAGCCTCTGTCCTGGACACTTAGTACATTCATCCATAAAGCACTTCACAAACATCAGCTAATCCTCGTAATGTTCTTATAAAGTCGTGTAGGTAAAGCATTAGAGCTAGGTAAATAACTCACTACCAACAGTTTCAAGAATTAAACCCCTTTTTGCATGTAAACTGTTGCCAACCCGCTGTGATTTTTTTTCCCTCCAGTCGCCAGCTGTCCACTGCATTGTTTGCAGAACATGTGGAAGTGGGGGCTCTGGTGCTCTTCCTTGGGAGACATGGCACTATTTGGTCCCTTGATGACATATGGAAATTTTCTCTGGCAAAAGTGGATACTGCCAATGGCTCTCATTCAAAGTCTTTGGGAAACCTGCATCATCTTAAGCACATGGTTTTGTGGATCAGTTGAAGAGCTGCATGCTGTTCCGTGAGGGATTTCCCACTTCCCCCTCCCATTGGCCACCCTGCTGGGCATGCATTCCCACCACTTGTCTTGGGATGGCTCTGGTGATCACCAGACCTGTCCGTGAACTGCCATGGACCTCCCTGACAGGAGAAAGCAAAAGCTGTGACAACCCTGGCTAGCTCTCTGCTGCGTTAGCATGTTAAATTGGCTCATGGAAAAGGGTGAAGAGTGCCAAAGCCGGGAGAATGGGAGACCTGGGTGGTCAGGAGAGAGGCCAAGGGGTGAGGAAGGCAGGGCCAGCAGTGGGGCGGGAAGACGATGACCCTTCTGAATGTGTCACCCAGTCAGTTCTCCTGTGTGGCAATGGGAACAAGCGATGCTTTTGTATCCCTTCCTTTACGCTGATGGGGTTGAGCAGTCTTAGTGTTGAAGAGAATCATGGAGAAAGAGAGAAGTAAAGTAAGAACAAAAAAAGGGAAAAGATTATTCTAATATTTGACCAATGAGTCTTTTACCTTCTTTGTTAGAAGCGTGTTGTACTTTTTTTTCTTTGTTTAAGGAAACATTGTCATCTGCTGATTTCCCATGATCAATCAATGCCCTCAAGCCTTTGCGTTGCCCCTTCGCTGGTAGTCCTCAGACAGAAAATTCATGAATGCAAGACAGATGGAATAGTCCAAAACTGAAGAAAGAAGAAAGTAGTGAAGTGAAGTGGATAATTTCCTAATGACTCCTTATCATGTTATGAATATAACTGAAAATCCAAAATGTAGTTATGCGTAATGTGAGGCCAAATAACTATCATCTATTGCTCTCTTTAGGTTTTTGCACAAAATTTTATTTACTTTTCTAGCTTATCAACATAAATGCATGCAGAAAATAATTTTGTAAATCCTACAGCCAGTGCATGACAGAAAAATACTCAGTTAATTATATATTACTGCAAATATGTTGCTCTGGATTGATTGCCTTATTTTGGAAAGCACTTGTATATGAAATATTTGGTGAACAATAACAATAGGAAGCAAGCAAACCAAAACCCAAGAGAAGAAATAAATCTGAAGGAAATAGAGTGAAGCAAATAAAGTATAGAAAAATAAAAGAGATTTTGTCTCCAGGAAACAGTGGTGAATCTTGTTAGTCAGTTGACTCATAGTCAGATCAGATTTTTAGGGGTTTTATGATTTGATTCAGCAAGTTGCTTAAACATGTCCCTCCACATACGAGTAATCCCACTTACATATTTAAGTTAAGCATGTATTTAAACTGGTTGCTGAATCAGGGCCTTCTGAAAGATATGGTAGATAAGTACTGAGTAACACTTCTTGGTGTGATGCTAAAACAGCCACATGTTCTGTGCCAGATGCAATTCTTAGAACTGCCGCATCTGGTCACATATATATGTTCTGGTTTTTGTCTGCATTAGCAACATCTGCAAGTTTTGCTCCTTTTAGCTGGGAGTGAATCCAGTACTCTATTTTGGGAATTACTTTGCTGCCAAAACACCCCTAACAAACTACCTCCATTCATAACAGGAGAGTTCATATTCTGTTCTTCTAAACTTTTTCTTAATTATAAACAGCTTAAAACTCTTTGAATGGTACTATTAAGTCATTGAATCTCACTCTTTTTTAGCTAATTACTAACATTATTTCTATTTTGGGGGGGTATATTTTCATCTTTGGAACTCAATCAGATTTTCTCCTATAAAGCCAAGTTTCATCATTATTCTGTGCTAAAGGCTGAATTTTCAAGCATGCCGATACAGCTGGCATGACATTGGCCTTCCTAATTCAAGGACACAAAAAATGACTCTAAACCATAAGCAGAAAAGATCCACGTTTGTTCTATTAATCAAGGTTTTTCTTTTTTGTCAAATGTGATTCCTACTTGCCTCACGGCTAGATCTTTGAGCAACTCAGTGTTTCCTGGAAAACCTTTGGTCAGTAAGAGCTGAGCATCAAACCATGCAGTTTGTCACCTGCTACACTATTTACAGACCCAATGGATGAGAACAAAAAAATGACAAGCAGTAACTGTCAATAATTCACCCAGTAGTGACTGCTGACATACAAGATACCACCAGGACACAACTTCAGCAAAATCCCATCCTTTCAGTTCATAAGGAGTAACAGGCTCTCTTTCTCTCAGCTCTTGCTTCCTCCACAGATTTTTCTCCAACTAGAAAAAAAAATATTAAAAAAATAAAATCAAAACAAAGTTTTGGAAAACAGAATGCATTGTGTTCCCTGTAAAACATGTGAAATTGTAATAGTTGATGTGGCAGGAATGATGGGGTCCTGGCTTCAGGAACAGAAAGAAACAACGAAGCAAGTAGTTCTTTGGGCAGAGGAAGCAAAAACCTGGTTTTCAACATATCTCTCTTACTCCCTTTCTCTCCCTCAACTGCTTGAGTCTCTGATTGCCTAAAAATTGGTGATCTTATTCATCTTTTTCACAGTGGGGAACTAATGGCCCTTTAGTTTGCTGCCTTCACCAAACTCACAGAATCTTTGTCAAATTTGATTGAAATTCAGCAACGGATTAGAAAGCAGGACACCCGCTTGTACCTACACATGCAGAATGAGTGATGAAAGAAGCCTCATTTCAGTGTGAGATCAAGCTAAAATCCTCCCACTCAGTGAGATGTCTCTGAGATTTTACTCTAGGATTGAGGCAGTCAGCACTGTCATAGAGAAAAATTCCAAAATCAAAACCAAACAGAAAATGTCAACTGAGGCAGCCCTTTAGTTCATAAACTGAATATTATGGGTATGAAAATCAGATGGTGAGAACAAACATACCACCTCACAGTGCTTGCAAGAGCATTTGTGCCATGTAGCAGGTGAGTACGGCTGAATGTGGCTGAGGGCAGCAGGTTCTGTCCTCCAGGCTTGTCCATGGGGGACGTCAGGGTGGAGTGTAGGTACTGGAATCGTTTGAGGCTCTCTGCAAGACCACAGCCCCTTACATTCACAAAAGATGTGCCCAACCTCATCCTCATTTTCTGACAGTCTTACTTAGTTTAATAATTAATTTTGGACTGAGTTTGCATGAAAGATGCTTTATAATATCCTGCAAAGTCCTGAGTGACTCCACTGAAGGTTTCATGACGTCTTTGATGAAAGTTCCACAGCTATGCAAAAATCTTCCTTGATTAGTGAAGTCAGCTGCTGTTGGGATGATTTGGGTGGATTTACTTCCTCTTTTAAATTCAAATTACCTCCAAATAAGTTTTCAAGGCACTGCCTATAGATTAAAGGATAGGAGGAATGTGACATAGAATATTTCAGTAGAAGATTTTCCTCAGAAAACTAATCACTTGGGATTCTAGTTCTGCTAAATAAGTTATATGAACAAGCCCAGAACTTTTAGCTGCAGTATATATCTGACCCAAAAAGTTACTGAACACAGTCAACGTCCCACAGAAGGCAGTGCTCAACAAGGGCATCCTGTTCCTCACAAGGAGCACTTGGGATCTTGGAAATCAGATCTTTTGCTCCCTTGTGCCTCACTGACTGTCCAGCCTTTGTCCTGCAGCAGCCAAGAGGCATTTTCTCATCAACACTGGGGGAACGGGAGAGGCTCGGCAGGACTTGGGAGGTCTCACAGCTGGTATAGCGTGGCTGACTGCCCATCAGCAGCCCTCAGGCCCCCACTCCCAGGCGCTTGCCAGGGTAGCTGGACTATTGCAGGTGTAAAAGGGAGAGCTCTGCTGCAGCTGGAGGGATGCCTGAAAACAAGAAAAATCCTCGGCAGATGTAAGAAAAGCGTGGTGCCAGAGGAGCGGGGAAGATACACATGTACCACAGAGAGGCAAAGAAATGAAAGGAGGGAGATTGGCAGCTTGAGATCTCAGAGGGAGAAAATCAGGCAGAGGAACAGCAGAGGAGCTCTGCAAGCACCTGAAAAGGAGAAAGCAGGTTTAAAGATTGTCTGACTTATTCAGGGGCATGCATATGCAAGTCTCAGACTTAGTTTGATTTTACATCTTTTGGTAAGTCAGAGCTGCGAATAAATTGCTATATGACGCTTTTCTAGCCTCTTGATTTATTTTCTTTGAAGGAGAGGTTTAAAAAGAGGCATCTTTTTCGCCACTTCGGTATGAAATGGAATAATTTGAGAATAAGGGAGGGATGCATTTAAAAATACATTTTAACAGAAAGGAGGTAGTAAATAATAAACACATCCATAGGTTTGGGCTCCCTTATATAATATAAATAGTAAGTACATTTTTGTATAGGTTCAAAAAGAGTCAACGTTTTTTCTATAATAAAATTCTCTTCCACCAGTTTAAACATGTTTTATGAACTGACTTTAGGGCTCTATGTAAATCTGTTCAGGATTCTGAGTAAGGAGAGAGTTATTAATCTGGAAAGAGTGTCTTTGCTTAGAGCCAACTTTAGAATCTGTTTAAAATAGGAATTTTTAACAAGTGAATAGTATTCCCTCAGTTGCCCTTAGATTAGCTTCCTTTCATGGGTACTGGTCAGAGTCAGTACAATTTCACTCCTGGTAAAAAGTTTTTACATCCCTGAACAGATATTAAACATGCTCAGCATAACATCAGTGAATTTGATGAGATTCAGCCCACACAGGTTGTTCCTCCAGAGCTGACAGAGCTTTTGCTAGCCCTTATATCCCAAACTAATAAAAAAGAAAGACAGAATGAACTCCCATGACTGAAGCAAATAAAGCCAAATACTAGTCAATTTTAACAAAAATAATAAGGTTTCAGTCATTAGTGAACATTCCAGTTCTGCTGAAATGAAATGTTCTCACTGAGCCAAGTGCAAGGCATGTTTAGTTCAATATTATTGCCAAATCTTTACTGGCTATGGATAACCTTATTTTCAAATGCTTGCATCTTACTAGTCTACTCCAACCTCATGTAGGGATACCATCACTTACATTATGTTGCAAAAGTCCTCACTTTTAAGGGGTGCTGCCTGTGTCAGGTTAGAGTTTTCCTTTGTAAAAATAAAACAGTTGTCGTGAATCTGAATACATGTTATACTGATTTGGTGATTTCAAATTTAAGTCTATGGATCCACTGATTTCTTTTATACTGTGGCATGATTTTAAATGTTTGATTGTTTAATTTACTTAGTGAAATTGAAATAAATTAGCTTGATACTATTTAATTTGAAACATCATTTTAATGGTTTAATTCATATAAGGCAGGCAAATAAATGTTCCTTTGGATCCTTACCATTGGAGTCCACTAGTTTTCCACTCCTGACAGTCATGCTGGTAGCTTATATAATGTTGACTGTTGTGTGGTGTTGCATTTTCCTTTTAGTTTCGCCCAAGCTAAAGCTAAAGGGTATGCAAGAGGTAGAAGCGTACCAGGTCATAGCTCATCTCCCTAATGTCTTCAGGCCTGATCACAGAAGCCATCACGGAATGGGAAGGCACCCAGCCTTCCTGTTAACATCAAAGCTGTAAAATCCCGTGCAGAGTCTGACAGACTGGTTTGTGCTGTGTATTTTAAGCACTGGCCTTGAACTTAAGCTCAGTAACTCCTTTGCATAAGGCACGTGCAAGCTGCTTAGGTCTGATTCCGTATGAGACCCAGGTCCTTTTCTGCTTCTTCTTTATCTCCCATGCCCATGCTTTTCTATGCTTTTGTAGAGCTCTTATCCTTCATATCTCATGTTGAACCAGAGGAACCACCATGGTTAGCATATATTCAGCCATCAACCTCACTTTTCTGGCCCTTCCACGTAGCCACCTTATACCCATATTCAAAACTTTACACCGCTTTCCTCTCCCAGTGTATCAGTGTCTTGTGCTATTCTAAGACATTTCAATCAGGTATGCCTTTCTGTTCCAGTTCCACAGTGGTGGCAGATGAGATATTTATGTGTTTGCTGAGTTTTAACATTTTGTTTTATTTCGTGTTGCATCAACTTCACAAAGAAGTGTAAAATCTATTGGCTGCTACTCTACGCCCCCTCTTCCTTTATCAGATATTTACAAAGGCTATGGCTAACTTATTCATCCTTACTGTCAAATATATATGGATATGGATAATAAAAGTGTTGTTAATTTTAGGGTGGTGTTGTATCTATTAGGGTTAACATTTCCCTTTATATCAAAAATCCATAAACAGGCTATGATTAAATTGTTGAAGATTTGCATAGTGGACAGGAATTAATTTTTTTTACTCCTTTATGAAGTCTAGGTCAGGTGCAACCCCTTGGAGGGTAAAGCAGGTGGTTCCTGTCTATCCAGCAGCTGGGCATACATGGGTGGAAAAATTTTGCAAGACAGCTGAGTGTGGCACATCATAGAAGAGTTACAGCACAGAGCTGGGACCCTGCAGCTCAGGAGGAGCAGACAGACAGACTTCAGAGGCTGGTGGAAAGGACTTCCTGGGGATCAGGGAGGATTAGTCAAGTTTGTGACAAACTAAGAAAGTCACTGAGTTGACTGAAACCAAGACTGTAACTGAGGAAGACATGTTTAGGAACACTTTTTATTTCTATTCTGCTTGAATTAGTAATTTTGAGTTTTTTCTGTTCAATTTTTTGGTTTTCGTTCAAGCTCTAATAAAACATTGCTTCTGAGTTTCAAAGTCTTCTGGTCTTCTTTGGGGATCTCATTATAATGAAAAGGTCTAGGCAGTTCCATTGCAAAACCTTGTCTGACTTCGGCTTCTGTCACTGTTAGGTAGTTAGGAGATACTAAATATCTCCCTTGATTGTATGCTTCAAACTGCTGATCATAATGAGTTACTTCAGTGCATCAAAATTTGGTGAAATGCAGTATTTGTACCATTTGCACAACTTAATTATACCACCTTACAGCGCCCGTGTGGACTGAGCTCTATTCAAAAATCTGCAACAAGCAGTAATTACAGCAGTACTGCTTTTGGACTATATCTGGTCTGTTTGGGATTTGGAAGTTTCTGCAGCTGGTACCTCAAGAGGAGTCTTAGATCAATAGTTTATGTTTTTATCTAGAACACTAGCCTTTTGGGGCTGACAGTAGCAAGCCTTCACTGCCTTCTTCCCTAATAACTACGTGTAGGTAAACCTAATCCAGGTTGGATTTTCCCCTTCTTAAATATGTTATCCCAGAGGTGCTACCACCTTCGCCGATGGGTTCAGCCCTGGCCAGTGGCAGGTCCGTCTTGGAGCCAGCTGGCATTGGTTCTATCAGACATAGGGGAAGCTTCTAGCAGCTTCTAATAGAAGCCACCCCTGTAGCCCCCCCTGCTACCAAATCCTTGCCATGCAAACCCAATACAATGTTACAGTGAAACTTCAGTTTCTCAGATTGAGAAGCCATCCCTTATGGGTTGACTATCTTCTAATGTGCTAGTGAAAAAAGTGACCAGCCCTGAAATAATTAAACCAGAGTTTGGTGCTCCATCTCTCAGCAAATGGTAAGAAAGGTGGTCCACAGAGACTTTGTCAATGTCTGGTAAAGAAAGAAATGCAATGATACAAAAGTGGGAAATGATAACAGCAATGATAATATCCAGGTGGCTCATCTAAAAATGATATGTTTGCAGTCTGCTTTTATGTGAAGCAGCCCTTAACTGGAGGAAAAATAATCCAAGCTAGGGATTCTGAGGAATAAAAGCAGCAAATGTGCCATGACTGGAAAAAAACAAAACTAAGTAAGCAAGCTCACCTGCAGAATAAAAAGCTGTAATTGGTGTTTAACGCATCCTGCACTCTGAGATTGATGCTGGTTGTGATAAATGGAGGAAGGAATAGATTTCTGGCTGAAAGATGCTCAGAACACAAAGGGATGGGCTAAAAAGTGATAGGTAGGTAGGTATGTAGATAAATACATACATACATATATACATGCATACATACGTACTTGCATACATACATACAGATACATCTGGCTAGATTTCTTAATGAGAATCTGCTGTAGTGATCTGTCAGTGGTCTGTACTGTATCAATAAAGTCCTACTGCGATATATGTGTGCTGAGAAGCACAAGACACACTGTGCGCTGAGCTTGGAAGCATCCATATCTTCGATTTAGAATATGCATATTTTGTGAGTTTTTCTTTGTTATGCAAAAACAAAGAGCTGTGCCGTTTCAGACCAAAGTGCTAGTCCAGTATTCTGTCCCAGCAGTGGCCATAAGTTGACTCCTAGGGAAAACAACAGGGCAAGCGCATGATATTTACCCTCATATTCTCCCAGCACCCAACTATTTGTAGCTCTGAAGATTTCTTGAGCTTAGTAACCTTCAGTGGAGTTTTATTCCAAATATTTGTTCAGCCTCCCCTTGTACCCATGTAAAATTTTTGGGATCCAAAATATCTTTTGGGAAGGAGTCTGAGGACTCTGCTGCATTCTGTGTGAAGAGCTAGCTCCTCTGGTTTGTTTGCATCAAGCTCCTATCAGCTTTGTTTCATGACCCCAGTTACATCAGCGATGGACAATACTATTATTAGCGGGTTTTTTTGGTTTTGTGGGATTTTTTGCAATAGTGTTATGTTTCTTTAAAAAGCCTGAATTGAATGAAATTCCCAGGAGGGAGTGGGGTGTGGTGGGGAACTGAGCCCGCCTCTGGGGCCAAAATGTTTGGGCCCACTGCCTGTGGCAGAAAGGGGGATGCAAATACGCAGCTGGGAGCCTGCGGGTCTTTCAGGCAGCAGACAGACCAGTCCTCCTGAAAAATGTCCCAGGGACCCAGAGTTGCTAGGCAGATTTTGCTGCAATTCAGAGAGTCTCTGAACTGAATTGTCATTGCAAGTAGGTTTGAGGAAATGACTAACCTGCAAGGACATCATGGGAAGGAGGAGTTATTTATGAACCTTTTAATTTGTTGATATTTAATTGTTGATATTTATACTCCAGCTGGCATAGTCACTTCGGATTTTCCCTCTTCAGAGAAGTTAAGGATCTTAGTTAATATTACAGTAAAACCTGGCTTCTCTGACTTTAAAGCCTTTTGTCTCGGAGGAAGGGAGAGTTCATTGGAGATGAAAGCCTGGGCAGATCCACCTCAAAGCTGTGCTCAATGTCTATTTCCTCAATAACGCTTATTAGTTGTACTGTATCCTGCTTCACCAAAAATTGCCCAGTGTTTCCCACAAGGAGATCCCTGACATCTGTTGCTTATTGCTTTTTCTTTTGCCATCTCTGTGAAAATCTGCTCATATTAACCAAGTTATAAGCATTTAAAAAAGGCCAGGGATACAGTCTCAGTGAATACTAGGATTTTTCCAAAGGTTTGGTTTGTACGGAGTATGGTCCCTCTTGAGATTGAGCATAAATTCCCTGCACTTGCATTTCTCCATTAATGAATCTGAGTGGCTGAGTAAAGATTAGAAGTGTTATTTTTTCTGGCTTCTTTGTGTCTCCCTTTTTTTTCCTAAAATAATGTAACATTTTCATGATTTGTAGGGGCCAGCAGGCATTTTGTGTCCAGAGGCAAAACGATCCTTCTCATCTGCGATCCAGCAATTAATAAAAAAATCACTGATGACATTTTGAGGTGGCACAAATATTCGAAGTGAAAAGTAATGATTAGGTGGTGCCAGCCCAACGGAAAAGTTTTACTGTTCAGTAAGCCTGGCTGTTTCCAAAAAAACTTGTCTCCCAAATGCAGTCCCCACACTCAATATAGAGCAAGGTGAAAGGCTGGCCAAAACATATGAGGATTTAAAAGCAGAAATTTTGAAAAAGATGTAATGGTCACAGTGGATGAGTATTCAATAATCGGTTCCTGAAAAATTCTGCAACTAATAAACCCTAATGGGATCCTTGGTTGTATAGATGGGGAAATATATGGGGAGTCAGTGCTATTTCTGTGTAATGGGAATATGGACTGAGAAGTGGTTCACAACTGTTCCAGCACTAACAGATCTAAACCAATCTGATACCAACTAGTATTTTTTGGGTTTCATTTAGATGAGTAGATGATACTTTTTATATCTTTTCTTTTTCATACATTTTTTCTATACTTTTTTCTTCGCTACCAAGCTTTCTAAAAGTTGAGAAAGCTTTCTTCCCTTATTTGGCTACTTGCTGAAACCATGGCTACTTTTTTTTTTCTTTTTTAATTGAATCTCCATGTTTGCCACCTTCTTGGCTGCCTGTTCTTCTATAAAATAAACTGTAATTGGTATTCAGTATCTTACATGTATTCAGCCCTAGGATTTTTGAAACAATTCCAAACTTTCTATTTTCAAGACTGTGTCTTACCTTTGTGCCCCATTCATATCCACCCACTCTGGGAATAACTTCTGCAATGTATCATTGTTATACCTTTTCTTATGTCTATATTTTCTCTTCAAACTGTTCACTCAAACTTCAGATATCGCACTCATTTGTGACATCTCCTGAGTGTTGAGCTTCCAGGTAGTATTCCAGTCAGTGGATGTGACTTTCTTTTGAGCAAATTCTACAACTAACTAATCTATTTCCTTACATATGTATACCTTTTTTTCTCCTTAGATACTGTCAGCAAGGCTGTGCACTAATGACTTTATTTCTTTGCAGAGAGAGAAACTTTGCCAAATGCAGGTTAGTGCTCAGTTCTGTGCTTATCTCTGTCCTCTTCACATTCTTTGTTCCAATCTGGAAAACACTGTTTCCTCTTGCAGGTTCACTTTTATTTTGCTTCTGCATATTCCTGGGTTTTGATCTATTTTGCTTTTAAACCTAATCTGCTGTGGCACTGAGGAGCAGAAAAAAAGAGACATCAAAATTTATAATCTGATCTGAGTACATCCTGGCAAATTTCAGTGTCTTACTCTGTTCTCTTTAAGCCTGTTTTCAAAAGTATTTTTTTATCTCTGTTCCATGTCTCTGAGGCCCATTACAATCTGATCTTTCATTAGAGATTGTACCAACCCTCCAAACAGCATGTCAGATTTGCTGAACTGAAGTCTGCTTTAAAAGCTTCAAAAATTTCTCCCTTTTTGATTTCATATATGAAGCCAATTATCTTGCAAACAAGTCATTCTTTCTAGGAGTAGAGTGTTTTCTATATCTGTGTCATGGTTTGTTTTCTTTCACTAAGTTTTAGGCTGGTGAGTGAAACATGTGCCCTGAATTGTGCAAATATAATTTCTTTGGTCCCAGTATATTAAGATAGATATAGACCTTCATCTCACTATGCCTTTCCATAGTTTCACCTCCTTTTTTAGAAGAAAACAAATTCTTGCCTGAATGACTTCCAAGAGTCTGTTTTATCTGTGGCAAATTCTAGATGCATTAGTATGTTAATATGCTGTTGCATTTTGTCATTTGACATGTTTTGTCTTGTTTCATGATGCTTTTCCCCCTCCATTGAGCATGCTAGCTAATAATTATTGGTGGCAATTTATAAACAGTCAATGTCAGACCATGCAACTAATATTAGCTGAGGCTGGAGCCAGGGCCAAAGCCTGGGCTGCAGCTGCTTCGTGCATGGATTCGTGTGCAGCTCACAAATTGGCTTTGGAGAGGATGGAATCACTTTGTCAAAACTCACTGACATCCCAAACCACACACCTCAGTGGACTCAAAAGCACAGGCACTAATGACTGCACTAGTGCACAGTAGAATACTGTGTTAAGAGCTGTCCAAGATCTGTAATTAGCTCAGTGTGAGGAGTGGAGATCAAGAGCCTCATCTTATCCATTGAACCCCATTATATCCCTCTTTCAGCCAAATTTAAAATAGGACATTTTTTTCAACAAGTGAATAGAGGATTAGGCAGAGTCAGGAGACATTCACTCCTCCTTAAAAATAAAAAATAAAAAGGAATCAAAAGAAAGTTTTTTCCTGAACAGATATTAACCATTATCTGCATAACCATTATCAGCACAATGGCTTTGATGAGACTCAGCCCACACAGTTTGTTCCTCCAGAGCAGACCGAGTTTTCTGCCAGCCATTCTGTATTTGTTACATCCCAACCTAATAAAAAAGACTGAATGAACTGTCATGATTGATGCAAATAAAGCCAAATGCTGCTACAAAAGAAATAAGATTTCAGTCATTATCAGCCACTGTTATTCTGCTGAGAAGAAATATTCTCAGCAAACCTGATGCAAAATATACATAAGCCACAACTTTTACCCCCATTTTTTTTTTTTTTTTTAATAATTGGCAGGGAGAGATACAATGCTGGCACCTTTTAAAGCACCCTTTAGGAACTCTGTCCAGACTGCCATGTAACACAAATTATTTTGTAGTATGTTCTGCTCACTGCCAGAGTCGGTATAGCCAGTTCCTTCATCTCCATGGGTGTTTTATCTTGATTTTCTTTATAAATCGTAACATAAATACCTAGGAATTTTAGATGGCTCTGTACAGGTCAGCTCAGGTTCAAGCAGGGTTCATATTACCAGTGGAAACTCAAGCATATGCTTGTGTGATTTGAGCAAAAAAAGGTTAAGGTAACTTTAGAAGCTAGAAGCCTCTAATTCAATCCCAAAGCATGTTGTCAACTGTTTTCTACTAGCCTGTAGGTTTAATGTTGGACCAGAAGGATTTGACCAGAGGGAGACTAATATCTGCTAACACTGTTGCTAACATATTGCTTTACTCATGGGTTATTTCACTTTGTATTTTATTATCAGTGGAGCGGATAGCACTGCCTATTATTAAAATTGGTGGATGTTGCCCTTGAAACTCCCCTCAGTTTCTTATAACTTAGCCAAGCTTTTAGCTACTAACGTTTAAAATTTTCATGCCGATAAGGTGCCCACCTCTGACTGCTTTTGTAGGGTTTATTTAGGCATTTATTTTCAATACATTCCAGCTGTTTTGAAGAATAATGCCTGAGAAACATAGATTGTTTCACATAAGTTGAAAAACAAAATGGTACTTGACAGTCTTTTGCTTTAAGCATCAGCAATTTTTATTTTCTTTTCCTCATTACCTGAAGCAAGGTCAAGAAGTTTGGTGGGGAGAGACTATTACGACAGGGAAGTAAATCTTGTATTTGCACAAGGAGTAAGCTGTTTAAAAATGGCTGTTTAAAGATGGCCGTTGCTAACAGGTAAAATTCCCCAAAATTCCTGTCTATTGTGAGCACAATCCAGTGTGATTCTGTACGACGTCTACCAGCAAGTACAGCTGTGAGCAGCAGCATATCATTGGCTTCGTTTGACCAACCGGACTACGAGTAACAAGACTGTTTCAGAGCTCTCCATGCAGTTGTGCTGGTCCTCAGAAGAAAAATCTGCTTAATGTGAAAGCAAGGGAAGAAGAGACCAAGCCTGTCGAGCAAAGGGGAGTTTGTCAAGGAGATCCTTAGGAAAGAGAAAGAAGGGAGGAAGCTGGCAATCAACAGAAAAAAAAGATGCCATGAGTGGGATGGGAACAAAGACTGAGAATAGGGACCAGCAGGGCTGGGTGAAGAAGGTGAATGAGGCTGGAAAATAAATACAGTGAGGTCTTAGGATGCAGTGAGGAAAATGGAAATTGATGAGCAAAGAAGCAGGAAAATAGAGCCCAGACTGCCCAGCTTTAAAAATGGACTTCGTATATGTGTGTTAGAAAGTGCCTTGTCACATTTTCAAGACCTAGGCTTTACAGTTTGAAGTAAATTCTGAAATTCCGTGATTGGGTCTGGAGGGAATGTTCTGAAAAAGCAAACGAAACCAAAGAACTGAAAAAAGTCACTTTTCAGACTCAATTGTGAGAGAAAAAGACAAGTCAGGTGACAGGATTCTCACTCGTAATGTTCAAAAAGTTGGATATAGTTTTGACATTTATCCTTTTAAACATTGTTACACTGTAAAATAAAATACATCTAAAATAAATGATTTTGAATTACAGGTATAACTGTATTATTCTGAAACTATGATAATCTGACATTTTGTAGTTAAGCAAAAAAAAAAAATTAAAAGCACTCAAGCCAGTACATTCCTCAAAATTATTTGCCTTCAATACATCACTGATTTACAAGACAAAAATTTTCATATAGGAAAGCATCAACTAGTTCAATTTTCAGCTTCCTGGTGGTGTGCAATTTTTTATGAATGAGGCTTCCTTTTCTGTAGGATACCAGCCACAGAATTTGTGAGACATGCAGGATTTGGAAGAGGTGCAGTTAATGAAAAAAAGACATTGCAGAAACAAAATGCAGAAAAAGGCACTGCAGAAAGAAAATCTTATAAAGCAGGTATTTCACAGGTGGTCTTTTTACTGTATTTTCTTCATTTTCTGGATATCTGATTTGATACCTCAGGGTCTCATTGGCAGAAATAGTGATAACTTTCAAATGCTGTTGAAATCCATGGAAACTGTCTTTTGATATGCTAGCTGATATATACAGTAAATCCTTTAAAAAAGTAGGTCCAAGGTATTTCAAACAGAGTAACCAGAATTAGTGGGTATTTTTTACCTTAATCTGTCTGTGTTAGGATTTCCTATCTGTAAAACGGTGATACTGATAAAGTGATGCTAATGGGTGGCAAATATCATATCTTTTATTGCTGGAGTGCTGGAGTGCTTCAGCAGTTTTCTTTCAGTGCAAGTTTTCTTTTCTGGACAGACTGTGAAACAGTAATTGCTTTCTTTCTATGATCATAATTCTGTGGGAGAAAGTCATGTGAACAATCTCAAGCGTCTCACAGAGGAGACTTGGAAAATATTTTTAAACTACTGAACTCAAGTCACTTAATCTTTCCCGCTTACTGCGGTGTATTGGATTTTTGAGACCAAACAGTGTAGACTTCAGCTAGCTTTATAGTCTCAGCTGTTTATAGAGCATTTATCTAAAAAAAAAAGTAATGCAATATAGATGCTTCTTAAATTTACCATAAAATGAATGTACAGGAATATTAAGGATAGATATGTGGATCTATTGCATAATGGTTAATCATTCTCCATGAATGACTAACATGACCTTTATTTTCCAATTAGGAGTATACATGCAGAAAGACAAAACTGCAAGAGTTCTGCGAATAAAATATTTAACTTAAATATGAAATAAGAACCTTTCAGATGTCTAAGAACGGGAAATTAGAGTCTACTGTCTGACAAAATGCAAACCTGAAACATGAGAAAACATTTCAGCATCGTATTTCCCCCCAAATAAAAGCTTCAGTGGTTGATAAAAAAAAAAATAAATGTTGCCATAATTTTTCTTCTTATTCTATCTGTGTAATGCATTAAAACTATCAATAATGACTCTGAAATTGTAAGAAGCAAGGCTAATTTGTATTTATCAGGCTTCTCAGTTGCACAAATTGCTGTGAGATACAGCTTAAAACTTTTCCAATTACAGTCCATATTTTCTACTGTAAGCAATGAAGCTGGAGGCTTGATTGCTTCTGACTTAGCTCCCAGCCCTTACCTTTTTCTTCTGCTGTATCTTTGTGGCTGCCTTTTAAAAATTTCTTTTAGATTTGTGTCAGCACTCCTGGTACCATGTAAAGATTAGTAATAACTCGGAGCAGCCCTGTTACCTAGAGCAACAATAAGGGCCTGTTCAAGTCTCCTCAGCTGGGAGGGGACCATGTGGCAGCAGCACTTCACCCTAGAAGTGTTTACCTCTCTCAGCATATATTGAAGCACAGTGCTATTAAACAGTCTCCTCATCATCTCCAAGGCTGGCTAGTGTTGCAGCACAGTCAGAGAGCTGCACAGGTTGCTAGCCCTTTCTCACGGGATGCAGCCATCCTGATTCACCAAATGGGATGACGATACCCATCTTAGCTCGTACATATTGCTCCCCTGGTAAAAGTGCTCAGGAGCACCCTTGTTTTGTCCGATCTGCTCCTGTGTTGCTAAGACACTTTTCAAGAAATGCCATTTATTACTGTTGTTTCTTTATTTATCGTGTGGTTTTAACAAGAATCTGGAGATGCAGACTCATTTGGAAAGAGGACCATCGGAGCAGCCAAAGCAAAGGCAGAGCCTGCAGGCAGAAAATATACAAAGTGATAAAATGACATTCATACAGTCCCAGAAAAATTCAAGCTCTGAGACAGAATCAAGGTTGTCCAACAGCCATCACTTTTATTTACCATCACACCACTCTACCACTAGCTAGTTTCAGAGGATTTGGACTTCTCTGTGGTTTCTTATGTAAAACCACAGCTAAGTAAAACAAAGACAGCTGAATAAGTGTATCTGGGAATAAAAAGAAGTTTGTTAGGGCTGGCTGCTAAGCTGATACAATACCTGTTGCAATTGCTGCCTGGGGAAAGTGTGTTTGCAGAGTGTGGCAGCAACAGATTCTGCAAGATGAAGTACTTGCATATTTGACCGCTATGGTTGGCAGTTTTTCTGTCAAGTAAGCACTGGCAGAGGATACAGGGTGCTTCTCCAAGAGCCAGACTTGAGACATTTTGTTCCCCTTCCTGGGGGGTCTGTGTTTCTCTGTGAGCTGCTCAGTACAGTCCTGTTAAAATTTTCTTCCATTAGGACACTGCCTGTATCCAGTAAAAGCAAAACACAGTGCAAGTTCCAGCCGAAAGACAGACCATCTGTTTCAATGCACACTACGACCCACTGCAGCATCCTAGCAGTGCCAGGGAGGTATGAACAAATTTATTTTTTTCAGGTACACTCTGAGGTCCATTCACATGTGCAGCAGGACATAAAGCAACCTCAGGACAAATGAAAATTAGGGCCATTACCTCTGTTCACAATAGTCCCTTCGTGACTCATTTTTCGTCTCTCACTTCTTTGTGGAGAACCTTCATGTGACTCAGTGATTCTGGGAAAAAAGTGGGGATGCCCTGCCAAGAAAAGAGAACTCTGTAGTTATCTCACTGTGAACAAAGAGAGCTGGTTAAGACCAAGTCATTCTTGTTTTGCCTACATATTTTGGAATGGTTAGGTAATTTCTTTACAAAGGCAAGTGGCAACTGAAGGGTTCTCTGTTGGTGGAACTGGGCCGGAGCTGATCACTAAGATGAATCTTTATTACATATATAAGGAAAACTAAGAAGTGAGTGGAGCAGAGATAGGTGAGGGAGAAATAGAGGATCCACAAGTTGCCTTCTCCTTTGGCAATTTACACCAACTGACACAAACAGTAGCTGCTTCAGACCTAAATGATTTGTCTCTCACTGGCTTTGCATGGGAATCACAGAATCACAGAATCACTAAGGTTGGAAAAGACCTGTAAGATCATCAAGTCCAACCATCAACCAACCAACTGCAGAGGCAGAAAACAGAGAAAGGAGGGTACCCCACAACAGCAGTGGGATTGAGGTCAGTTGGTCCTAGGCAGGAGGCAAGTGCCGTTCTATGAACTGAGCTTGCCCTGGGCTCAGACACGTGCTCCCAACACACCAGGTTCTCATTCATCCACCCAGGCACCCATGCCCCCTGCAACTGGGATGTGCTGTAGATGTGTTTAGGATCCCTTTTTGAAGTGCTGGTTGTTTAAAATCCTTGGTGGAGCTTACCTCTTGTAAGCAGACAAGTATTGCTCTTTTCTGAGCAGCTCCCCCATCATAGTTTAGGTTCTCCAGCTTGTGGGACATGAGCTGAAGTTTCAGTCTCGGTGGACACCCCCAAAAATTGAGCTGATCTCCTTTCTTATGACCTAGTTGTAGTTCTGGGCTCTTGTTAATAGAGTTTCAGGGGCTGATTACACTTCTACTAGGACAATGTTTTCTCAACTGCCTATACCTATGCAAAGATCATTGAAAGTTTTTTTAGCCTCTTCCAAATTTTCTGTTCTGTTCCTTCACCCCATCAAAATTCTATTTCTGCCACTGTTCTTCTGCCTCTTTCCATCATTTTGACACTTCTAGCTACAGAAAGGAATTGAGTAGGATGCTTATCTCCAAACTAACAGCATCACAGAGCTCTTCTAGTCAATTCTACTTTTTTACAAATGCACTTCATGGAGAACAATACAGGAAAAAGAAAGATGCAGGTGCATGTTTTCTGATTCCATATGAGAAAAAAGAAGCACATTTGCATGGTATATGATTGCTGAAGAATGCCTTCAGAGGAGAATACACCTGAACATGAAAATGTGGGAAAGCATCAGTATAATTCCTTCCAGTTTCCTAAGGACCCCCTCTAGACCATACCGTCTTTCTCTGTCCACTTCTCTACATAAATACAGTTAATAATCCTGATCTTGCATTTATCTTTTGCAGAAGAGAGTGCAAATCTCAAGGCCATAACTGCACAGAGGCACAGCTGATTCATTAGCAGGGGTTAGCCAAAGTACCTGCCCCTGAAAGCTTTTCCTGCAGTGGTACAAAAGGAATTCCTCTGTCCTCTGACAGTAGGTGATTTCCTCTGAGTTCTTCTCATTGAGGCTGCTGTGCCCGGCATGGAAAAAATTAAATATTCACCTTACAAAGGGACTCAGGCCTGGCTCTGTTGTTTAGTAATGTGGATCAGTGAAACCTGAGTGCTATCACCCACACCAGTAAATGCTTTATTTAGCTTAATACTAAGTGAAACAGTGTAGCTTTCAGAGTTAAAACGCCATTCATTGTGGTCTAGATATTTCAGATATGTCACACGAAAGGGAGCAGTCCCGCCAGGGAAGATGACTAATGCTCCATGGTTGGCTACTGTGTGGTATGATGGCTAGCAGTTGCCTAGAGATGGACTCGGATCCCTTTAGAAAGAGGACTGAATTTAACCCGGGTCTCCTACATCCAAATTTTCTAGCTGTAGAGCTGTTTTCCGAAAGCAGAGGGCTGCCTCTCATCCCCTCTCATTTTGTACGAAGCCCAGCCCATCAGGTGGGATCAGCAAGGCAGCACCTGGTTTGCAGAATACAGCTGCTGAGGGCACCATCGGTGGATTTGTGGGATCTTTGCCCATGAGAAGTTGAGCATCTCTGGGTCTCAGGTGTCTTCAGGGTGTGTTGGCAATTTCAGTAGGATGTGTGGAACTTCAGTTATGGCTATAGGTGCTCCTTAGGTAGTTTGGCAGACCCTTTTGTAGATTAAACAGCATGTAGACCTTGAGAAGCTTGCCCATTGGTGACACCAGCGAGGTTTAGGACATGTAACTACCTTTGCATATTTGGGCCGCAGCGCCAGGGATGGGCTATGCCTTGCCAAGATTGTGGGCAGCCATCACGTCAGGGCAGGTGGACTCTACGTGCGTCACGGCTCACACAACAACAACAACGGTTTTCTTCTCCAGGTAATGATGTGCAATACTTTGAAATATTTAAATTAAGAACTGTATTTTCAGCTTTGTCAGATGCATCCTATGCTTCAAAGACACATCCTCACATTTCACATTTTCCAGGGAAGTTGCTCATCAGGCACGTTGGTCCCAGCACAGGCAACCTGTGACAGAGAAAGAGAGACCCATTGAGCTAACCAGGATTGCAAAAAAGAAAGTGAAAGCAAACCCCTGACCCAAAAGACTGCTTATGGGAAGAGGAGTAGTTAGGCAAGACCCCCCTATTTGCACAACCCAATGCTGCATGCACTTTGTGGCACATGGGGAGGAACAGCTGAGTTGTGCTGCCTGGTTTTATCAGACTATGTCCAAATAGTCTTCAAACAAATCCCACTCTTTTAAAAGTTGGCTCGACTTCCACTGGTCTTAATAACAGCTACATGAGCACATCAAAAGAGCAGAATTTGGCCCCATGAAAGGCAAGAAATAACCCATTTATGGGTCTCATTGTAAGGTATTAGCAGTTTAAAATTACAGTCATTGTGTGGCACAAAGAACATTCTGAACAATCCATTCCCTTATGGATGTGATTTAAAATTAATTCATTCTTCCGCCTCACTCCATTATTGCCAGAAAACCAGTGATGTGGAATTACTTACTTCTAAGCCATATGGTCTTCTGAGGACAGATAGCTCCTTAGCTTACTCTAATTAATACATTTCATGTATCAGAAGTTCACTCTGATTTTTAATTTTTTGTTAACTAAACTGAATAAGAGGAAAAGTCGATTTTGCAGTTAGAGGTTAGGGATGTTTTTTGTTGTTTTTCTCATTTCCTATTTACTTTAAAATCAAAGGGGCTTGCATCCCAGCATGTCAGTGCTTTCTAGCAAAGCATTAGCGTATGTTGGAGAAGAGATCAAATGGTGTTAAAACCCTATTTTTGATGTTCCTGCTTCTACCTAAAAATTTAATTCTTTAAAAGGATTTCTTGTGACAGAGTCACTTCTGCACATGACTATGTGAAGAGCAAGGATCTAGACCTTGCTGACTCATTTAGCAGAGATTTCTTGATTTTCTTAACAGCTCAGGTTTTTAGTTTTTTTCTTTCCCTGCTGGTTTTTTTCCTGTCAAGAATAGAAAAAATGTAGCCCACTATGCTTCATCTAACCTATCTAACCTTCATCTAACCCAGCTGAACAAAATAGAGGCAGGCATAGTAAGAGGGGCAAACTACTACCTTAGCAAGTTCATCTGTAACATTTTCAAAGACCAAATTCAGTGTCCTGAATTGAGGAACATTTTAAAATTATTTCCGGCAAACTATTTCTATGTGAAAAATAATAAATCTGTGTGATACTTCGGTGGAATTTGGTATTATAATAATGGACCAGCAGTACATATTGTTAAAATATCAGTGGATGTGTAAACCAGATCAAATAGGCCCCACATGAATTCACACATTCCCCTTCAAATGTGTTTTTGCTACCTTTCCACTATTTTGTATGTCATTAACTGAGTACTGTTTCCATCTTCCTTTTTCTTTATCTATGTAATTGCCCTCTATGGGAGTATATTGTTTCACAGAAGACCTTTCTCTGCCACTGGGCAGTATTGATATCCCATTTTGAAGGTTATGCCAACAATTAGAGGGGGAAAATGAGCAGTCCTATTGGAACTGCAAATGGACTACTAGTCTGGATTCCCTCCACCCCTTTCCTGCCTTTAAAACAAAATCAGTTTGATGTTTGGCTGTATCAGCTAGTTCTATAACAAAACGTAAACTGGAAGGAAAAACCTTCCATAAAAAATACATTGATCTTCACTACCAGTGAAAACTAAGACTCCTGAAAGGGCACGAGAAGCATGCAGAGGTTTGAGTGTGCAGACAGACATTTCGGACCTCTCCACAGTCCCGCATCAATATTTATTTATTTACTTGCTTACTTATTTATTTATTTTAAGGCAATCGCTAGTTCTGCACACATGCAGAAAACCTTGAATCTGTGACCCAAGTGAAGACAGGAAAGGTTGCTTACCAGTCACTTTGTCTAACCTTGGCAATTGCACTGAAGAGGATTAAGAGCACCCACTCAGTCTGTTAATGCAAGTCATCCTTGCAACTGATAGCATCCTTCTCAGAAGCCATGGCTGCCGATAGCACTCCTCGTCAGTCCCCAGCAGCTCTTCTGGTTAATCCGAGAGAAAAAATTCTCTTACTTCTGAATATGAATGCCCACAGAGAGAGTTAAAGGAACAGAAACAAAGCAAGCTAAATTTCCATCATACCTGATAAAGGCTTAACCTCCCGACATAGACATGGCCCTATAACACATCCTCTTCTTTTCCTGCCAGCCCTGTGCAAAGATTTTACACCCCGTGCCTTTGGCTATCATCCCTGCCTCTAATAATTCATTCTCCCACGAGACTTAAGAGAATACTGATGAACTTAGTATTAAGAAAGCAAACTGTGATATCAGAACCTGCAGGGAAAGAAATCATATAGCTTAACATGTGTTTGGATGCCCCAAATGATAGTAATTTGGTCATTCTTCTAAGCTGCATACATATGCATATTTATATTTGTTAACGTAATTCCCTGAGCTGTTTAAAGGTTGTCGTTAGTGTTCCACATTTCCTTAAAGAATAATTTATTTCTAGCCTTGAGGCAGGCTCATGAAATAGCTGACAGCTTTCTATATATCTGCAGCACACCTAAATCATAATCCCATTTTTAGGAAGCATCTGTACGAACCTCAGTATGTTCATAATGATGAAATAATTATGTTAGTATTAAAATTCATCCTTTGCCAGTAACAAGCTGCCGAAATCTTGAATGCTCCCTAGGCTAAGGTTCACAATCTGTTTAAATTGGCCTTTCATGGCACAAGTAAACAGCTTTAATTATCTGGGCAAATAATCAAAGTATTCTTAGATCTGGGGGTGAGGTTATATTAATCATGTCCTACCTCTAGAGAAGGTCCAATTCTATCAAGCACTTCATGAAAAGACAGGAGTACTTACTCCATAATCACTCTTATTAGCCTTCATAGATTATGAAAATATTATGGGTGTCATAATGTCAATTCTGTGAAGCTGAAGCTTCCTAATAACAAATTACTGATGGTCAGTTTATACCGATCAGCAAAAAGTACTGAATATATATGTGTACCACCTGCATTTATCACAGACAAGAGCTGCCACTGAATAATTTGCCTACAATATATGCATCCATGATGCACATCACATGCCAGAGGCGGGTAGAGCCCCAGTGTAACTAGTAAAATAGCTTTGGACTTACCCTGAGTCATCTGAAAAAGAGAGAGGGCATTGCACCACTAAGATTAATGGTTGGGACTAAAAACCCTTTCTCAGTTCTCTCCCGTCCCCAGTAAATCTGCCCCAGAACTCATTTGCACAATATTTAAGCAGAGGAAATGGCATTGGTCAACAGGTACTATACCAAACCTGAGATTTATTGAGGACTACATTTACAGTTTTGCCTTGTCACAGGCTTCCAAATATCTTATGCAGTTCTGTATTTATTACATTATAGGTCTGCTATAGCTTTCCAGTTACTTCTATTATGTGAACTCAGAGGAGAAATAAGGTAGAAATAAATATACTGTCACTTTTCCAGATGAATTGCTCAAAATGCTAAACTTGCCACCTGAAATTTATGGCACTGGGAACTAAATTACATAATAATATAAATTTGGCAACATGGCTTTTTTAACTTCATATATTGTAATATACTGCCTTGACAACATCCCTGTGGAGTTAAAACAATGACCATGTTGTTATATTACCTGTAACAACTTTGAAAGGAAATTAAGTGAAATGTAAATTCAGTGTGTTTGAATTAACTTGATGATTTATTAAAAGATGCCTCTGTGACTGACAATAGATGGCTGGGTGAAACCTCTGTTCCCCACCCCATTTTTTCTTAACTTCTTCCATGGAGAAGCTGGGAGACAGAGATCTTTATTTTTTTAAGATTAGATTTTCAAAGGACTTGTACTCTTTATTAGAGACAGATTTTAAAAGTATGTCAGAGCTTATCTGAACACCTAAGAGAGAGTTGCTCCTTCACAGATGCTTCGTTCTCATTGCTTTCAATTCTGGTGGCAGACTACTTCTGGAGATGGGAACAAGCGTGGAGCTGGGAGGGTGTTGACCAGCCCTGAGGATGCACATCTTTGCCCTGTCGAGCTCTGTAGCCTGCCTCTTTTTTCCTAGATTTTCAAATGCATTTGCCAACCAGTAACACGTGCTTTTAGAAAACAATCCAGTGGTTAATTTGCAGCTGGATTCTTTTACATACCTGACCCGACTGCAAGCACTGAACACTTAAGAAAATCTAGCAGAAATGGTAGATTGTAGTAATTTAGCCTACATCCCTAGTGGAGCCGAAATAACCGATGATTACATCTACAGCACTCAACAGGAGTGGTCTCCAAAATGGTCAGGAGCACAGTCCTCTCCATTTCAGGCTGCCCACGTAAATGGCATCGCCTGTGGGGTACATGTCCCCTGTTTGTAATGGGGGCACATACAGCCTGTAATTCGAGTCAGACCAATGGGTCAGGTGCATTGCTGGTCCGTGTGGCTGTTCGTGAGCTGTTTTCAGCTTGATGGACAGTCAAACCCATGGAAGAAGGGCACCCAAGCACCTTTGAGCATCTGTGCTTTAGCCACGGGGCAGAGGAACGGGAAGCAAAAAGCCCGAAAGAGGATCTGGGAGACACATTCCCTCCCGGCGTGACCCTCGTGTGTCAGCAGCATGGTGGGGTAAGAGCCACCTTTGGGAAGGCTGGGGTGTATAGGTAGTCTGCTCCAAAGAAATGTGTGTGGATGGGCCCACTGCTTCTGTTTCCTCGTCCACCCAATCCTAGGTCCACAGCAACTCACGGACACGTGATGAGATAGGTCCCCTTCATACCACATGGGCTGTGGTTGGGAATGGCCTTGCTCAGGCTTTCCAGGGCTGTCTTGTCCCTTCTCCGCTTCCATCAGCTATGTACCTGCAGCGCCACAGTGACAATGGTTTCAGTCCAGAAATAAAAATTAGTCACATTTTGCAGTGACAAAATGTCTATCCTGCCTTCTTAAGGTTTTCTCTGATCTTTTACTGGTAAATATCTGCTTGTTAATAAACATATGAACATATCTTAAATATGAACCAGAAGAGCTATTAGTTTTGGACAGAAAAATCTTAAGAACTAGCTCAAAACCCCCAAACAGGCAGAGTGGTTTTGTTTAGATAGGAATTCTCTCACAACAGTCCTTGTCTTATTAACTTAGGATGTGTTACATGCTTCATGATGTTGCTTGTGTTTCATGATATTGCTTGTGTTTTATAAAGCATAGTAGTCACAGGAGTGCATACAAATGTCTGCTTCAATTCCAAAAGGCTTTCTAGCTGTCACAGCTGCAGACAGATTTTTAAAACTAACATTCAGAAATCACGAAAACTGAAAGTAAATATATATAAAAAACCCCACTGTCTGATTTGATTTAGATTCTCATGATTTCAAAAACAATCTCACGACTGATTTGAATCTCTTGGCATTTGAATGTGTAGGATTGGCACTTACTTGGTGCCTGAACAATGTGCCACACAAATCAATATAAAAGATACCTGGGAGTTAGAAGTAAGTTTGGTTCAAAGTGATGAGAACATAGATATTAGATTAGTAAAAAGTGCCACATATGTCAGACATGGAAAATAAAGACATTACATACATAGATTCTTTATCATTCAGCTTCTTGCTTGTTCTAACAACTTTCCTTTGCCCAGTACCAATCCAACCTGTGCTGTTGCTCCTCAGTCTTAAATAGTGAACTGTCCTGAAGCAGAGGGAATAAGGAAATTGAGCCCATCTATAACACATTTCAATAAAGCATGAAGGTGGTATTGGTTCTGTCACCTGGGGATTAAAGTAGCTGGTTTCGTTATAATTTGATTGCATTTTATTCTTGTTCTATTATTTCACCATATTTTATTTAAAAGAAAAAGAATTGAAGATATTTAAAAATACATTGCCATTGTAGAAAAAGGCGATTACATTAGGTTTCTGCTGCTGTACTTCTGTCTCAATGTTAAAATTTCTCAGTTTTAAAGTAGGTTTTAATTTTCTCTTAAGAAGAGTGGGTATAGACTTTCCTTAAATCACCTGTGGATCCTCCTCCTTTGTTTTATGTGTTTGTATGTTGCCACCATGGTAAATTAATCTCAAAACCAATGATGAAATGCCCATTTATTTCAGTGGGACGATAATGTCTCGCCTGGGTTTAACGTTTGCTGCCTGACATCCCAGAGGTGTCTAATTTTTTGCAAATGGACAAAGTGAAGCATTTCCTCTTTGCAGACTAAGCTGATGATTTGGTTTAGTACTTTAAGCCTCTTGAGAAACACCATGAAGGGCCTCATTGAAAAGCCTCTTGAAATAAATAGCAAGACTCTCCCTTACATCAACAGACTTGAGCCCAACACTCACATCTGTTAGCAGCATCAGAAACAGTACTAGACCCAAATTTACCGGATTGGGTATTTCAGAACTCACTTCAGTATATCTCCAGTTACCTGATTCAATTTATTTCCTGTGGGGCATGTGAGAAGTCGAACCAACCTTTTGTCATTATCTATTCCTGTAAATTATTGGTATCTGAAATGCTGATGCTTCAGGCTGTGGTTACAGTAAGCATTAAAGCTTCCTGCAGTATTATTTTTCTTACTGGCTCTGGTCCCATATTTTGGCCTTGTCCACTTCTAGAACAAGTAGTGATGGGCTGTGATTGACACATCATTGTTGCTTATGTATATATGATTATTTGTCTTCATTTCAGGAATGTCAGAGAAAATGCAATGTTAATTATTGATTTCAAGCAGGAGAAGGCAATGCTTTCTTTTAACAGCAAGCATCTTTGCAGCTATAGTAAATTTTACTTTAAAAATTTGAAACCATGTGTTTATCTATCTGTACAAAGCCAGAAATGCTTTTGCTAGGATTCAGCAGCATCCTTCCCATTCTTGTCTCTGCTGTTCTGTAGCCCAGAGAAAAGCAGCAGCTATAGCATTCTCTGCTGTTAGTGTGGAGCAGAGAGCAGTAGGTTTAAGCTGGCCGTGTAGGTCTGAAAGGAAGGAGCTGGATTTTGTTCTGCCAGGAAGAGAACAGCCACTGCAGATCAGGGAGTATCTTCCCTCTCACCAGAAAAAAAAAAAAAAAAAAAAGCCACAAAGCAGAGCAAAAATTTCAGAGCCTTTCTGAAATGTGCTGTTGACCTTGTATGGCAAAACCAGAGCTCTGACAGAGTGCATCAGTACTCTTCTGCAGGGTGGAAGACTGTGTGTGTCTGAGAAGCCTGAAAGCACAGTAGTAAATTATTATTATGTGCAAAGCTTCTGGGACGAATTACTCAACACTATTTCCTGCGGAATTTTATCATCTCCTGTCAAGAAGAACATATCACAGAAATCCAGGGCTCTGTGTGTCTGCAAACCCCTTCAACAGATGTAAATACTGAAACTTTGGGGTTGGTAGGGTACTGAGCAACCCATTTCACCCTGTTCACATCAAGAGTAATTAAGAGTGCTTGGATCTCAAAAGCTTAGGGTCTAAAAGTGATTTATTTGAGGCCGTACTGAAGCCTGTAGGTGAATTGATCCATGACGTTTTTATGAGGCTAAAGCTGGTGTTATGTTAGGCTGTCCTTTCCCTGGTAACCCGTGCTCAGATGGCAGGGAGCTCTGGCCCCCTCCCAGCAAAGTATTTAAGCACAGTATGGAAAATGAACATAAAGCCCATAAACACAGGGCTTGCCTTAATTCTACAGGGATTCAGATTACATGTGAGCTTTGGTGGAATGGGCATGTGATGGGATCTTCTCTCTGCTCCCCAGTTATGAATGCAAGGAAAGATGTTTACACTCCTAGAAGAAAGCATGAAATCAGCTCCAGAGTGCTGATAATCTCCCTGGACGTTTTGAATGTTTTGGGCGTAGCGAGCTGCCCATGTACGTTCCTGAAGCCCCAGCAATGTCCTTGCAAATACAGCATTACTGACTGTCCGAGGCTCTCCATATTTTCTTGTTTGAAGCACACTGCTGCCAGGACAGTTTGGATCCTTCCCTTGGCATCACCCTCCTGGTCTCCTGCATCTCCGTGCCATCTTTCCTGATCCAGAAACCCCGTGAGCTCTATCTGTGGGCTGCAGGGAAAGGGGGAATATTGCTGTGGAAGTAACAGCTCCTGACATTCAACTGGGGGAGTGGGAAATCTGCCACCACACCTTCTGCTAATACAGAGCAAGCTTTGGGACCTGAATTAGACCCTCAGTCCTGAAAGTCAGGCTTGAGCGTCCCACAGGAAGCTGACCTGGAATACCACATGGTCACAGTACAGGAGGACATCTCGCGATGCAACCATATGCTGAAGTTGATGTAGTGGCTCGTGAGGGAGACTTCTCCCTAAGGAGAGTGGCAGATATCTTGAATGATGTCTAACAGTAGTCAGTTTTTAGCTTATTAATCTTGCGAAACACTCATTAAGTCATGTGTTGCATTATTTGATGTAATGGAGCCAGCCTTTAACTCACGCTGATGATGCCAGCTGTCTGGATATGCCAGACTCCTTTTTGACCGCTATTTAAAATATTCCATGCTGTTCTTTTCCTCTCCTAACTTGCTCATCCTTGCTCCTGTATATGATTATAAAAAGAATTTCCTTCATATTCTATTAATCTTTTAACTTACAAGAGCCAAATATACTTACAAGGATCCGGGTATTTCAGCACTGAAAAGGAAGGAAAAAAAAAGAAAGATTATTATTTACTACTTTTCTGATATCAGAATTAAACTGTGCCTTGCCAGGCTTGCTTAGCTGGCACTAGGAAGATTAATACACCCACATTTGGCTTACTCAAGTTACAGACTGTTTACGCTAACAATTTGGAGAAAATGACACCAGTGGTCTCCAAGAAGTAAAGTGCCAACACAACAGATTTTAAAATCTGCACGAAATAAAAAGGTGGGCCTCAGTAAGAAATGAAAGCCTTGCATGCTGGATTAATAAAGAGGAAACTGTTCACGGTGTATAAAATACAATGTGTGTGCAGGACCTGCTTGCTAATCCAAAGCTATACTGGAGCTAAAAAGTTTGGCTTTTTCCATTGCTAAGTATATAGGAAACTCAGACACGCTAGTGTATTAAAATGTTCCTTGAAAATAGCATTTCCTTGCATATATAAAGGTCCTTTTCTAATCAAATCTCCTTTTAAATCCACATAGTGCAAATACTTCTGCACATGCCTAATTCAACTTGTGTATATAAATACTTGCAAGATTATGGCCTGAAAGTATACCTTTTTTAACCTTTTAGTCCTGACCTTGCATGAGTGAAGAGTGGGATTTTCAAGTATGCTTAAGAAAGTGAGGTATGCAGTTCTCCTCACGTCTCATATTGGGGGCTTGATGCCTAAAGATCGCTTAAAAGTCCTGACCAGAATATTTGGAGGAGGAAAAGAGTGTCCACAACTGCAAGCCTGAAAACAAACAGTTTTTAGAGAAAGGCAAAAGTACCGAAGGAACCATCAAAAGAACAATGACTAATAGTTGCTACTGCAAGACGGAGCAGACTTGAGTAAATAGCATAATTCTACACGCCAAGTACTCCAATGCAGAACATTTATTTTTATATCCATGTGGGGAGGGGAATGTGTTGTAAATGACTCACCCTCGCTACCAACTGCTTACAGACTTCACACCGTATTTTCATCTAAATTACTATGACTGTTCCAATAGTCTATAAAGAATATGTCCTTTGCGTGTGATGATACAACTAAAACAGGAGGATGCAAAGATAGTTATAGAGTTAAAGATTTGTAGTATGTTTTCATCAAAGCCCCAATGACCGGTTTATCAATAGTGTCCATATCACTTACCCATGTTTCAACACTATTTTTGATTTATGGCCCAATCTTTAGCCCACTGGAGGCAGTGAAAAGATCTTCACTGAGAACAGCAGGGGCGCAATCAACTCCTAACCTTCCAAATCAGAGGCTGAGTTGTTTCCCAAAAAAAGTTCTAAAGGGTGGCAAAAATAACTTTCCTCTTTTATAAAGTCCCAAATTCTCCTCTCAAGATGATGAAAACCATAGGTACATGCAATAACATGCCATCAGCCTATTTCCAAGGTTTCCAAAAAAGTCATGGAATCCCATGGCTATTCCAAAAAGCTGACTGACAATTTTTGAACTAATCCAATCTGCATTGGTAGCAATTAGAGGCCCGAATCTGCTCGGGCCAGGGATGGAAACTTTCTCACAAAACCCTGTGACTTCCAGCTCTTTTGTGGTCTCAATCATTTCTGACAACTGCCTTCAGTGCCTCTCCGTGGGGCTGTCCACAGAGCAACAGGTCAGTCCAAACCGGGTGTTAATGCCCTGGTGAAGTACTGCCCAGGCAGAGGTACCTGGGGAAAGGTAGTCCTTAAAACAAAATGAAAGCAAACAAAAACTGTTGTCTCAATTATAATGGTGCAAGCTGTGATGTTTGAATGATTACTGGTAAGGGGAAATAGGATGCTAAGTGTGGCCCCTTAAAATCTGTCTCTTCTCTGAGCAAGTCTAGTAAATATCAGTAAAATATTGACGTTATGTCCAAAAGCTGTCAGAGAAGCTCAAAAGGGATATGTTAGACAGTTAGAGTGAAGCCTTTAGCCACAGTAAAGCACTATACGAGACAATAGTTCCCTTCAGCACATTAGCTGGTCATGACAAATGATTCATAACAAGAAACTGAAATAAAAACATAGCTCTAAATCTCTCCCTAGTGTGTTGAGGCTGTCATGAATTTTATGGAGAGCATAAACTTTAATTCAAAACAGAGCTGCTTTTACTAATTCTTTTCTTGCTGACCCAGATAACTCCATGCTGTACGAAGTAGTGGAGATTCACGTGCCAACAGTCTGTTCCTGTGACTTTATTCACAGGAAATGTGATCATCTTAACGTAAGTGGTGGATGGCCAAAAGATCTGAGGCGTGATCCTCCGCGTCGTCACACCTGAGCAGAAAGCGAAGTGCCCGGATGCTCTCACATCCACTGTAGAGTGCAAAGACAATAGAAAATGAGCTCTCTTCTCTTTTTGTTTAGCATCATCTGAGGAATAACAATTTACACTACACAAATCAATAGTGACTGTTATTGATAGTAACCAAGGCTGTGTCTTACAGAAGTCAGCTACCGGCAGTCCCCAGATCGGTGGTGGTTTGCCTCTGAGGGAAGAAATGACACTTGGGAATACGTGGGACACCTGGAAGTTTGAAGCTTCTGTTGCTCATCAGAGAAAAGACCTTGCGTCCAGGTGTGCTGTATAGAGGGCTTTGACAGAAGAAAAGCAGCGTACTCTGACAGCAAACCTGACACGCTTGATCCTGCATTAGAGCAGAACATGACTGTAATTGCTTAAGCGTGCCAATATAACTTTTGGGAGAAGATGCAAGAACTTTCTGCAACAAATTATTAGAACATTAAAGATTTGTGCACACAATTTTGAACTATCCTACGACCTGATAAAAAATAAGATACTGAATGCCTTGAAACAGCAGTAGGCATGCATACCTGTCTGTTTAAACAATACTGAAGTGGAAGAGAAAATATTTAGAGAAAAACCCACGGCATCTGAATTTCAGCAGCATCTTGCTGAAATATGAATTTGGAGAACAGAATGAGGACTGAATTCAGAAAGAATGCAAATCAAGGTGGAGTTGAACACACTTTGGGAGAATGACTTAAATATAGCCATTTGTTAAGTAATTTGAGATACGGGCTAAAAATTGTAAGATCAGGTAAAATTAAATCTTTAAGTTCATTTTTGTTCTGAAAAATGGAAGACTAAAATGCTCCCTCTTCTTCCCTTGATCTGAGTGCAGATCTTTGCATTGAAGTCTCTATCTGTTAACTTCACTAACAAAAAAAAAAAAAAATTGCTTTATTCTCCTAATATTCTGATAGGGCTGGGCTCCATTGCACATCAACAAGACTCACTAACTTAGTTGCAGCTGTAAATTTTGCTTGGTGTCACTGAGAACACAACCTGAAGACAACAGAGGCTCTGTGGATATAACAGACATCTCAATTTATTCCACACAACCGTAATTTCTGTGGTTAGAACCCTCAGAAGCTGATTGAGTTTACAAGACTGGGATTTAATACCAATAGTATGAGAACCTAAAATATAGAAATAGAGAGAAAATAAACATGAATGTCTCCCATGCCATGTTTGACGTTTATTTTACAACCACCTGTCCTCTGAACTCCAGAGGAACAATCATATATAATTATATATGTAAATACAACATGAGTGATCAGGGATGTTGGCATATTTGGGTTGAAGTTCTGGGGAAGAGGTAATTAATCAACCTAATAAGCCCATACAATTTGTATCTTATCTCCCAAATTAAATTTGAATTTTTACCTGGTTTAGATTTATTTAAAATTTGCCCTTTTCATTTGTTTTTTCCCTTCCTTCTTCAGTTCTGTTTTCCACTTTCTTCCTAAATAACCTCGTAGCTGGCAGGTGTCCCACACCTTCATGGTTCTTGATGAACTACCTTATTTTTTCCATCACCCTTTCAGTTAGTTTATAAGACAGTGTGCTCTCTCTAGAATCAAATCCTGACAACCAGTTGCTCTGGCAGCTCTACCTACAGTGCACATTTGATACCTTTTGAGTTTCAATCAGCCATAAGATGTACAGTGAAAAGATGTTTGAGCAGTGAGGATGATAATGGATCAAAACAACACGCGAACATTGTGTCAGCATAATATGAAAAGCAAGAGTGATATTATGCCACACTGCCACTTTTACAAGTGAGAACTCATTGCCCTTAGAGTTCCTCACTTGATTATGAGTTCCACTTTTTTTAAGAGACAGACAGATTGAAGAAAATTTAGAGATAGCAAAGCATTAGGAAATGGTCTGGAAAATAAGAATGTACAAGAAAAAAATCAGAGTTGGGCATGTCTGGTCAAGAAATAAGATGATCAAGGGGAGGTATAATTTCTACATTAAACACGTTACAGTCGTAGGTGATTAATCTACAGAGGAAGATAAGAAGTCAAAGGCTTCAAGTGGAGAGGGAAAAACATAACTTTGATACCAGAGAAAAATTTCCAGTACAAAGCAAAATTGACAATGAACAAACTGTCAGGAAAGACTGCATAATTGCTATCATTGCAGAAGCTCAGGATCAGATGAGAGACCCCCATGTATTTAATGTCTGTTAAGGAGGACTAAATTATACCTGCCCTTTAGGATAACAACCCAAAACCCAATCTTCCTCCAAAAGGCTTTCATCAATAACCCTCACAGGTAACCTGTCTTGTGTTTTTGTCTTAATGTAAGCCACAAGCTCTATTTAGTATAGGATTAAGTGTTTGGATTTGTGAGGCTTAAAGAAATTAGAATATTCTCTCTAGGGGTATCCAGAGGCCAGTGAAATTCAGATAAATAGGAAACTCCATAAACACTCAAAAAGAACACTCAGCAGTTGATGGACATGCCCAATAGCAATTCCTAAAGTTGCTTAATGGGGTTTAACTACAGACAGCCTACTTGATAGAATACACCTGACCATCCTCTGAGCTTTAATAAAATGCAGATGTCTGTAAGAACATTATAAATGCTGGTGGTGTTCTCCTCTATTTTCTTAGCTGGTCTGGCATTAGGTTTTGATAGTTGCATTACTTGGATGAAAGTGCTACTCTGGTTTTCCTTAGTACAGCAGTTACCCATCTGGGTAATGTTTGGTTTACTGCTGGGATTCTGTGCTCCTTCAGAAGGTAATAATTCTCCTCTCAGTATTTTTGTTCCTTGTTCGTTATGATCTGACTTTAATGGACCTACATGAAAAGGGTAATACTGTCTTTATACGTGACTTCAATTTTTCTGATTCTGCTTAAGCTAAGTGACCCATGCTGTATGTTATTGTCACTTTTTTGAGGTTTGGATACAACTTCTGAAAGAGAAATAGAGAGAAATGTGCTTTCATAGAAGCAAAATATACAGGTACGAATGTGCTGCTGGATGCTGACATTTAAATATATGTACCAACCTCAAAGATGTGAGCCTTTTATGAAGCACACCAAGAGAGGAACTACTTAATAGCTTTTGCATTAGTTTTTCATAGGATTTGAGATATCCCTTTTAATGTTACTTCTCTGCATTGGAAGTTTGTTTACCAAAAAGCTAATCCAAACCAGGTGGGATGTGCTCTCATTTAAACTGACTATGAAGGGTTAGCTAGTTAGTACAAAGTCTTCCTAGCTCTGAAGTTTATTTCTGTGTATGTCTTCTTGAAAACACAGAAGTCTGGCCTGTGTCGAGTTAAAGCAAAAGGCTATATGCACACCGAGTGGTATATAACACTGTCCTGTCATCCTTTCATGCCATTATGGAAAACAAGCTCTGTCTAGCTTTTTGTTCTACTTAGGTTTGAAGTTTTGAGTCAGACAACACATGGTGTTTCAGGGCCATGTACTTACAACCAGCTACAGCAGGACAGTACCTAAATTCTGTGAGTCCCAAAATGTTAATGCCCTAAAGATGTTATAGGCCCCCTTTCAAATGAACCCTGTTGACCTTTGGGCTGAAGGTAGGAGGAGTAGCAGTAAGACAGCTGATGTTGAGGCTTGTGGTGAGTAGGAATGAGTGTGGATTTGCCTAAGCAGATGGCTGTGTATTTCAGCTGTAGAGGTATTTAAAAACAAGCTGCTAGAGGTTATGCAGAGAATTAACCATTTTATAAATGGCATTAAGTGGTAAATCTTTCATGCTGAAGGGAAGCATTTTTAGATTGCACATGAATGTTTTGTTTCTTGTGGGTTGTACCTCATGTGCTCAGCACTGCCAACCCTCCAGTGCTCTGCCCCTTCTTTCAGCGTTAAGTCATCCTGTACCTACTGCTGTGTCAGAGTTTAGTGCTGCAGGCAGGGTCAGTGTATTTAGGTCCTAGTGCTGTTCACTGGTAAAACATATGCTGTACACCTGCAACTGTACATCCATAAGTAAAGCAAAACATTAGTGTGATAGAAACTGCGTGCAAACACAAGACTCCTGCAAACTGGTCTATTACTTCTCCAGAGAGAAAAAGGCAATTTCTCTTCAGAACTCTCAGAAATTTTCTGTTAGGTTTATGGGCTCTCTGAGATCTTTTCTTTTCCAATGTACTTTTATGAACTCCAAGGTCAAATCATGCAGGCTGAATTAGGTAACAGTGTCTAGAGAGAGGATGACTTAGTTTATTTGGGCGGCACAATATAAGCTGCTCACAGTCCCAAGAGCTACTCTCGGCATGTCAGGGATTTGCAGGCAATATTCATGTTTGTCTGGTTTCTCTTGTAAATTTTCATACTGGAAAAAACTCTAAATCTTCACCTGGTTTATCTGGGGAGAGGGGGTGGGATTTAAGCAGTCATCAGTAATGCTGGAGGCAGGTTTTCTGTGTTCTAGAGATGAAATATTTTTTACTTATTGCTGGCTACTTAATGATCATGTCTGATGCATAGCTCAATACTCCAACGATTTTATGGCATCTGTCTTTTGAGTCGTGTGCGGTGGAGACCATGGGGTTGGGTATCAGGGTTGATGCCAGGCTGCAGGAGTGGGTTGTAGCTTGTAACAAGGCTCCCTTCAGTTCAGCTTCTCCCCGTAGGTGATGCAGCCCTGGGTGGGCGCACTACAGCGGGGTGCCTCTCCTGCACCCCCAACTCATGCACCAGACTTACCAGGCTGCTGTGACCTGCTGTGCTGGGGGAGGCTGGCCTAGCTTCCAGGGAGATGGAAGCGAGAGCCAAGTGGGGAAATGTGGGGGTCTGCATTACTGCAGAAGGAGGGTAGTGTGCTGCCTTCGGGAGAGGTGGCACCGCCCTGCAGCAGGGACACAGAGGGAAGCCGCCTTAGGTAATAAGCACATCAGCTACGTTTGCTGTAAGCAATGCCTCCTTAAAGAGGGAGGGTAATCAGCATTAATAGTGGTTAAAGCATTTTATCTCTTCTCTTGGGAGGCGGACGTAAGCATATATTTTGCTTTTGTGGTTCATGATTGCCAAATGCAGAGCAGACTTCTGCTGCCTTCTCACTTGAGCCAACCTGGAACTTGCTTTTAACTGAACCTAATGCAATTAGAAGCTCGCTGACGTTTTTGTTAGGAGACAAGCATCCCAATAAATAATCTGGAGAGATGCTATATGATAGATTGAGTCACTGTTTTCTGAAATAGGCCAAAGATCATCTAATTTATATGCCTGATCTCCATCTGGCTGTCTTTAAAACTTGAGAGAGCTGTAAGAGAAAATATGCCCGATCTTGTCTCAGTTCTGAGCAAACAGTTTTGATTCCTGGAACTGGTGGCACCATTAAAAAAAGTATGCGATATTTTTTATAATGGTATCAGAACAGGTGGAAGAGGGTGGCAAGGAAGGCATAAGCTTATTGTTACATGTTTTGGTTTATTTAAAAAAAAAGCAAGAAATGCACATCTGTTGATGTGTATTCAAAAGGTATCCAGCCATAGGAGTAGGTGAAGAAAAAGCCTGTTAATTCCATAGTTCATTTGCAAAAGCTTGTCAATGAGTCTTCAAATGCCTTTTTCCAGTACTGACAATCATTTTTCTTGTGCCTGCAGTCTGGTTTCCTTTTGTAAGGTGAGTTAGAGTCTCAGCCTGGCTTAAAATTTTTACGTGCCTTATTCATGCATCAGTTAAGCATCCTCTATTTCAGATATTTATTGTGACCCTGTGATTGTCTTTACCTAAAAAAGGTTTTGAGTGTTGAACTGGATGTTTGTTGAAGAAACCCTTCATAAAAATTTCTCTAGACCTTTTCTTCAGAAGCTTCTTTGGCTTGTCCCACATTTTCTCCAGTAACTCCTATAACCTTCATAGGTATCATATCATAAAGGGCTTGTTTGTTTGCTGTTTTTGTTTTTAAAAAAACAAACAAACCACAAAAAACACCCCCACAAGTATCATGAGCTTTGGAAGCTTTAAGAAAGACATAAGTAGTCTGCCATGGTTGTAACATTCTAGTCTCTTACCACACCTGCTATTTCACATCCTTCACATTCAGCTCCAATAAAGGTTTTATAAATTCAACTATAATCAGCTTCTTTCAGAGTGGAACCCTACCAAATAGAGAAGTTGGTCCTTTTTTCCCTATTAGTCAACTCTAGTGTGCTTTGTTTTCCTCTGGTAACAAGAATTTACTTGGTCCTTTTATTTCCCTCTTGTTAGTTTGTTTCTTTAGGAATATTAATTTAAAATTTCTCTTTGTACACTTGGTAAAATAGTTTTAGTTGTAAAATTGTGAAAATCAAACTGAAAGAACCATTATCATGAAACCAGTAGGTTGTGCTGCATTAATAACTGGTGTCCTACATTAACAGGAGTTAATGCAGTGATATCGTATTGCCTCCTGGATCTGCCATGGAAAGCTGTAATCTTTTTCAGATAAGCAATTTCCACATTTTTAGGACACTGAGGGTGGTTTCTGAGCTACAGACAAACCTACACCCATTCTGAACTCCTCAGAAGGTAATATGAGAACTGAGTTTCTAGCAAGATGAAAGTCTGTTCAAAAAACCTGATAGGCTCTGAGCTTTGAATGATGACGGCTGTTATGTTAGTTTGACTTTTTGGCTTTCTGATTTGTGCAGTATGGTCAACTTCTCCCTACAGGAAACATGGGGGAATGGAACTTTTATCATTTTGTTCACTTTAGCTGCTGATTAAATGAACATAAAAATGTAATGCAACAGCTAAGAAAGCCAGCTGCAGAACACATATTATAAAATGTACATAAAACATAATAAAGAGAAATCTAATGCTTAATCATACCTTTAGAGAATTAAGGCTACCTTTGACTAGTGGAGCTAGCTCTCGTTTTGTCCATTTTCTTACTATTGGAGTTAGGCAAAATGGATTTTCTGGAACATGTGTCTGATGTATTTGCCATCAAAACCCTAATAACTCATCTCTTAAAAAAATAAAAAGGGGGGAGTGGATTTTTTTCTTTGCTAAATCACTGGTTTTGGGATTTACTGTCTGCTCTGTGGATCATGACTTCTGCACTTCTTTCTCTCCTTGGCTTATTGAAGAAATGGATATTCCGTGATAGTTAATTTCTTATGTTGGCAAACAAATTTTGCCATGCAACTTACACAAGTATATTTTCTAACTGTGTTTTAACTGGGGTAATGTTTGCCTCCAGGCTTATAAACCTGATCGGCACCTCCTTCACTTGCAAAATACATTGTAGGTACAAACCTGGATTTGTTTTAATCATGCGGTTAAAAATGCCATTCCGAAAACTTGAATAGATAAATTGTGTTGGCAAATAAACTAAATTAAATGTATCACCCACTCTACCTGTGAATACAATAGTCTTCTGGAAACTAGCTATTTTAAAATCTAGGTTAGGGTTATGTTAGATTTTGTCCACTACAATTGCCCAAGTAACTCCTCTAAATAGATGACGTGTTATGCAATTATGAAGCAGCCTATGGGGATTTGCATCATGGAACTCAAAATATGTATGATCTGGCAAAAGGAAAGGTAATGATAAAAATAGGAAGGAGTTGCTTTTTAAATACTGAAGTTTGAAGTATGTACCACTAGCACTTTCTAAAACAGCAAGTAGAATAAAACCAGGTTTTAAACAAATTGATTTATTATGCCAACAATACATCTGACCTAGTTGTAGAACTTTTCCTTTTCTTAATAGTTCTGCAGTGCCAGAACACCAGCAGAAGTCAGTAAAATGATTAAAGCATTCTCTATAGATTTCAGGGGATGACTGAGATTTATTGCAGCTGTGATGGACAGGAATGATTTGTACCAGCTGTGATAAGCTTGATGTGAAACTGGCAGGCCACACTTTCACTGGCTGAAAAAAACCATAAGAAAGATCTTTGACAATACTAGTGTGGTCCTGAATGAGAGAAAAGGATGTTTTTTCCCATCTTTGTAACAAAGGTGAATAATTTCCATGAAAACCAATGAAGAAATGTGACATCTTAAAAAAAAAAAAAAATACTTTGGAACTGAATCTTTTTAAATTAAGATTCCTTTCCCTCATGCCATGCAGTCTTTTTATACACTGGGCAAATCTTCTCTTTCCTGTTATTGGCAGAGCTGCTGCAATGTGTAACACCATTTTTTAATTCCTCTTGGTAAGCTCAAACTCTTTATATGAAGGAACTACAATGCAGTGCAAACAAATGTGTACACCATAATCTTCTGAGAAAATGAAACTGGGAATGATCTAAAACAGATTATTGATGTTTGCATTCCTTTGTATGTTTAGTGCAACCTTAAGCAGTTAATACTAAAGACTTCTCCTGAATTTCAATTATATGTTTGCATCTGTGTTACATTGTTTTAAAAATTGATTTGGTCAGTTGCATAAGCAGTCAAGACATGGGCTAACAAAATAAATATCCAGTGATATGTTCCATAGATTTTTTTCCCCCTGAAGTGAGTTAATTGAAAACAGTATATACGTATTGACTGGGACACCTGGTCACTATGTTTTAACAGAACCCATAAAACCAATAATGATTAAGTTTAATAGATCGATATGAAATTTACTAAAGCTCTGTTAAACTTTAAGCAGTTAAAATCAATAGTTAACCTACTGCAAACAGACATGGAGAAGCCCTTGATTCCCAACAGAGTTAAATATCTCCTTTTGAAGAAGCGGTGGGTAGAAAGCCCTTGTATGTCAGCATACTTGGCAGTGTCATGCTGTTTCTGGAGATCTTATTAGGAAGAAATGCATTCGAGAACTACTATGCTAATCTGATTTTACAACAAAAGTGTGTTCAAAGCTATGGGCGTCACCAGCATTTTGAGGTTCAAGCGTGGCCGTTTTACCCTGCCTGCTGCTCGGTGTTGCCAAGCTTATGGCTCCTTTTATGCTATGGCTGCAGGTCTCTGGTCAGCTCCCCACACTGTCACTTCTGGTCTTTAAGCTGAACGCAAATCCCAAGCTGATACATCACCAGAATTTGAGAAGGCTTGAACCTGGGCTTGAAGGTAATAGCTTAAGCACATTTCTTTCATTTGTGCTGTGTCTTTTTTTCTTCCAGACTTTTTTACATTAAAGCCCTAAATACTTGGAAATGCTCACAGTATAAATAAAGCACTTAGAGCTGCACTCTTTCATGTGTTGCCGCCTGCTGTACCTGTACTGGTCTGAAAGGTGCTGTGTACCCATACCTAGTTTTAAACCAGAATGGATGCTTGTAACACTGCATGTCATAACCCAGGCTTCACTGTGGTCTGCAAAGAGCACTCTGAGTGAACTCTATACTGCCACTATTACACAAGTATCGGTGCCTGACCTCCTTAGTTTAAGGTTGGCTTGGGTTGGTATACAAGGCTTGAAGGAGTTACCTCCATGGGTTGTGGACTGCATGTGTCCATACTGACAGTTTAAGTTTTCACTGATTACACCCGTAAATCATAACTTGTGAACTTTCCATAATCACAAATGCTGTCTTCGTTGCTCAGATCTGGTTTTTTTACACCATTTTTTAAATCTTCTATGTTTCTCAAGGTCTTTTAGTTAAGAAACTGCTGGGCAACCATTTCTATAATGCTAAAAGGTAGGCTTGGCTTAAAGCAATGAATAATATTGGAGTCCCTAGTCCTAGAATCTACTCAGTGTTGGTGGACCTTGCAATCTTTATGGTGACCTCTATGTTTCCCTGTGAGTACAGATCTGGGTGCAGGATAAGGGGATTAAATTAATAGTGATGCTTGAGCTGGATCTATACAAGACTGAATGAGGATGGGGAGGTACGAGACGCAGTGCCTGAAATGGGCATGGTGAGGATATTGTTCATAACTGAGGAATATCTAACTCCTATTAGATGTACTTCTCCAATGAGAAGTAACTCATTCAGAGAATGAGTTAAAGCCAGAAGGGCAATTTGGATCGGCACAGCCAAACCAAGAATATCCAGTGCTCCTGGTTGGTCTAATCAACCTTCTGCCATGCTGAATAGCTTCATAATTCACAGAAATACCACCACACACACCCACAAAAAAAACCCAAAACCACCCACAAACCACACCACCACCCACACCAAAACAACCCACCCACACAGCACCATGCCCATCAAGCCACATCCCACAATGCCACATCCACATGCTCCTTGAATACCCCCAGAGAGGGTGACTCTATCACCTCCCTGGGCAGCCTGTTCCAGTGTTTCGCTACTCTCTCAGTAAAGAAATTTTTCCTAATATCCAGCCTGAACCTCCCCTGGCGCAACTTGAGGCCATTTCCTCTTGTCCTGTCACTGGTCACTTGGGAGAAGAGACCAACACCCACCTCTCTGCAACCCCCTTTCAGGTAGTTGTAGAGACCGATAAGGTCTCCCCTCAGCCTCCTCTTCTCCAGGCTAAACAACCCCAGCTCCCTCAGCCGCTCCTCATAAGACTTGTGCTCCAGACCCCTCACCAGCTTTGTTGCCCTTCTCTGGACACGCTCCAGCACCTCAATGTCCTTCTTGGAGTGAGGGGCCCAAAACTGAACACAGGATTCGAGGTGCAGCCTCACCAGAGCCGAGCAAAGCTGAGGATATTTGTTGTCCTATGCCCTGCTGGAAAACATGACTTTGCATAATCTGGTTAGTCATCTTTCTAGGGCTTCACTCCCAGTATGTTCCTGGAGACGTACACTTCGGTAACACAAATGCTGTTCTGTTATGCTGTTTTATCGCTGAAAGAGCACAAACTTACCAACAATGAAGAATGGATGGGCTGTAACAAAGTGATAGGACTCTCCTTTCTCCCTCGGTTTTGGGTATATTAGAATAACTGGTAGAGAAATTCTTATTCCCAGATGCATATTAAATCTTTATAATAAAACCATTTTTGTGGTTAGTTACAATTTAGCTCTAAAACAAAGCCCTGACACTAATCACTTTTACAAATCCTTTTTCTAGGGCTTGAGTCAACTCCCTTTGAAGTCAGTGGAAGTCTTTGAATTTACCGAGACTTAGTTGAGGTCCCTACATTATAAGCAGGACTTGGTTGATTTAGTTTAAAGAAAAAAAAGCCCACTTACATTAACTGCACTTACACACAGCACTAAAACTTTCAAACAACAGCCTTCTAATAAAAATCTTAATTTCTAAAAACATGTGAGCCTAATTATTATTCATCTGCACTTGCATGCTGTGCTACCTCTTGCAAGGCTTTCTGCCTCATATATCATCTTGTAATTAGTAAAGTGGGAAAACACATTCAACTCTTCAAAGCAAAGAAAAAAAATCACACTTTAATCTTAAGTACATCGTAATTGGCAAGAGGAAAAAAGATTGGGGGATGTATCTGAAGACTGCATCAAGAATTTTGCATGGGCAACATTTTTGGTAGGGAATCATTGCTGTGTAGCTCTTTGCTGTATTACTATTTGTTGGAAAAAGTAAGGGAGAGGGACAAAGAAAGGAGCACAAGAACCAGCATGAGGATGGATCATCAAAACAGGAGAAAACACCCTGTATAGGGAAGATCTGCTCTCCCCCTCTTTTAGGAACAAAAACCTGAAGGCTGTCAAGAATACTAATGCTATTGATCTTATTCATAGCACTGTCTTCCTAACAGAGCCAGCAGGCTGTGGTAACATGGCTTATGGAACCACACAGAACAGAAAAAAATTATTCTTTTAAATTAAAATTTGGATGGTGAGGCTGTATTGTGGTCCATGGGACATTCTGAGGATAAGCAGAAGTCCATTGGTCTAACATTTGGGAATCCCTGGCTGACGAGTTGCTTCTTGGCAAAAACTTTCAGTAAGACAAAAATGAAATGCATATTTTTACAGCAATGAAACAGGAGGATGATCAAATCTGTCCCTGTAATAGGCTTGAATATGGTCAGGAATTCAAATGTATAAATCACTTTGGGCTGCAATTTGATGTTGTTAATTCCTCTGATCTAAACACAGTACTGTAAAATGATCAATTATCTGTGTAAGCAATACTCATTGGGCTGAATATTTAACAATAAAAGCATCCGGGGATATATATTTTTAAATAGCGTAAAATGAATACAAGCTTAAATATTACCAAAATGAGAGTAGAGAGTGATATAGTGTGCTTCCCTGGTGTCAATTTACTGAGGATCCCAGAATACTTTAAGCAAACACCATCTGAGGTTCCAACCCACAAACTCTGTAAGCTTTATAATGTGTTTCTTAGAAAAATTAACAGTATTAGTTTGGATTTAGGTCTACCTGTGAAACCATGGAAAACTGCCTAGGTTCTTAGCTTAGCTACCAAGGACCAACATTTTTGTTTCAAGTGTCTTGCCCAAACTTAAACACAAGGTTCTTACAGCTGGAAATGAGATCTAAGTTTTGTTCATCTTCCTCTTCTGTCGTGTCAAATCCTGGAACCCAAATGTTACAGCGTAGTGCTAAGTTTGCACCTGGCTGTGGTTAGTGAGGTTTATTTGTGCTTTTGCAAAGAAGCAAAATGCAGCAGAGACAGAGTTGAATGTCTGCTTAGCACAGTAGACAAACTGCCCATTTCACATTGTAGTGAATTGAAAAAATCCTCACTTTAGACTTCAATTTGTCTACATTTTAGCTCTCCAAGTTAGCAATTATAGCAAACTTCCACCCCTTATGGATCTGGCCTGGTGTTCTCAAGCTCTTAATTTTCCATCACCTTTAAAAAAAAAAAATCTGCATTTGCAGTCAGGTTCTCCCTGGTAATATGCCAGCTCCCACTTAAATAGTCTATGGAGCAGAAAGAATTGGACAGAAATTCACCCAGAGGGAAAGCCTCAGCAGACGAGTCCCAAGGAATTCTCTTGCTCATCCTCTCTGCATGTTTAGTGTTTCTGTATTATAATCAGGATATTGTGGTTTTTAGGGTTGACTTCTACATATTGGGATTAGGATGCTTTCTTGTAAATTCTTTGTTTAGACATCTGTGACTTTGGGCAAGCAACTCAACTGTTCTGCAGACTGTGAAATCTGTATAACCCTTCTGCTGCTTAGCTATGGTTTATGAAGTGTTAGAAACACTTGGACAATACTCCAGTACGGAAGTGGTGGGTGACATAAATATTTTGCTGTACTGCAGGGCACACTTCTGTGAAGGAGCTAGCATATGGTAGGTATTAGGTGTTCACTGAGGCTGACGGGAAGCCCTGCTGCCTGACCTCAGAATATCAGAGTATTTTGTCCAGTTTTCTTTTGACGTACTGAGCTGAATAATTTGTGTTTGATGAAAGATACGTTGTTTTGTTGAGCAGCAGGCTGGAGTTTGCTCTGCCTGTGCTTTGAAACTCTTGTAGGTGAGTCTGCCCCACAGCAGCAGGATGCTGATGAGCGGTTCTAGGGCAGCAGCATGTAGTGTGGAGGTGTCCTGCATGCTCTCAGGAGCATGGTGGGCACTGTGGGGTGTCTCCAGGCATCCCTTTGAGACATTATGTTCTGCTTGACAGTGATAACAAGTGAGGGTGAAGTCACCTCTCCTTGGAATTTGTTCCAACAGTTGATCAATTTTCAAGAACCATGTTAGTTCAAATACAAATTTGTTGAGTATCAGCTTCCAGGTATCGGCCCTTTCTCATCTGATTAAGAACCATCTCCTTAATTCTTTTCTTTCCCTGCAAAGGAGATAAGATTGTGTTGTGAAGCCATGTCTTATGTTTCTTTCTGATAGTATAAACTGATGGAGTTCTTTCATTGAAGGGCATTTTCTGTGGTCCTTCAGTATTTTTTTGTGCTTCTCTGTCCCTCTAAATTTTTCATTATGCTTTTTAGCAAGTGGACACTAGAATTGGAGAGAGAGTTTTAAAACAGGAAATTATAGCTTTGTTGTTATAATTCAATATGCACTATGTGCTATGGTCAGGAATGTAGGTGCTAGGAAAGAAACGTAAGAAGGTATAAGTTAAAATATGCAGCAGGGTCTCTGTTTTTCCTGCCTCACCACTCTTTGCTGTCTCCGTGATAGGTAAGTTGCTTTGACCATATATCCATTCACTGAATGCTAAATTACACTGCTATGCACACAGCCTTTAGTTCTTGGCTCAGTGAATCTTGGTTACCAGGCTTACCCTTTTAACAAGATGATTCTCGTTGCATATGAATATCTTCATTCAGTAAAATAAAATGAATCAGTAATTTTTAGCTCATTAAGCAAAATGTTGCATAAATGAAGAGAAAAAACTATTTGCTGCTATAAATATGTTTCAGAGAGTGAATGTTAAATTGAATCTAATATTTAGTAACATCAAGATTTTTTTAGACTCTGCAGTATAAGTATAGAGACACAAAATGAGGAACTTGGATTTCAGTCCATTGTGGGGTGTAGAAATGTGAAGCAATGTCAACAATGTACAAAGGGTAAAGATATGCATACCGTACCTGTGCTTCAAAAATGCGAGGTACTTTCCAGCAGCTTAGGGGAAATAACTTTTCCTGGATATCTGAAAAATATTGAAACAATTTGCAGGGCTGTGCTATATATATGCTAAATAAACCCCAAGCTCAATTCTTCACTCAACTGGCATGAATCTGTCTTTTCAGAATGTTTCATGGCTTTACAACCACTTTAAAACTCTACCAATATTGTCTGGGCTAAAATAGTGATGGTTGCAGCTTCCTCAGACCTGGGGCTTCTCTGAATGGGTTTCAGAGGATGTCAGAATTCAATGGTCTTGGCACACAAACCTGGAAACCCTTGTAAATGGCATTTGAGGTCAGATGAGGCAATGGGTGTGGATAGCCTTAACCTGTGATTGCAGGAAATATTCTCAGATAATGCTCTAGGATAGACCTAAATCTTTGATAACTTTTTCCTGGAGTACTGGCTCACTGAATGGAGTCTCTTCCTAGCAGTGAATATGGATGTTGCTTTTGTATGAGGGAAACATTCAAGTTCCATCAGACATCAACTCCCTGAACAACACTGTGAGCTCAAGGAGTCTGGAAACTGGGGCTGTTATGAGCACAGCCCTTCAGCTTCACAACTTTGTAGTAGGTATTTAAGACACAGGATTTCTGGATTACAAAACAGTTATCAAGTAAGTTATCTGAAAGCAACAAAACAATTCAACACCTGTACTATTGATTTGATTGGAGATAATTTATCCCACATTTAAAAAAAAAACCCAGCAAATATTTGACTGGGAAATAAACCAAATATTAACATAAATCATAACGGCATGCTAATTTCCCCTGGAGGACATAGACACTACAGATTTGTCACCATGCAAATCTTTTCCTAGAACTGGTGAGAAATTACAAAAGTGCTATTGCTGTTGGAAAGTGGCACATACATTGCTTACTGATTATGTTTATTTTTTTTAGGGGGGAAGAAATTTTTTTGGAAGATGGTCCCTCAGAAACATAACTGAATACTTCTCAATAAAGCTCAGTGATCATCATCTAAATCTTGACTGAGCTGCCCCATCCTCTCTTCTATAAATGGAGTTTTCGCCTCTACTGATTGTTTTACCTTCTAAAATAGAAAATTATTTTCCCTCATCCTTCCTGTGCCTTGACAAAGCTTTAGAGTCAGATGGGCTGGTGGCTACCACTAGTTCCAGCTCCAAAGCCTGGAGTCAGCCTAAACCCTGAAGTGCCTACATTTCTCCACAATTGCTGCTGGACATAATCTACCAGTCCTACTGGCACCAAACAGCTCTGCAGTTGAATTCATATCAAGATCCCCAAACCACACAATGCTATGCTGATGTCAGCTGTGAGGGCTGAGCGGGAGCACAGCTGTTGGCATGAGCCTTGCACAAAGCCCAGTGAGGAGGAAAAGGGCCTCCTGGGTGGAGTATTCATGCAAAAGGCAGGAAAGCAAGCTCCTGTGCTGCCATTCTCTTTCATCTCCATTTGGGATCTGAATCTAAGACAACCAGCTATTTATACCCCAATCATCTGGGTAGAGTGCCCCAAAAAGACCAGGGACTTGGTGTCTGCTATTGAAGCTCTCCCATTTTGAGCAAAATACTTACTGGCTCAGATGCTGTGAGCCTGGATCTACCCCACTGGCCAAACCAGAATCAGTCTGTTTTTTTATGCTCAAGCTCATTAACATATTATATGAACAGGGAAGTCTTCCACACTGGGGATTGAGAGTGCAAACCCAGTGCTCTCCTTGTTTCCTTGTGGTTAAAGCACTCCCCTCTGAATTTCAGTGCTTAGGGTGAAGACTCTGCTCTAAAATGAGGTCTCCCACAGCCCAGCCACATGCTTCCACAGCTGGCTCTTGGTGTGGGTCTGTAAGAACAGGCTGGGGTCAGCTCTGCCCCAAAATTGTGCAAAGCAAGCCCAGAAAAGATTATTCAGGGTCATGACCTTAACTTTTTTACTGTGGAAATCCTAAGGATACTTGCCTATATAGGAGCTATGGCTTGAACCAGAAACAACATGGTATATAGCTGTAACTTTAAATGAGATTCCCATAGGACTGCCTAAGAACATGGTCCCAAAGGCAGCGGCCTCTAGTAAATCTGTCCCTTTCAGTCCAAAAAAGCCACATCACACAGAGAGGGCAAGCTGAGATGCTATTTTTCAGATGACCGACAGATCATTACATTTTTTGGAACCTAGAGTTTTATCAACCTGTCCTTTGTTAGTCAATAATAGTGATCCCCCCCCCATCTGGTTGCTGGAGTTTAATTTTTTTCTAGTGAGAGATGTAAATCAGTTGTGAGACTTTTTGTGTCTCAGTGAGTTGCTGTCACTGAACAGGATGATAAATGATTATTTCTGTTGACAAGAGAAGATAACTAAAGTGCTGATCAGATCCCACATTCTAGAATCAATATGGCATTTCTCACTAGCCTAACTCTCACACCTCTGTGCATAACCAGCTTCCTGCTATCCCAGACCTCAGCTGAATATACAATAACCAGTACCCAGTGAATTAGTGAAATGTGGTTTCTGGCATGTTGCTTCCTTGCTCAGTGAATGCTTCTGAAATGAACACCCCTCTCCCTAATACAAACCTTTGTAGACTAGGACATCACACTTTTGCAGGCTTAATACAGCTAGAGACATATGATCCCCTTAGTGATTTTGGGATAAACAGGAGAGAAATACTCTCACTGCAACTGAAGGATTGCCAGCACGTGTGTTGTCACTCACTCAGGGACCTTGCTAGGGTCCTGCTTCCCATCTCTCTGTCTACTTTAGCTTGTCCGGCCTTTTTTGCTCATCTTTCTTGCTCACTTTTCTCTTAACGCTTTCGCTGCCATTGCCAAGTCATGAGTTTTAAAGTCCCCAGATCCCTCTCTGTTAGTAAAAGGGTTCTTCCATCCCTTCCTTCAGGCCTTCTGGGTTGCATCTGCCCACGCTGACACTGTGGCCCTCAGCCGGCTCTGCTCTCTCCCTCCCCCTTCCCCACTGCAATGTAGAAAAGCATGCCAAAGGGTGGGCATCCATGAAGGTCCTTCCTAATGTCCATGTTTAGGGAGGTAATATGCAAGTTGCACCCTGAATGACTCCGTGCCTGTTCGTGGAAGCTGATACCCTGAGGTCTTGGTTCTGGTGGGCTTCCCCTTCCTGGCTCCGCTGCAGCTTGCAGTGTCTCTGCACTCGCTTATTCATTTGTTCGTTGCTTGTTGGATTCCTGAGCAGACCAGAGGACACTTTGTGTAAACAAAAATTGACGTTGGGGTACAGTCATAAAAATACTGACCTGAAACCATGCTGAGCACAGGAAATGGCAAAAGTTTTTGCTGGTGAGAAATACTTGGTTCATGTCATTGAAACTGCTGGTTTGTTGTTCCTTAATGGCCGCTTTGTTAGTTTCATGCTAAAAGCAGGTGGCTGCTGTCTGCTTTGCCTTCCCTCGAAACCGCCTGCTTTAAACTCTTTGAAGTTGTCCGCTGGTTGCAGCTTTCAAAAGCCGAAGTGACCGGCTAAGGGAATCCCTCTGCGCATGGGAGTGCGCGCACACTGCCTTCTCTGGAGTCTGGAATACAAGTCCAAGTGGTACACGCTGGAGGGAGGCTGACTGCAGAATGAGCAGGAAGAAAATGCTGAGTAGCTTATTTTACATATAGATGCTTTTCTTATTCCAGCAAAATTTATTTGGTACAGAAGAAATATACCTAATCTGTGATAATATAGTTCTGCCACATGACAGACCGCTGCTCACCAGACTGAGACATGCTTATTTTCCTTTCTTTTTAAAAGAAAGAAGATGTAGCTTTGCCAGTTGAATGCTTTTTGAATTATTATGGTTTTTGCATGTAAAGCAATAACACAGCAGCCAGGCTATAAGATAACATGTTCAGTGTGCCATAATCAGATGGGACCAAATGTATTCTTGGTACAACTCTATTAACTTTGATGGGCTTACAGGAGAGAAAAGCACAGACCATTGACATTAAGGGGGAAATTTTTCCTGGATAGAGTGCCGCAATATCTCTATAGGTAATACTGATGTGATTGTTCCATGTCTTAGAGGCACAGTCATTACAATTAATGGAGTGAGTCAATGTGATATACAGCATTTTGTCGTATGTCTTTTTTTCATTTAGTAGGCTCATACTACATTTTTACGTGTAGTATTTCTGTTCAAGAGTAATAACTGTGTTTTTCATGCTCTCGCCACTCAGCATGCAGTCTCTGAACTGAATAGTAGGAGTGTTTCTAAGGAAATAACATTACTCAGGACAGTAACTGCTAAGCAAATGGTACAGGTGGATGTGATTTGCTGCTGACCAAGTCTCATTTGAACTGTTTGGCACACCTCTAAATTAACTGAACAGATGGATTTTTAATTAGTTCTGTCATTTCATTTTCTGCATTCTTAATATATGTCAGGCTGTATGTCAGGGAGTATTAGCATCAATTTCAAGTGATACAAAAAACATTTATAGCAAGAATAAGCTGATAATAACAATAACAAAACATAATTAGAGTACAAATTGGGAGGTCTGTAGCTTTAGAAACACGGTAAACCTAGATTTATGAGACATCAGAGATTTGTTTAAAATGAAAAATGCATGAAACTTGCTGTAAACCAATTAGTTCTGTGGAGACACAGAACAGGATTTTCCAGCTTCCAGTTAGTAGAATGGACCTTGTTCATGTGAATTGGCTGAGAGAAGCTGCTGAATTTATGCAATTGATTTATCTGGTTCCACCTGCCCCAAAGAGCAGAAGCACTTGCCTGTGCACTAGAAGTGCCTTTTAGCTTCTAAGACGGTAGTAAAAAATTTAGTTATTCTTTCCTTCTGACCAAAGTGATATTTGTCCAAGTGCAAAATCCTTTCTTTGAGATTTGCGGCCAGGCTGTTTTCAAAGGCAAGACAGCAGCAGAACCTGGTCCAAGTGTAGTAATATGGCAGCAATTGTTGCACTCCCATATAAAATTAAAATTATAGTGATTTCTGAGCACAGATAAAGCAACACAATACTTGTTTTATTAAGACTATCTTTCAGAATACTAATGACATTGTTTATATGATGGTAGTTAACGAGATGAAGTGCATCTACATAAAACCAAATTCCACACAACTGTATAGAATTAAGGTGCCGCACTGTTCATATAGTTTAAGCTACAAAGATGGATTTTTATGCATTTGTTATTTTCCATGGCAAGCTCTGGATAAAATACTCATTTCCTCCAGATTTATCTCTGCGGGAATACCTTAGAATTATGGCAGGCACTACATCACAAGTAGTATCAACATCTAAGTTAAAGCAAATAGCTTTAATCATAGATTTCCAAAACATGTTCCTCTTTGGATCTGCAGAAAATGGCTAATGTAAACAGGCCTAATCAGAGCAATAACATTTCCAGCAGCAGGATCTTAGAGAAATTAAATGGGAGACCTCATCAAGGGGATATAATGATGCTTGGTAGGATCTCCATCCCTTGACATTTTTTCAGCAGTATTACACAATGTGCACACAGTGGGAACTGTTTTATGTAATATACAACATTAAGACTGGCATGACTCTTGTTCATTTAGGAATATCTTCTTTTGATGGCTTACAATTAACTGATTAAAACCTACACAAGAAAGTGGTGTGTTTTTCCCAAGAATAAGGAAAGTATTTAAGCCTGAATGACTTTATGCATGTGCTAGTTATTACCTTATTTTCCTATTCAGACTTGGCCCACTTGCTGTCCTTTGAGGCAAATCTTCTCAGCATCTTGTGAAAAGCAATTGCCAACAACAGAGCTTCTGTTCACAGAGCAGGCAGTATGCTGGCTACTAAGCAAACACTGGTTTAAAACTCTTCCCCAATTCAGAATTGGGGCAAATACCTAGGTCTTTCCTGTGGCCTAATCATAAGGTTACTGGCTTTTCTGTGGTGGGATTTTTTGCTTGACCTCTTTTGCTCTGGCCATTGACAGCATCCTGAATATGCTGCAACAAGCGCTATGTTTTTGTGAGATGTGTCATTTCAGACAATGGCACTTTCCAGATTTTTAAAAACTTACCTTTGGAAATTTTCCAGTCAGATCTGAGGCTGAATAATCTTAATTACTATTTTATATTGTCAGAGGATGTGTCTGGCAGTCTTTGAACACAGAGGGGTATGCTGACCCAGCCCTGAAGATTTCACCCGTGTTCAGGCTCTGATAGATGATACCTGTGCGCAGGTTACCTTTACTCAGTTGAACAGTCCTAGGGAAGTCATTTCAGGATCTGGACTACTTCATAGCTGATGCTTTAATGCATAATGGCAGTGCAGGATCTGGTCTTCATCAACTTTGCTGCCCAGAGGGTTTGACAGAAGGATCCATGCCTGTGTGTAAGTGGGCTCGGGTGTCTCTGCCCTGTCTCTTCTGCAAGGAGCACATTGTGCCTCTGCAGCACTTTTCAGTCTGCAAGGCATCCAGAGTCATCCTGAGAGGACCAGAGGCAGCCTGGCTTCCTCCTGGGCAGATAAATGAATGCTGTTATTTTAATGAGGTTTGGAATTTGTATGCTTTGAGGGGAGAGGCGATGTTAGGGAGACTATCTTTAGCTGTAAGCATGACCAATGCTGAAAAGAGATGGTTACAGTCCTCACATAAGAGTAATGGGCAGGATCTCTGCTGTAGCCCTGCTGTCACCTCTGCCCAGCCTATTCTTGTACTGTCTGTTTGCCTTTGGTAATACAGAGATGACAACGATCTCATTGACAACATCCTTTGTGATCTGATATTGTTATATAAAAGTCAGCTAATATTTATTTTTACAGGAATAAAAGGTTTGTGTATACAAGGACTACAGGGCATCAAATAAAACTAGCACGGACCAGGTTCAAACCAAACAGAGAATTGTCGCGTGGCACAGCCCATGGTTGAGCTGTGGAATGCCTGGCCATATGGTGGGATGGACCCTGAAGTTCTCAGTGTTTGAAAAGGAATTGGGCATGTTACTGGAAGAAACACTAATTAAGGCTATTAAATATTAAAGGCACCATCTCTGTTTCAGGAAGCCCTTAAAGCAGGTAGCACCCAAGGTTAGGAGAGGATGCTAGGCCAGTGTTGCTGTGTGCCTCCCTTAATTGTTCCTTGGGCATGAGCTATTAGCATATGACTGGAGGCAGGTGCTAGGTTACATAGACCTTTTATCTAAATCAGTATGGGTTTTCTTATGTTTTTATGTATTCTTATGATCACTGATTTTCAAAACAAAATTTCAGGGCAGAAAACCCTGTTATATCGCTAAAAGTAGAAAAAAATTGGAGAAAGAGCAAACAAAAATCCCTATAAGAACATGCAGCCTCTGTCTCTTCTCACAATCTATTAAACTGCGAGAGTGAAAGGACAACCAGATGTTGTGAAACGGAAGGTAAGGGTGAAGTAAAGAGGAGACAACAGGCACTGGAGTTGCATGCCTGTTTCTTCAAGTTCCCAATACAATCAAAAGTGTTTTCATCAGCTTGCTAGCCAGGACCCTTGATGTAAATAGCAGACTACTGAAGTTGTAACTAGCAGATTGCTGAGGTAGCAGCCAGACAGACTCATCACCTCAGTAAAGAAAGGGCACGTTGCTGGGAAGACCTGTACCACATTATTCATGGAACATAACAGCAGATTCTGAATAATTGTGTTGTGCTAGGCTCAACACGGTCATTGTTTGTAATCGTCTGAGGCCAGAATGAAAAGAAAGAAGAAAAAAAAAAAACTTTTTGTAGCAGTGGGGTGGATGATCCTTATGGGGCAATTAATACTGGATGAAGGAAATGTAGGTTTGTCAATACAATTCTGAATAACTATGCTTGTTTCATTCTGCAGCTGTTCTTTAGCTGTATTATTTGTTGTTTGTAACAACTGCCAGATACTCTTGAAAATGTTCATGAGTTTTGAATGATTCATGATTCCTTGGTGTAGGTGATTTTTCATCAAACGGTTCTCACCAGAAGTGTGGTGTTTGTTATTCATTAATTCAGTATTTGCTATTTATTGTTTTGTCGTCTTTTGTTTAAAAAGTTTCATATATTTAATCAGGAAGCACAAATACTGTCTTGTAACTTAGGACTAATTATGAACCATTCAGAGCAAGCAGACAAAATGGAACACTTTGTTGTCATCAGAAAAAGTATGTCCAAACTACTTGGCAAATACCTTCCTTTAATGAATATGTTAATAGAAATGAGTACTTGCTCATAAACAGTTTGAAGCAAAAAAAGAAATTGATTCCAGTCAATATACATTCACCCAGTTTTAACTAAATACTCTTATGGAATGAGTCTCTTGTTAGATGCCCTGGAAGATGGTGTTCATGAAAGATATGTCTAAAATAAAAGCAGCTTTATATTTGAACACATTGCCTGGCATGGTGTACCTTCAAGCACAAATGAATGAGACTTTCATGAGGCTAAAAGAACATCTTTTTCTTGTTTTAAGGATGAAGCAAAAATGCCAGGTGGAATTTTGTTTTGCTTTGCTTCAATTATGAGCCATGTTACATAGCTGAAGAATGGACTCAAGAGGAAAAGCTTAAAGCTTAAAATGATTTATAGATAAGGTCTCTACATGTATTCTGCTTTGTGGGATGCCAATTTTATCTGAGACTTCCCTCCTGATTCCCTTAAAAGCTTGGTTTATCTTCATGTTAGGTCTGGTCCAAACTGTGGGAGCAAGGGAAAGGAGGGGGAATATAGCTGTTACATTTTGTACAAAGTTTATTAGGGTCACGCTTAAGGCTTTTATGTGCAGAACACTACAAAAGCTGGCATACAACATATCCTATCTAAAACCACAGCAAGTTCACTATATAGTATCAGTGCCGCCTTGATGTGATCGTATGATGTGCTATTTCAGTAATCTCCCGTGTGCCTTTCTATATTAGTTTCTACCCTTTGCAGATGGACTTCTGCTTCCTTTTGAGTTCCTTACTACTCTATAATCACAGTGACAGGATTTCGGTTCCTCACCCAGAGAATCAACATGCAATGTAAGTAACACTTTGTCACAGCAAATGTATATTTTCCCTCCCTTCCCTCCTGCCCCTCCCCAGCCAGCATGTAGCAAGATCTCCTCACTTTCCTGAAACAGGCCAAGCTTCAGAAACCCCTGAATGTGAAGCATCATAACAGGGTACTTCTGAGGCTATCACTAGAGAGGTACACAAGTGAAGTCACAGACAGAAAGTGATGCAGTGTCAGATTTTGAGCAAACTGCCAAATGACTTACAAGAATAAAAGCAATCAAAGTTCTACCTCCAGCAAGGCATGAGAGGCAAGTGACTTCAGGGTGCGTTGACTCTGCCTGACTTTCTGCTGCACAGTACCAAGCTGTTGATAAAGTACCAACGATATCTAAAACAGCTTATGAAAACCTGATCTTTCAGCCCCGTGATGAATAATCTCTCGACTTCCCTGTGCACCCAGTTAGCAGCACTGTGGGAGGTGCTGGTAAGCATCTTTTGTCTTTTTTTTTTTTTTTTTTTTTTTGTGATGAATGCTACAAAATTCTTTGACTTTGAGAGTATTTTTGCCACGTAAGAAAAATGGTAATAAGAAGTTAAATCTTTCCTCCAGTGAAGAATCAGTCTTTCTGGGCCTATTTAGAAAATCTGTTTTCTCTAATACATCTTTCATTTAGAGACTACCTTTGTGCTCTAATAGGAAATGATAAGGCTGCATGTCACCTTGGGAACCTGCTCTTCAGAAAGGAAATGATCTTTTATAGATGTGTGCTTTAGTTTCTTTTTGCTGTGACACAGTGGTGAAGCAGAGGCACTGGTCAACAGGCACGGGGACCACAAATCTGGCTGCAACACACTTGTCTCCAAATTTAGAGATTTGCAAGTAGTGAAGAAGACGCAGCAACTACCACTGCCTCTCACTTATGCTGATAGACCTTTTAACTTCTGGGATCTCAGTGGTGGTGGAGATACAACTGCTGTCAGAAGCAAGAGGTTTGTGGAAAGAGAAGTAGAAAAGCATAGCACTTACCACTGTGATACGGTAGCAGAGTAAGAGAATACTTTTGGGGACCTATGTATTCAAGTGGGATCTCCTAGGGGTCAACACTTTCACTCAGCAAGGATGCAGGAGGGTGAAGGGGGATGTGAAGAGGTCAAATTTCCCAATGACCTGCTAGACCAAGCAATGATTGGTCAACAGGGATTGGTTAAATATTGGTTTTGTCTGCTTGTGCAAACTCCTTCCCTCCTCCAGCAAGAGACATGTGGCAGTAGTGCCAAAAATGGAAACTCTGAATCCAAGAGTGACCATCACCAGAGTATCTGCCATTCTCTTTGCATAGGGAACATGGACACTCAGAGATTGGAGTAGGAAGCTAAATACAGTATTAAGTATAACTCTTTAGAGAAAGCGATCTTCAGTATGTACAGCAGAATAACATTTCAGAGGGTTCAGTTTGAAGCATTATATAGGAAAATACAACTTGAAAAATACTACACTATCCACCCAAGAAAATTTGCACAATGATTTTATTACCTTTATTTCTCAAAGCTCTTGCAGCTAAGGTCAGTGTAACTGTATAAAGGAAAAAAAAATCTACAGAGACATGTTTTTGTCATGCTAACTGAGGTGATAGGATATTTTATGTATGTGTGTACAGAGCCACATTCAGATTGAATTCAAATGGCATACAGGAAACTAAAAGGCATATTAATCTTGTATATTTTAATTATTGTTTTACTGGCTCACATTGGCAATAATGTCTTAATAATTCAATAAGTCTCAATTCAGTAGTTCTGTCTTAAATCTTGGGCAGCTGGTGGAGATTTTAATAGAATTCAGCAATTTAGTCGATATATGAGGACTGAGATAAGCAAATTAAGATCTACCGGAGATCAGATACAAAATTAGAGACAGTATAATTTTTGATGGGCCATGACCTCAGCAGCTAGGGATTGTCATTTCTCTGTGAAATTAGATGAACAGATAATGAGGCAATTACCTTGTGAACTTTGAAATGATAAACAAACAGTAATGCTGCAGGACAGGCAAAGTTAGTTACTTCCAGCATCTGGAGAACCTGATGCAATTTATCTTTAAATTCCACATAAACTGTTTAAATCTGCATATATTAGTATAAATAAGAGTAACTAAACCCAAGGAATTTTTTTTCTCCCAAAGGCATGCACATTTCTTAGTGACACAAATATGAATAAATATATTTATAATAGACTATCAATCACAAGTCAACCAAGCTATCTTACGATTTATGTATTGAATTCAGGTGGCCAAGTAATTAACTTTATCATATTTATCCCAGCAATATCTGAGATAAGACACACCTGTGTTTTCCTTAGCCTTCAATGAAATGACTGCTTTTCTTCAGCAGGAAATTAAGAGCATTGGAAAGATCTGAACACCTTTGTACAGTGGCTTTGTGAATATGAAGTCTTTCTGCCTTTTCTTTACCTTGGGCGTGAATGTGCAGTCAGCAGATTCATTCTGAGCTTGTCTCGCTGAAATCTAAAGCACGAGAACGATGCTCTCATAAAGCTCTGACTGACAGGACAGCTGGCAAAGTCTGTTGTTCCACCCTGGAAGGCAAGAGAAAGATGTTTAGCAAAGGACAGGATAGGCAAGTAAACGGCATTTTACCCTGTGGTGATTTGAGTAATATAGACTTCACACACTTCTCACTCTGTGCAGCAGGTGATTTTGATTGACATATTGCTGCCAGTTTTAGACACAATTTTATTGCAAGCAGAAGATCAGTTTGGTTGTTTCTGTAGGCATGTGTGCATTTTCTCTGAGTATTTAGAAGTCCCCTACTATAGGTGCATAATCTACTTTAGTGCATTATACACATACTTAATGAAGTGTGATCTTTCGGTAGGTGCTTGTGATAACTATTCCTCCAGACAGGCAGTAACACATTTAGGTGATCATGATGATATTTGTTGTCTGTTCACTCAACCTAGAGTTACTGAAAAGGTGGAAAGAATTGCATTACCAAAGACGTAAAAAGTAGTGTTGTATAAAACCAGACTATAATCTATAATCCTAATTTAAAATACAAGGAGATCAGTGATAGCAGGTTATTTCTTTGATTGGGATTGGGAAGGTGAGTAGGGTAGGGAGGGTAAGGACAACATTGGAAGTAGAGGAAAAACCTCTATTTGCCTCTTCAAAAACTTATTCTCACATATTATGAGCAAAGCAAAACTGAAAGTCAAAATATAGGCAGACCAAAACAGAATCTCCTCCTCTGAACCCCTTCAGACTTTGAGGAGCTGGACAATCTCAGACTTTGGTCTGTTTTTCCTCTACGAAAACCACAAATGAGGAGGGACAGCAAAGTCAGCATCAAGAGCTTAATGAGGATGCTTGCTCATTGTGTCCACCTCAGTCTCTTGGTGTTAGTAGGTTGATACAGATGTCAAAATAAAGTCATACAGGGGTGAACTGGGCCCACAGTTTCTATACCTGGTTTGGAATCTGTTTTAACATTATGCACAGGTGTAAATCAGGAATAATTCCTCACAAATACAGCTGTAAGAATCCATGGAGTCTAATATTAGAGATCAAAATCAGATGTTTTGTGGGTGTTTCCACTTCATCAGAGAAGCCTTTGCATTTCCATGCTGCTTCTTCTATTTGCCTTCCCCAGTCAGGAAAGCATTTAAGGCCAAATTTACCTCTAGGCACATCTCTACCTTCAGAGTGGCTTTGCTGAAAAGAAGCCCTGGTCACTGGAACCACATTAGGAAAAGCCGAAGATTTCTGGAATTTCAGAGCAGGATAGAAAAACCCTGGTTTGAGTAAGGCCACAATGGGAATGTCAGGGATATCAGCTGCCAAGTTTCCACCAAACACTTTTTAGGCTTCTTCTTGAGTCAAAGGAATAAATCCTTTGCCTATTCCACCACAAAGCATCAGGAAAAGAAGGAAAACCTGCTTACCCAGAATGCAGACAAACTGTGCTGAGAAGGTCATGCCAGAGGCTCTGCCTGCATTAGTTGTGCCCAGCAGGGCCAGATGCAAGATTTGGAGAACTTGCTAAAAGCCCCAATGGAGAAACACCAAGTGGGATGGAGCGGGGGCAGAATTTGGTGCCTTTGAAAGACAAAGACAAGACTGTTGTCAGGAGTGAACCTATTCATTAGGCTTTTCTGCAGACCTGTTTTCCCCCCAGCTTTCGGTCAGGAGCTGCACTGCCCCTCACCTACCAAACGGTTAGGGCTCTTACACTGTCTTTTTGGAAAGGCTTTCACGCTGTTTTACAGACAATGCCCAGAGTAGCTGAATGTAAAATGGAGAAGTTCTTATCTGTGTTACTAAAACTTACTCAGAACAACAACAAAAAAATCAGCAAATTCTAATACTGCTTTGCACCAGTGCCATTGGTTATCTTTTGTACTTGCTAACTATTCCTCTAATGGCTAGATGCCTCACCCAGTGAAGAGAATGGGAAAAAAAAATCCACTTCTTTTCTTAGTTTTCTAGTTATTTTACCTACAGATTTTTATCCTGTCATGGCGTTGTGCTCTCTGGGTAGCAAACATTGTGAGGAATAGTTTTGATACAAATTAATTAATTTTCTGAAGCAGAACACACTTTTGGTAATGCTAGATCTTGTAAACTCTTTTAAAGAAACTTAACTTTGAGAGTAAACCAACAGCACCACCTTACTGGAAACCATATGATGCCTATACTGCTAAAGAGCTAAAAATATACAGTAGTTTAGGATATTCATCTTAACAATATTAACCTTTCACTAGAGAGATGTTTCAGTCTGTTCCATCTGCTTATATCCATTTTTATCCTACTTATTCCTGTTTCTAAATTAAATTTGGCTCTCTTATTCAGGTTTCTTTTTATTCCCATCCCTAAATATTTTATCCATTCAGTTGCCTATGTAAAATTCCCATTTATGTGAAAAGCCTTGTATTACCCTTTAGTTAGGGGCAATATCTGATCTATCCTGTTACTTCATAATTTCAAGTTACAGTAGGGCATCCCTATTTGTTTCAGAGTTTCAAAAGTAGCTACATTCTGTTCAATGAGAAAGTGTAATCCATGTATATGGGGACTTTGCTACATAATCTTGACATCCAACTGTGTTTCCATTAGCATTAAAATCTCCTTTTATGGTACCATTCTGGGTTTATGAACACAGAGATGATAATGGCGATAAAGAAATAAGTACACTCTAGTAAATGTTGCTTACTCAACAAGCGTCTGTATGACACAGGAGCATTTATAACATTGACAAAAAAAAGTTGCTTCAACACTTTTCACAAAGCCAGATTTCCCTTGATCTGCAGCCAGACTGGCTAAATAACTCTTGGCAAAATCCAGTCTTTGATGTACGACTCCTTACCCTCGTCCTGTGCTGCTTCCTCCTTGACTTCACCTCCCTTTCCTGACTTTCCTAACTCTGATGTGCTGAGTATGATTCAGCAATAGAATAATAGGTATTATAGTAGAATCTCAAGTAACATTTCACAATGAATAGCTTAAGACGTGAATTTACTGCGGAGACAAAAGGAATCTGTCATGTAGCTGGGCGGAAGGGAGGGAGGCTCAATCCACTGGCCATAGCCTTTATCTTCTCTTCATTTGAGAAAGAACCTTTTTCAGTCTCTGAAGGCTGCAGATGATGCAAATGAATGTAGCTCTAACAGACCACGTAGAGCTATGCCTGCTTATCCCAGCTGAGAATCTACCCCAGCACTTCATGAACCAGTTGTGACCCAGGTTCTTCTTTCTTGCCCAGGTCTTGTTGTAATCAGTGATGAAAGCACAGTGAAGGAGGAGAGGAGAAGCTGTACAGTTCCTGAGGGACCAATCAAGGGGAGAGGAATCCCTAGGGAAGCTACAAAGGAGGGAGGGCAAGCTGTTAGCAGGGAGGCTGAACTTTCCTTTTGGCCTCCAGCTTGGTTGACACAAATATGGTCTTGACCAAGGAGTTTGCATATCTTATAAAACAGGTTGTATACAGTCTCGAAGTTCATAGGCAGACTGCTTAGCAAGTGCACCCTGAGACTACTTGCCTCAAGGGCATTCAAACATATGCAGTGCTTGAGATACCACAGCAATGAGCCGCATTTAAATGGAGGCAGGGAAGGGAGAGAGCAAGGTGCGCCTACCACCAGAGGCAGGCTTGGATAGTGGTGGATTACTTTCAGCCAGAACAAGAAAGCTGGTCAAGCTGCATTGCTGTTTCATCTGCTTGGCAACCAGGTCTTCAAGGTAAGGGTGATGACAAATTCTAGCAAGAGTGGAGCCTTTTCCTTTTGCCAGCCAACTCCTCATCTGCCTAAAGAGATTACCTGTCTCTACCCACAAAACCTGTTAAGCTTAGTGGCCTACTTCAGTCAAACTTATTAGAGAATAGTTGTCTTGAAAAATTAGTATCTACAAGCTTCAAAGAAGAGGTAGCTGGGCAGAGGGCTTTACTGTTGTCTCTGGTAAAAGAAAAACTGGAGTATAAACTCCTCCTCTCTATTGCAGCTGTATACATATATATGCCCCACTCCATAAGGGAGTGACACTAGTCACAGGAAAAATTCATGGTAAATCTTGCACCTTTAGGTGCTTGAGATTCTCATTCTGGGAACCAGATATGTAGGAGACTGGGCATCTTCATTGCCCGCTGAATTACTTTGTTTCCTACTTGAGTGAAGGTGGAAGCTTTTGCCTTCCTTCCTGATTACAGTGATGGCTCTTCTGATTAGCAACAGCCTGCTCTCATGTTCAGCAAATGCAATGTCTAGTTTAAGAAACTGGGGGAAGCAATCTCAGGAACTGGACAACACTTTCACTGCCTGCTATAAGGCTCTTATGAGGGGAGCAGTGTGAGCTGGGGGACCTGTGGGTGACAGGAAAGGAGGACCATGGCTTTTTGTGAGGTGTGAAGGGGTTATGCCCATGTGGAGGAGATACAAATCTGCTTGGGGACAAGATGTATTTTCTCACAGAAGTGGAATGAATACAGCTAAGAGCAGGTACACATTTTACTTTTTGGTGTCTGAAGTCTGCACTCCTCAAGGCATCTTCCCCCACAGTATCGGAGGCTGAAAGTCATTTTGTGCTGTTCCCAGCTGGGCTTTGATATACTGCTTTTTCTGGTGACTCAGTTCATTGGTTTGTTGTTGATTTCTTTTTTTTTCCCTAATGAGGTAGGCATTTTCCCACCTTGAATGAAACTGGAATGATCCTGTGATGAGCTGGGGTGCAGTATTGAAAGGAGGAAGAAAAACCTCACAGATGCCAAGAACGTGTCTGTATATACAAATTGAATCATTGCTCTGATTACAAGATAAGGAACAGAAGAAAAGCTACTTATTTTTTAAATCTATAATATTGATTGAATGATCATAATTATAGGTTGGTGCTGCAGCAACTGAGGCTCCACAAGGTATTGTGATCGCAGATAAAGGAATACAACAGGCATTTGAAATACTTGTCCTAACAAGTAATACTATAGCAGCTGGCCTTTATTACTTCAAACATTTTTCTTTTTATATAGCTAAAAATAAAACAAGAAACAAAGGAATAGACAACAGATTAAAATAACTTTATCATACACATACCAGGCTTAGCAGAAGGTAGTTGCAGAACTGAAATAACATTGGATCAAATGTTCCCCTCTGCTTCTGCATGGCAACAGCGTAAGCTCCCTGCCAGGCTCTGAAGTTCCCCACCCAGAGCAGACACTGAACATCAGCAGACACTGTGGCTCCACTTGATATGTGCTGTAGTGGACTGAGAGATGTTCTGGAGGGCAAAGGAACACTTTGTGGATGTAATTCTTTGACTTTGTTTTATCCCCTGAAAACAGGGCAAGCTGTTATTTAGACATTTTTATCGGGAAATCTAATTCTACTTTCATGTGAGCAAATGGAATTAAAAAAAAAAAAAAGACAAATTACTGTATCAGCACACTTGGAGGTCCCACTTCCCCTTTTCAGGATACCTTTAATGGAAAAGCATGGGGTTTTTCAATCATATCATTTTGTCAAGAAGAGTAGGAAAAAACAGAACACAGTAAGTGCTCAAATTTTCAATAATTGATGACCTGTACCAGCTGAGCTGATGTCTGGTTCCATATCTGAAAATTTTTTATAAAAATTATCTTTATTTTTGTGGAAGAAGTCCCACAATTCCTCATGAAACTAAGGTTAACTGTTTCTTAAATTTAAAATAAGTTAGCTAATGAAAGAGAGGCATTTCTCAGTTTAAGCACAGTGACCGACCGGATTATTTTTTTCCTTCTGGTTTGGAGAACTTTCTGGTAAAAACTTCCAGAAGGCAGGTGATAGGCTGCTTTGCATCACACACATGGCTGATGTGGCATAAGGCTGTGAGGTTCTCTAACGTCAAAAGAGTGAGGTCACCTTTCAAAATAGGAAGAAAAATGTATTGGCATTGCTTACACTGTATATTTCCACTTCTAATCAGACATATATGAAAAGAAGCTATGGAATATAAATGACTACAGAAAAAAAACCAAATTAAAATAATTATGGTAAAGCCATTATATTTCCTAATAATTAGGGATTATGTATTGCTGTGTATAAATTTATAGTTGCCGCCTTCAAGACAGCATATATAGCATTAGCCTGAAATTTTGAAGTGGAATGAAGCAGGATATGATTTCCTTGTGTGAGGATAACTTTCAAATTGAAAAACATCCTTGTCCCATGTTGGTATCAAAAATCAATGTCTAAAGTTTCCATCCTCCAAGAATACTTCAGGATGGATCAATTGAAACAGCTGTGTTAAGTTTAATCCTTTCTTTTGATGTCAGCCCTATAAGAAATAAAGGAAAACTTCAAAAATATAAATTATTTTATATTTTGAAGTGAAAATTTCTCTTTAGTGTGTATTAATCCCCTTTTAATTTCCTAGTATGGAAACTTGTTACCTAGGTGAGTGTCCAAAAAGCACATTTGAGAAGTTTGAAACTTCTAAAGAAACAAAGTTTTTCTCCAGAACATTTTTCATGACCAATAAGAATCCCCCAGGGGGATGTGAAAATTAAAGCTGCGCAAAACTGAAGATGCTCTCAATATTCTAACATGAGTGTTTCTAAAGCAGTCTTTATGACATTTAAATGCAATTTATGTAAAAAGCATCATGTATTCTTGCTGGAGGTGGAAATAGAGGCCATCTATATTAAGGCTTCCCTATTACTCTACATCTATGAAGAACATTCCTGTTAAAATCAGCAAGAATTCACTAAATGTAGAGCATATTAATGAGGGTGGTAGAAATAGATGCGCAGTTGTTTTGCTGACTGGGAGTTTTTCAGGGATTGCTTTGAGGCACTGACAGAATCATTAAGATTGGAAAAGACCTGTAAGATCATCAAGTCCAACCATTAACCTAACACCACCATGCCCCCTAAACCATGTCCTGCAATGCCACGTCTACACATTTTTTGAACACCTCCAGCGATGGTGACTCCACCACTTCCGTGGTCAGCTTGTTCCAATGCTTCACCACTCTCTCAGTAAAGAAATTGTTCCCAATATCCAGTCCAAACCTCCCTTGGCGCAACCTGAGGCCGCCTCCTCCCGCACCATCACTCCTCACCAGGGAGAAGAGACCAACACCCACCTCTCTGCAACCCCCTTTCAGGTAAGGGCAGAGAGCAACAAGGTCCCCCCTCAGCCTCCTCTTCTCCAGACTGAACAACCCCAGTTCCCTCAGCCGCCTCACATGATTCCAAAGTAAGTTGGTGTTAGCGTTGGAAAAATCAGATCAGTCCCGAGAGATGAAAGAAGAGTTGTCTGTTGCGACAGTTCTTTCAACTGGAAAAGAGGGAGGAGAACTGGGTTAAGCCAGCTCTGTGTCCTTGATGAGAGCTGCAGACAGACCATCAGCAACTGATGACACAGTTGTAGAAGTGTTGATTGTTAGGGACCTCTGGAGGTTGCCGACTTCAATCACTGCCAAAGCACCGCCTACTTCAACCACTCAAAGTATGTGTCTCCAACACTGGAGAAGATTTTAGCAGTGGTTTTATGTGACCAAGTAAAAAAACCCCACAAAAATTATCATCATCCCCCAAAATAACTTACTCCAGTGCTGCACTACTCTCCTAGCGAAGAAATTTTTCCTATTGTGCAGTCTGAACCTCTCAAACTGCAGGTTTTGGCCATTTCCCCTTGTTTTATACCATCTGCCATTGCTGAGAAAAGGTTGGTTCCATTATCTTTCAACTCTTTCAGGCATACAGCTTCTGAGGAGCAGCTCTAGGACCCAGCCATCTCGACAGGAACCTATTGGACCCCCTCTGGTTTCTCAGCATCCTTCTTGAACTGGGAGGCTCAAAATAGGACGCAATATTCCAACTGCATTCTCAACAGCTATGAGAGCAAAGCTTCACCTTATGCGGCCCAGCAGCAGTTTCCTGTATTGACAATGATGGCACAGAGATGGCTCATGTTTGACTTAGTGTCCGCTGCAGCCCCCGGGGCCTTTTTAGCAGGGCTGCTCCTCTGCCAGTTGTCTTCCAGCTATGCTGACACATGGGGTCACCTCTTCCCCAGTGCTTTTTGCTGAGCTTCCTGAGGCTCCTGCTGGCTCAGTGCCCAAGTTTCTCAAGGTCTTTCTGGACTGAACCTCCTTATAGACCTGGTGAGGGTGTGCTCTGTTGCTATCAAATCTGATGAAGATACTGAAGAAAATGGGCCCTACCACTTACCTGTGGCATACTCTGCTTCTTAACCATCAGCTCAGTATCAAACTATTGATTGATTTTTACTTTTTCTTCTCCTTTGAACTTGTTGTGGTGCAGCCAGTTTACAATCTAGGGTTGATATTGGAGTCAGTTAAAATACTGTCTTTGTAGCACAATAGTGATATGGATGATATCAGATGTGTTAAATCATACAATATTCAAATCTGAAGACTAACTGGAGTAGTTTTGAGTGCAGGTGAATATAATTCAGTTCCACGATTTTCCCAGTATTTTAATCCTATGTTAAGATAGTTTATTACTGAAATAGTATTGATTAAAATTACTCCAGTTAAGCTTCTTCAGTGTGCTTGTTTTCAGACACCTGTCCAGATGTTTTCCAGGACTGTTGTGATGAGGCTGGCAATGAAATGAAGCATTTCTTACTGATTTTAAACCACATGAACAGGCAAGGAGAGTTAGCAAGTGGAAGAGATCTTTCAGAGATAAAAAACTCAGGTTGACCTCTGTTCCACTTCTGCCAGAATGCTGAACTGGGCTATTTTTCCCTCTTTAATCTAATGTTGTGACAGAGCTCAAATTTTTGTATCAAGTAGGATGCTGATGTCACATTTAACATCATTCTTTGCCAGTAACACACAGAGGTCTCAAAGCTAATGGCCCTAAATTTTTCCTCATATTGACTATGCTTTTCAAAAAAGCTATGAACTCCAGAAGTACTTGTATTTGCCGTATTTAGTATCAACGCAAACCCTGTTCAGAGAAATCGTGTATCCACATTTCCATTTTTTTTCTGTAATTCTACCTGTCCTTAAAAAACTGCAATCTATTAGTGTAAGAGTAACTTTTATGAGCCTAAAGATAGTAATTTAGATCTCAAAAACCACTTCTAGTAGAAGAGAGTTATTTCTCCTAAAGTATAGTGCTTTTCTGAAATGAACCTACATTAAAGTGGTGGCTTTTCTCACGATATCTCTTGCAGTGCACTTTCAGACTCCAATCTGCTAATTTGAGTGACACAAATACACTTCTACTGTGCTTTATTCCTGTTTGCCCTGCAGAGGTACCACTGCTGAGACTCTTTGATTTCTTTTTCTTGTACTTGATCAACAGAATTGTTTGTTAAGAACCATTTGTGGAACATATCAGAGGAAAAAGAGAGACTAACTGTCACGGAAAGCATAATCAGAGGCCTTGAGGCTATGCAGGAATACCTAAGGATGAGATTTGGCAACAAACATTTATGACTAATGAGTATTCTTGAAAAAGAATCCAGCAGGATTATGAAGAATTGAATGAGGAAAGGAGCAAGGAGAGATTATTTGCAAAGCAAACAAGTCTGCAATGCATTTATAGAGATACACTAAACAGAGCTAGTCAAAGAACAGAATGTCCATTCTGTAGGAAATGGCAGGATTCATCAAAATTTAGTTTCTTCCCAGATCAGGATAAGAAATTTAAACAATGTAATCCATAGTGAAAATGTCTTGTTGTGAGTAAATGCGCATTAGATCTTCGTGTGTGGTTAAAAACAAACCATTCCAACTGTATCACGATGCTGTGATATCTTTTTGTCAGCATTTTGTAATACTACTACATGAAACACATCTAAATTTCACTGTCTTGGCATCTTTCAGTAGAAAACTACTTCCATGGAAATTGTTTAATCAGCTCACAGATGAAATAGTCAACTATAAACATTTTCAGTTTCTTTACGTCCTTCTCTGCATGGTGAGTGCTTGTCTCATCAAAATCAGCGAACTTGATCTCTTACCAGTATTGGCACTCTCTTTCCCTTTCGCCACCCACCCCACCTTAGCATCCTGCTTTACCCTTACAAATGATTCAAAGGAAAATGAGGAAGTATTAGGCTCCTGGACTAAAACTTTTGAAGAGCAGGCATTTAGTAAAAATGCATTGAGAATTCCTTTTAAGGACACTTGCAGACCTGAACTATTCCCAGAGGAAGTCTTTTCTATTTAGTTTTTAAGTGACTTTCTATTTTAACATAAAGCTGGCCCTCAAGAAGAGATTCAAAGAAGAACTTGGCTGCTGTAGGTCTGTTCTGCTAGAGAGCTCGTCATCTGCAGACGCGTGTTGCCAGGCACTGTTAGGAACTTGTGATAAAAATTAAATCCTCCAGCTCCTGAAGGCTCAGAAAAACACTGAGATTGGAAGCTGCAGGGATGTACTTCCCCAGATTCAAACCCAGAAATAATTAGCAAAAGGAAAGACTTCACTCTTATAGCAAGGAGAAAGGACTATTGGTTTTAAACTTGCCACAACACTTCATGTTCCTAGATACGTTAAAATAGCTCACTCTCTTCAGACCAGGCCTGGAGGTTCATGACTGTGCTTTACTGGCAAGGGTTCACTTAAATATTTCTGCTGATATTCCTGATGCCAGGTTCAAGGAGACATTGGGCTTGATTTGGAAACCTTTTATGCCACAGGTTTCCTCGAATCATAAATATTAATGAAGTCAATATTTTATATTATATTTTATCACCTAAACTTCTGGAAAATATTTTTTATGAAGCAGTGTCTAAAGTGAGTTGAAAGGTGAATGTTGTGCTAGATGGGATGATAACAAAGGCAGCATCAAAGATAATATTTTCTAAGGATTCTGACTGCTTATGTCTGGTTTTTCACAAGCAATAAGGCTAAAGGTCTTGCCTATAGCATTTAAGTGACACTAAGCCATGTAGAGAGTTTACCTGAATAGTATCTCATCAGTATTCAACGGAGCTTTACGTTTAGGATGTTTTCATTAGAAAATGATGTTTTGGCCATCAGCAGACTTCTTCAAATATAGAAATTTCATCTATTAAATTAGGTTTCTAATATTACTGTGTCCATTTTGGAATATGGCAATACTACTTGATTATATTCAATTATGCTAGAGCTGATTTATTCTTTAGTTTTTAACCATGAGGTCATTGGGAATTGGAACAACTTCCCAAAGGGTGTTGTAGATTGCCCATAACTGGAAGTTGCCATATCAAGATTGTGTGGGGTTTTCTTTTTCCTGCCAAAAGATGTTCTTTAGACAGAAAAGGAATTAATTTGTGGGATTCCTCTGGCCTGCATTGCACAGTGTGGCTACAGGATCATAGAAAGATACTTTTAGTCTTACGACCTATTAATTTCCTGTGAATTAGATGAACCTATAGAACATACAATTGGCAGTACACCTAGGCGTCCCAAAAATTTCCCTGGTGACTTTGAAATGTGTTGCGCAGTAGTAATGCCCAATTCCTCTCACAGGGTAGTTGTGATATTTATAGAGCCAGCATTCATAAAATGCTTAAAATCCTTGGATTGAATGATTGTGTGTTCCTGTAAGTAGAGGAGTGGTATAACTTAGTTGTGAGTGATACAACTTAGTTATGTGGAGTTATCAGTAGACCGAAAGCTGGTTAGGGATAGGACAGCTTGCTAACAGTTACCTCATTTCTCAGTTTCAAGCCTAAACTGGAATTATAATCACCTTTCACTCACGTTGGCTCAGTTACACAAGTGTGAGCATCCAGCTTTCGTGCTTCAGGCTCAAGTAGGTGATAATGAAATTGTAAAATGTCTTCTCTGGTTTGTCTTGCTATTGGTGTCTGAAACCCAGATTACTCCCATGAAAACAGAAGTGAAGGAAGACCATTCCTTTTAAAGGAGTTATAATAGCATTTTAGGGTGAGACAGTGGAAAGATTAAACCCTGTGTTGTCAAGTTTGCTTGTCTAAAACAAGATACTGAAATGTGTGTCTGTATATACATATAGACAAGTAAATAAATAGCTTATTGTTCAAAAGTTCTGAGCACGTTCAGAAGTAATTGAACTCAGTGGGATTACAAGTGCTTGCTGCCTGCATTACTATTCTAATATTTGTCTTAAAGACTTCAGGAAAATTTAGGATCAGGCTTTTATGCCATGCAACCGTAAACTTTCCTTGTCACACTGCCATCACATCCCCAGTCATCTTCCATCAGCTCAGCCACAGAAATCACAACAGTTACTGTTGTGCTGTAGTCCTGGGAAGAGTCCTCTTCCCTTCATTCTGAGAAGACAATGTCCTGTCTTCTCAAATATTTGTGTCTCAATCTCAAATATTTGTCAGGCTTTCTGGAACAAGTTGATTTTATAAATGTGAATTGCATTAACCTCAGTATGAGATGATTGCTCTGCCCCGTCTCAACAATTAAAGCTGGTCTTAAGGCTCAAACAGGATATGTGGGTTTCTCCATACTCTGCAGAATTTCACAGATGTATAGTTTCACCCATCTTTTGTGCATTACTGTGCTTGCAGGTAAAACTGGGCTAACACTGGTTTTTGGTGATTTTTTTTCTGGTATTTCAATAAAACAATAATTTCAATAGTATGTGGAAACCTAGGTCTCAGCACACATTGTGTAGGCCAATCTCAGCTGATCAGCAGGAACATGGGTGATGGCTGATTGGTACCGCTATCATGGGTCACCTGAATGCACTAGTAGGGAAAATATCAGCCCAGTGGGTGCCAGGCTTACAACAAGGAAACCTTTGATAGAAGGGGTGTGTGGGAAGACCAAGTGAGACACAGAGTATTTTAATTTTTGCATGTTGTCACCTCAGTTCTCAGTGTGACAGCTCGTTTCAAGCCACTGCACTAGTCAAATGAACTGTAACTTATGCTTTTGACTTTACTGTCTCTTCTGTTCTCAAATGGGATGTTTCACACAACTTGGAAAAAAAACCCAAAACCAAACAAGCTGCAAGATTTAGCTAAGCGTTGCAAACTTGGAACTCATAGCTTTGTGTAATTTTAAATGATAGTTCAAGGAATTGTTTCTTCCTGGACAAACTGGTGCAACTTCACCACCTGATGCTGGAGCATTTGTTCGCAAACCTCAGCTTGCTGCATTTCAGCCAACATCAATAACAAAAAAGCAATGAATTGCATGCTGGATAAGACTTCCCTGTTTCTAAAGCTGTTTGATACACACAAACATATGCAAGTGCATACAAATGCATATGTAATCCCCACCCCCCTACATTTGCAGATACCTGGATATTACCATGTTATTTTTCATGCCACATACTGACTGCTGTTCTATTTCAGTCGTAAGAGGCTTGGGGTATGAGATTTAGTGCCTGTTAAAACTAATTACCCTTACCATTATCATCAATTAACCCCGATTAATGTCAGACAGAAATGCAAAAATGTCGAACCATTTTCTACGATTCAGTACAGATGAGTTCAGGGGAACTGGTAATGACATCTTCAGGCTGTGCATGAGAAACTCAGGCTACCAAAAAGGTAAAAGCTTTCTTCTAGGTTATATACACACATCACTCAGTATAGGAGCCTTTTCCCCCATAGGTGTTGCTTGTGGAGGCCAAGCAATTCGTGGTTTCTGTCACCAGGTCACCCAGCTCTTCAGATGGGAGGGGACGTGGGTTAGGGGATGCAGTGGGCAATGTTCTCCAGCGTGGCAGTGTTGGCAGCTTTGCTAGCAGCCTGACGCAAAGGATGTAGTACAGGCAACACCTTGGTCACTTGTCTCATTTCTCTCTGTCTTCTAGTATTATTGACTAATTTTCCGAGCACAAGGCCATTTGCTGTAGAATGCTGATTTTGTCAATCATCTTATACATATTTAGTGTACAATGAAACAGATGTTATTGTGGCTTTTCAGGTTTTGAATTTTGCTCTTACAGACCTGATTTTTGCTTTTTGCTTCAGGCCATGGGGGGCCTTGCTGAGTAAGGATTAAGCCTTCTGCTTTACATGACATCTTATTGGAAGTGATGTCAGTGTCCTTGTCCTATTCCATTCCTCATCCTAGTAAATGAAAGGAACCCTAAACCTGTTGCAAGGTTCTGTGTGCATGGTGAGCACCTCTTGAAGGAAGGCAATGGCTTGCAGGTCAGGGGAGCTGTGTGTCAGGAATGAGATCAGCTCAGAGCAGCTGGAATTGCACTTCAAAATAAAAATGAAGAAAAAACATTAAAAAGAGAGGAAAACAGATTCTGCCAAAGAGAGTTTCTTCCCCAACTTGTTTATAAACCTAAATTAAGTAGCTCACTCAACAATAGGTATTATGACATTAGTGTGTACAGTTTTGCCACATAGGCTTTTCATACATAGCTTTGCTGTTAAACTAAGAATGGGGAATGGAGTCACTTTTACTAAATTAACATTATGATATTTATTATAGTAGTTATATATAATAGCACAAGTGTACTAATGTTGTCTCATGAATGCCAAGACTCACCCAAGCTCTAGAGTCCTGGCTGTGGCTCTAGGAACAGTAGATCTAAGAAAGGAGTTTGCTCCCAATGCTCAAATTTTGTGCAACATTTCCTAAATCAGTGGCTTTACCCTGGCTGCAGTATGTAGCTTGGAAACCTAGGGTAGAGTTGTGCATTATGGGGATAAAGCTCTATTCAAAACATCCTCTGACTGCATCTGCCAGTATGGCTGCTCTGCATCCCCCAGCATCCCTCATCACTTTCTGATCTTTTCTATTGACATCACCTGCATCAGGATTTGGAAAGCTTTCAGGGATGACTACTGCATGTGTGCAAGCCAAAGGTGATTGTTTTTAATTATTCTGTTAGGATGTAGCATGATAGTTACAACAAATACTGTGACAACTAGGTCTCTTCTGTTATTTGAACAGATTTAGTTCTTAATAGAAGGTAACAAACCTCCTTAATCTTTCACTTTTTTGCAATACAGCAATGAACATCAGTAATTAAAAAAAATTAGTATTTTTCTAATTTCAGAAAGTGTCATATGAAATATAAACCCAACTTTTTTGCTTCATTTTGGTTTTCTACTTTAAGAATGGAACCTGTTTCAGTACGCAGCAATACAAAGAAGCACCACTAGTTATGTTATGAAAGATTATCATGCAAGAGAATAATATACAGATCTTTGAGGTATATACGTGGTAATACTTCATTTCTTTCTATGCTACAAATAGCCCCAGCTACAATATTTTACACCACACCTGTGAAACTGCTGAATGGCATTAGGCTTTAGGGAGCGGGAGTGTGATCTACTGGTCAAAGCACAGGACTGAGAAAGGGGAAATTTATACTGTAGGTCTGTGTTTCCAGTGGTGTCTAAATCATTCTATCTGATCAACTCAAAGGCAGTTTGGTTATATACACTGGTCTTTCAGCCATACCTCATGGCTTTCCTGTCTAAAAAACAATGCAGAAACAAAAACCATTATCTTATTGACGAAACATTGTTTGGTCCTTAACAAAAATCAGTAATATATGCTCCAGAGAAAGGCGCAAGAATACTAAAGCAAAGAGATTTTGAAATAGTAATTTGGAATTTCCCCCGACTATTCTTTTTGCATCATATTAAGGCTGGTTTACGCAGCGGAGTACCAAGGCTTTAAACCCCTTCTGAATGTTCAGCTTTGTGAAGTAGTTTGATAACTTCAGTTGAGAAGCACTATATAAGCCAAAGTATTATTATTATTAATTGCTTTATTATACAGTACTCATAGATGTTGAGAAATATAAACACTGGGATGTTTAACCGCCACATCCCCCACAAGTCCTTCTCTGTTTACAAACAACAGGTTCCCTAGTTGGCTCAATCACCAGCTGTGTCCTGATCTTGATTCCCTTCCCCCTCCCTGAATCCTATAAATTTGCACATTCTTATGAAAGAAGCAATAGCCCTTTTGACTCTTCCCTTTTAGCTTGCTTAACAGTTTGCTAAGGGTGCCAAGAAATGATTTTTGCCTTCCACAACCCCTTTTTTTAATTCCTGAAAGCCTTCATATATTTTTGTAGTATTCCTAATCTCTGTTGGCCTCCAAAGCGAGAGACTTGGGTTTGGGAAGAATAATCTCTTGTATGGTAGGTGCATAGCACGAGAAATAAGGGGCCAGGGCAGATGGTTGGAGGTTTGGATCTAAGGCTGAATCCTTCCTTGAATTCCTGCATACAAGGCCAGTGAGGCTGCTAGTTTTGTCTTTATTATCTATACATTATTAAGTGTGTATGACAATGCAGTTCACAGTAGTTTGGAAATTATTGCTTTTCTTAGCAAGAAATGGTTAAAAAAAAATCAGTAGTCGCTTTTGTAATTTTTTGTTGTGCTTTATGCTTGAAAGCTTGTTCATTGTTATCAAAGGCAAGGTCTTGATTCAAAGACACTTATTGTAATTGTATGACCTAATTAGAATCAAGCTTCTAATCATACATATTTCATAAATAAATGACTTTGCACATTCTACTCTTCCACTTTTGGATATATATCCTGCATCAAAAATGTAGAGAATGTATTATTGCAAATAAATTATTTTCTTTGCCAATAACAGTTTTGCAAACATTGGCATGGTGCTGTCTCTTTTGCTGCAAGCTAATGTCTCTCTTTATTAACCACACTAAAATTGGAATGTGGACGAGTGACATTTTCTTTATTTACACACAGTTTTAATGAACAAAAATGTAGCTTGTTATAATTTATAGGATTTGCCTGGTGTTAGTTCTGATTTGGTGCAGGGGGCTGCATTGACGCTTTTATTAACATTAACTGACATGCAAGTTGCTGCTATCAAGAAATTCCTAGAGTACAAATGAACACAAAAGGCCTTGGTAGCATTTCATCAAGTGAAGTAGATCATCTTTTCTGTCAGTATGTGGCCGCAGTCTTCTGACTCAAGAACTCACATGATGTATGTAGAGTGACTTTAGATGACTTGGCTGCTGAACAATTTGATGTGAAGCTGTATGGCAATATTTTTCCAAAGTGACAGTAACTTCTCATTACCAATTCAAGAATCTCTGATTCTTAGAAATGGTGGGCTTTTCGTGTTGTCAGCACAAGACTGTGAGCACTGCTGCTAGACCCACGCAGCAAACACGCCAAGATTGCCAGCACAGAGAGATTTATCTATCCACAGTTTTGGCTAGCTATGGGAAAGCTGAGATAGTCTCAGGTATGTTATTCAAAGACAAATCCCAGAAGTACCCTCTTGTTGCTATGAGTAATAGGTTTTCATTTGTATTCATTATATTCATGTCATAACCTTTATGAGACTGACTTGATTTCCCCCCTTTGCCTTATTTACAAAGCTTCCCTTTCCTTCTATTTCTTCATTTGCTCCTGTCTAAAAGGGCCTTGTAAAGACAAAAAAAAAAAAAAAATCTGAGCACTATAAGTGTAACAAATTTCTCAGACTTGCCTGTCAAAGTCTGACATTAACTCCTTTCGCTTACATGACAGTTGGCAGGTAGATGTCTCTTTGTTGTTTAAAAGGGAGCTTGCTTTGTGTTTCTCCCTGGCCGTTCACTTTTATGCAAAATTCTCTTATTTCCTTATGCTATTAATATTTTCTGTGAATTTGAAGGAAGCCAGCAATTGCTTCTCTTTCATTTCCTTTTCACAAATCCCCTGATTCTTTGTTGTGTACTATAAATACCATCTGACTGTTTCCAGTGCTCCACCTGGGTATTTCAGCAAGCTGAAGAGCCGACTGAGAGCTGCTGCCTGCCAGTCAGATGCTGTAGAAGGATGTGTCCACATGCACAGAGGCAAGATGAGAGACATGCTGGCAGGGTCAAGTGTGCATGTTCACTTAGCCAAGTGTCAACTCCAATTACAGAATGCTACCTCACAACATTTTAAAAAATGCAGCCCCTTCTAAAAGTACACGGAGTACTTCTTAATTGCAGGAAAACTCTCTTTCTTTTAATTTTTTATAAAGTGAAGCATAAAAAATTTAAATGAAAACTTTTAAAGGGTATAGCTTGAAATGTAAGAAGGTTTGGAGTCTTGCTGCAGCACATCTGACTCTAAACCCTAACCTGTAAATTGGCACAAGTTTTATTGTGCAGTAATTTAATCTCATTTCTATTATATATCTTCTTCTTAGACTCAACATGGGGTGATCATTCCCCTTTGGCTAAGCAATGTAGCTCTTGACTATTACAAACCACAGACTTGAATCAAACTGAAGTCATTAGACAGAGTCCAGGAAAGTGCTTCGAATGACCCCCACTGATCTTGGGACTCATCTCTTCTGTTATAAATGGTACAGTCCTTTTCTATCCAAAAATAGATAATGTACAAAGTTAAAAATGTGTTTGATAGCGAATATAGAGTGGGAAGAAGGTTCAGGACACACAATGCTCTGGAGTCAGATTCACCAGGTTTAATGCAGTCCACTGAGATTAAATATTTTTCTGCGGTATGTAATCTGCCACCGGACTATAACCACTAAGGGCACCTCTATGGCAGAAGACCCAGTGAACTCGGTGTTTACAGCAGCCCTGTGCAGTATGATTTCAAGTCCCTGTTTTGAATTAGGGATTTGGACACCACGCTGTAACCCTATAAGCACTAACTTTCAGGGTTTATCACTTGCCAGCACACTTGTTCACAACACTAACTGGAGGAAGCAGGGTCTTTCCAGCTAGACTTGAGGCAAGCAAATGATCTGGACAGAATTTAGTTCCCTATAAGCTTAGTATGCCCAACTTCTGTCTGTGATTTGTTCCTATTATAGTTTAAATTGCTTCCTTAAGAGCTGATTTCTGTGGCTCATTCCTTAATTCTGCCCATGGGTTACAGGGAAGAGCCTGTGGGGATATTTGGAGATGACACTGTCTCTAAGTGGCAGAAGCCCAAGATGATGCATTGCCTCGTGTTGAAATGCCCATGGGAGATGAGCCTTTGTGCCAGCAGTAAATGAGTTGTCTGAAGCTCCACCAGTGAGTCAGACCACCGTTTCTCTTTAGTAATTTTATAAACCATTGTGCTGATCTAGTCAGCTGAGGTTAAGTGTCACGCTTGATGGAAAAAATGTGAGTGGAGACTGGCATTTACACAACTGCTCTTCTTCACCAGCTTTCAAACACCTCCTCGGCACAAAACAGCAGGGTAACCAAGAGGGTTTTCTATCCAAGCCTACTCTGAAATACTTCTGAAGATTCTCTGATTGTGATAATATGCCAGAGACTTAACCTGTATTTAGAAACTCGAAACTCCCACATGCTTTTCTAAATGCATTTACAAAACATGAGTCATGGACGTCTGCGTTTTCAGAGATGCCTAAGGGTTAAACATGAAATCCATGGGAAATATGGGTGTTTTGGAACCTAGGACCTTCCCTTTTCAGTTCTTGTAATTACTTTGTCAAGCCCAGGTGTCTCTCTCCCTTCTCTGGTACAATTTACTTCACTGTGCTGGAGAATTACAGATGCATACTAATATTCTGTATTTTCTTTCTCCTGGTTCAGTTTTACCTAATAGATTGTTTCCAGGTGTGTGAAACCCTGGCCGCTGGTCAGTGTATCATATCTAACTTACTGATCATTGCTGATGGCATACATTATGGTCACACACGAAGTAAGACTCCTAAGCAATATTTCTAAAGCCATGAATGATGGCTGCAGTGCCTTTCAGAATTTAGTGTAGAAGAATTTCAGGTAGGTGAGACTTCCTTGAAGAAAAGACCTGAAATGTTCATTTTTTATTTTTCAATTGCAGCCTAGTAGAAATCACTTTGGAAAAGGCCCAAATTAAAAAGGGCAGCAATAATCACTTCATTAAAGCTTCTAGTCTCAAGCTGGAGGTAATCTCTTCTTACAATGTGTTTCCAACGTTTTCTAGAAAAAAAATTAACACCTAGCTCTTATGTCAAATTCTTTGTGTAGACAGAGTAAGTATTTTTACTGTAGCGACATGTCTGCTATAGCTTGGAACCCATCTGCAAGCACAGAAAAGAATGTCAAAACTTACTAATAACAGGTTTATTTTAAGTTAACAAAGGTGATCTTTGTTTTTTCCCACCACGCATTTACACTTCAGGGTAAAGGTGTCTTCAAAGTGAAAGCTCTTGTTTTTGGAAATGAGTATTTCGACATGGAAGATCCTGTATAACAAAAATTTCACAATACCTCAGTGTGCTACCAGCAGTGGCAAAATTGGTCATTAGCATCAAATATACTTTAACTTTGCGTTTGAAGAGAGATGTCAGATATAACAGACACAGTCAGTAGCTTAAAAAATAAAAATAATTCAGAGCAATATATTTAAAATAATGAAGTCCAACTGGTAACAGTAGCTCATCATGTATTTGTTTCATATTGTTTTTTAGTCTGCATAAAAGACGACATTTTTCAAGCTGAACAATCAAATGAAAATAGAAAGCCTTTAAGAATGGGAAGTGGGATGAGAAACATTATTGCATATTTAGGTACACATTTAAGTCTGCAAAGCTATTTCAAAGAAATAAGAGAGTTAACTTTTTGACAAAGTTGCCCACCTGTTAAAGCTGAACTGCTGGGAATGTTTTTTGGTAGCTTGTAATAACAGGTAAAAATTGTAAGCTCCACGGTTATAAACAACACATACATGGATGTGTTGCACCTATTATGCAGTACAGAAATCTTCTCTGCACTTCTGCATATGGGTATATGAAACATTTTGGATTTCGTAAATGTAAAAAGCTGTTTGCCGTTTAAAGTCAGTATCGCTAAGCCTCAATCAGCACGTTTATGACTCTCCATTCCACATTAATAACTCAGTGTGAAATATCTTCCTAATACTTGTAGCCCTGTCAGAGATCGAAAGTGTTTATATTTTCTGGATACATTATATTAAAAGCAAAAAGCATTAGTATGCTGCATGCATTTACAAATTCTAGTCATGGTGGATGTGCTATGATATGAAACCTGTAATTTTAAACCCAGCCCTGCATTATCACTCATGTTGATTTCTGTGTGCAGTACTGATATGTAACAGGCATCTCATGATAAAACTGCCTTGTCTGGGCAGGTAATATGGGTGAGGACAAGCGGTAGAACCTGAAGCCCAAACCATACTCACTTCTGCTCTCCATATGGGGTGTGAGGTTCTTCAAGCATGTCGGGTTTGGTCCCTCTTGTTAAAGTAACTTTTGGTTTTGTGTTTCCCTCAGTCCTTCAGTTTACCTCACGTCTCCAGCCAGTGAACCCTGCCTGACTCTTAGGGTGACAAGGGGTGCATGCAAATGTTTTTCCACTGAAATCTTCTTTAGCCAGAATCACTTAATGAGAGATGGCCTAGCTACTGTTTGTCAAACTCGTGCATGTCTTATTTGCACCACAATCAGCCTCTTGAAAGCAGAGGCTTATGTGATCAAGTCTTCCTTTGAACTTCTGGATTCTCGTTAGCAACACAAAGCTTTGTCATGCTGTTGCAATAAATCATATTTTAATAACTGTTAAACCCTTTGAACATAAAGTTTAATAGCAACACTTGCAGGAATTAAATACTTTCATCAAGCATTGGTGCTTATGGCCTAAACCCTTTAGATGCTCACCACCTGCCACCTATCCCAGTTAAGGTGGAGACTGGGGTTTGCCTTGCAACAGGGGCTGATTGCATCAAACATTGAACAAATGCCTTCAGTAATAGTAGAAAAAGGGGGTTTCTATCCCAGAGTTTACAGTTTAAAAACACAGGCCTGAAAAGGAGCGTGGAAATGGGGCAGACAGCACCCGCCATGCCAGCGAGAGATTCCTTTCCCAGCTCATGACAGTTGCTGTTTTTTTAAGGGATGGGGCTCTGTCTCAGAATTCATGATTGGCATGCAAGGATTAGCCAAATTTAAAGACAACTAGACGAGAAGCTGTGCTGCAAATAGACTGGATGAGGAAGTGGGTAGCACACACAGGCTGAAGCTGCAAAGAAATGGTGAGCATTAGTGGAACGAGAGGGCAAAAAGGGCAGGGAACTAAGAGGCAACCTGTCTTGCTGGCTGCATGGCTAGTCCCACCAAATCACCACGGTACCTGTGTTTCTGCTCAAGCTTCTTGCTCTGCTGGCTCAGGAGTCTTCTCAACCTGCTGCTCTGGGTTTGTGTAGAAACCGTGGCTCTCATGGGGGAAGGACTAAGCAGTATGGCTATACGCTATATGGCTGTACTGTCTTGGAAGTGGTTGACCACAATGGGCTGGAGGATGCAGAGGTTTATAGGGTTATGACTCTGCCAGGGCTGCGTCTTTCCCACAGCACCCTACAGTGGTGTGAGGGGTTGCTTCCCTGTCTGCTCTTATGTTCCCTTCCTAAAATGCTTCTCCTCAGCTATCGAGGTGGCACAAAGCATCTAATGGGTGCCATTAGTCACAGCCCTGGCAGCGTCGGAGGACGTGTGGTGAGCCAGCAAGCAGGGACAGCTGTCTCTCTCAGCGATTCTTCTGCTAATAAGTTATTTAGGAGCAAATCCCAAGTCCCACCGAAGCCCACGGCAATGCTCTTGCCAATCTACTTCAGAGCTGGAGTTAGTCCTTTGAGTGCTGAAGCATTATCTGTGATTTGAATCAATAGCCTCCTTCCACTTAAGCCACCAAAACTGTATTTTCATGCTTGCTTCTGCTACAACTGGAGTATAACTGCTGAGGGTTTGTGTATGTAAAGGACTCTTTTTTTTTTTTCTTTTTTCTGAGTGGAAGATCACCACAGACCAGCAGTCTAAACAGTACAATGATCAACCCTAATTCTGAGGAGAAGTATGGCCATTTTTATTACTAAAGACAATGATCTATGTGCAAAACAGAATATCAGATGTCAGTGAAAAATTAAACAGGGTTTTCTTCTTGTGTATAATTTTTTTTTTAAATGTCACGGATAAACTAGAAGTTGTAATCTTGACTTTTGCCATACATGCCCTAGCAGCTTTTTATAACTGGTAGGCTCAAAGGCCCATATAAGAAGTGGATTCCTTGTAATTAATTGTAAACATGTGATGAATTAGATAAAGTTTTCCTTATAGTCAATAAATAACTGTTTACAGTCAGTAAGCAACTGCATTAGAGTTTCTGATACTGCACATCTTTTCAGATCAACCAGTTAACTAATCAGAGACTGGCACAGTCTGTGCACACATCGGGATGTCTCTGCAATGAGCAAAATAGTCTTTATTTTATTGTTCCATTACACAACATGAAAAAGAATATAGCAGGGTGAAAACTCATTTTGTGTCTAATGAACAAATGAAAAGGATTAGGTCACACCTAAACATGTAGCAAGTGTGATCTGGGCTGCAATGAGCTAGTAATGCTTTTATTAACATACAAACACAAAGGCGAGGCTGTGCCTGTGCTGATCCCTGTGCAATCATTTCATGGCTATAGCGCCCATTTCTAGTAATGCTTTCAGCGTCAGTGGAGGATCAGAGCAGAATCTGGCTTTGTGCTGGCAAAAATTTTGCCTGAGAGCAAAATCTCTCCATTCCAAGACCCTTCTTACAGTTTTCACATACACTGCATTATGTTGGTTTTTAATATTCTGCATGCTTCATGTTACATAATTCCAAACTGCTTAACCCTTTAATACAATATCCAATCATGTCCATAAGCTCTGATTCATAGTTTTCATTAATTTATACCTAAGGCTACTACAAGGAAAGGATAACCTCTCCTGCTCATACAGTAGACCAGTGGCAGAGACAACGCCTGAGCTCATGGCTTTCTACAGCATTAATCTATGTATTTTATACTAGCCTTGTCAGTAAAGCTTTGTCAAAGGGGGAGACTGTAAGATGTGTCTTTGGATAGTCATGCAATGGTAAAGCAAGCTGGATGTGACAGGGTTCAGAACTGGAAGTTGATGATGACTGGACTTAATGTGATGTGTAGTGTTTTTGTACAGTAGCTGTCAGTTGCTGTCACCATTATAAAAGACATGATTGTTACTGGAGACCACTGGCATAATGGCGAGTAACCACAAGTAAGTGGACTGGGGAGGGTTTGGAATAGATGACTTCCAGAGGTCCCTTTCAACCTCAACTATTCTATAACTCTGTTTCTTAAATAATTTGGGCAACTTGAATAACCCATTGCTTGGTCTAATAAGCCAAACAGGCAGGGTATTATTTTTTTTCTTTAAGCAGAATCACCTTTAATGCACATTTGCAACTGGTAGAGATCCTGCCCACATTTAGTGCTGTTCAGTTGGTTTGTATACAGGTAGGATGTATTAGAAATACAGTCACAAAATGTGCTGGAGGGGACAGAGAAAGGTTACACAATCCATGCTCCTGGCTCAGGACAACCTTTTCTTGTTTGCCAAGCTATCTGAGAGCTGATGCTAAGAGTCAAACATTAATTACTTAGAAATATTTTGCTAATCATCAAAATTAATTATTATAGAACCACAAAGGTTGGAAGGGAACCCCTGGAGGTCTCCTGTCCAACCTCCTTCTCAAAGCACATTCAGCTGGAGGAGGTTGCTCAGGGCTGTGTCCTGGTGGGTTCTGAATCTCTCTAAGGATAGAGAGTCCACAGCCTTTCTGAGGAACGTGCTCTGGTGTTTGACCACTCTCATGGGAATTTTTTTTTTTTTAGACTTACATCTAGTCAGAATTTCTCTTGTTCCAGCTTGTGTCCATTGTCTTTTATCCTTCCACCAAGCACCATCCTCTCTATATCCTACCAACATGTAGTTGTATTATGATGATGGTTTATTATTTGCATTGAAATAGACTCTAAAGAACTAATCTTCAGTCCCATTGCTCTTCTATAGAGCTGCAAGAGGACAGCGCAACCCCTTTATAGAGAAGCGTATCGGTTTTTTAGTTGTTCGCAAAGTATTTGTGCAGAGGCTATTTCTTCTTGTTTCTTATAGCACTTTTGAATAGTTGCTAGAGAGAAAAAAAAAGCATTGTCACAGTGCAGTGAAGGGATTAAAAAACCCCTTTTCCTATTTTGTAACATCTTCCAAGAAATGGCAGTGTTACACATTATTATTTATGAATCAAGAAACCTACTAACTAGATTACCTGGAGGCATTATTTCACTCTGCTAAAACTTGGAAAGAGCAAGTTAAATTGCTCTGTTTCTGCTACTGAGCCTCCATTAAGGAAAGAACCTGCAAAACTGTGCGTGTGTGAGAAGAGGACAAGTAACTCTGTAACTACAAATCTGCAATGTGCAGATGGAAGAAGTATGGTTTCATGTGGAAATTCCATTTTACCTCAGAAACAGAGCCAGCAGTAAAACCTAGTTAGTTTTACAAGTTATGCTAATTTTCAAACACCAGAACTTCTATACTGACACAGAATGACCTTAATGCCTCTTGTTATTTAGAAGATTCCGGTTGGCCTTTATGATGGATGAAGATGAACTAAGCCCTGTCTTGGAAATTGGTAGCTCCCCAATGATCAGTGATCATCACCAGGTTACATGCAATGGGCACACAGAGCACATTCCCTATTAGTACTATCTCCATGCATGTGTTGCTATCTTCCAAAATCAGGAGGGGAAAAAAAAGACTAAAATCGACTGTGAGGAACCATTTTATGGTTCATAAAAATGTGAATGGAAATTAGATCCTTAAGATGAATTTATTGTAAGATCAGAAAGCTGCACTCTGTCATCAAGAAAAAGGACTGTTTTGGTGGGGAAAACTAGTCTTGGTTCAATAAGAAAGTGAAAACAACTGTCTGACATAAACAATATACGAAAATGGTGTGGGAACTATGCATAGCGATCAATATAAATAAATCGCTCTGGAAATTGGTAACAGGAAGCTAGAAATACAAAATAAAATCTATGCCAGGTATTTTCTACATATACTTACAGTAAAAAAAAGTCATAGTGATGGCATAGGCCCTTCTAAATTGCAATGCATAAATTATTAAACTAAAAAAAGGTATTTGATGCAGGGTTCTGGTTTTAAAAAAAAGTGACTTCAGGAGATCAGCTAAAAACATTCCTCCACTTGATGGCAAATGTTTTTTTTCATCGGAGGTGTTTTGTTCATCTGGAAGGAAATGCGTAAGGTATAGTTCATTTGGTAATTAGTTTTGGTGAGATCATCAGCTAGGCCAAAAAATGTACTACTACATCCAGGAATGAGATGCAGTACTATATACCTGCCCCAATCATGAATACAGAGTCAGGGACAAATATATTCTTACAGCGCTATAGAAATATTCCTCAGTGCCTTGAAGCCAGGGCTATGTGTTTAAACTGGGCAAAACCTCCTGATATATAAAGTAGGGAGCATATTGGCATGCTATTTCATGTCAGGCTTATTTTTTAATTTTCTACATAGCTTTTATTCAGTACCGCTTTGTAAGTGAAAATCTTTATGGTTCAATTTGGGCTGAAGTTTGTTCTTGGTAGTTTCCCATTTCACTGGTGACCAACTGATAGTATTTCAAACGATCTAACTAAAGAGTCTGCCTTACCAGAATTTGGCTGCAGATCCATCCTAACACGTGCAGTTTTATTTTAGTATGGGACTGGGGGGTCATTTAACGCTCTGCACATTGCAGAGCTGTGAGTAGAAAAATTCATTCACTCATTCCTGTATGTCAGGAAAAAAAAAGTTTTTTTGATAAAAACAACAAAACAAAACCCAACCTCCCCCAAAAAACATTCCTTTGGCTATGATTTTTTGTGTACATGTATGGTTATAGTTTATCCTACAAAGTAAAGGCTTTTACATGAATGCCTGCCACTCTCCCTACACCTGACAACCAGCCCACACCACTCCTTAGGCTTTTGGGAAGCCATGGCCCTATACACTGACCACACGGCATCTATGGCCAGTAGAGCTGGTTAAGCGTGATGCAGCAGAATCGTACACCAAATGCAAAGTGTGAGAAAGTGACTTCCACTACCTATTAGCAGCAGTGGAAGAGGCATCATCTAGAGGAAATGAGGAAAATTTGAGCATTGAATTTGAAAATTTTAGGGAAAAGGTATCTCCATGAGCTATCCCTATTTTAAATACCGTGCCTCAAGAGGAGGGGATGTGAGCAGAGGCACCCTCGTCACTGTGACCCCAAACCCCATGTCCTTGTACTTCAGGAAACTTCACCTCGGACCGGCTCTACCTGGGTCCGTGGGCTCGGGGATCTGCCTGCACCCGTCTCCAAGGCCGGATGACGAATGTGGGCGGGAGATGACTCTGCTGCCGAGTGGGCGCCGGTAGGAGCGGTGCCAGGGCCGGTGCACGGGGCCCCTTTCGGCCGACCCCACCGGCGTAGCTCTGCACCCGCCAACGCCGGCTGCTGCTGGCGCCCGGGCCAGGCCCGCCTCAGGGCCCACCCCGGCAGCGCACGCCGCCTCCCTGTTCTGGCCCAGGTCGCTGGCTCAGCTGCAACCGGCCGGCTGCGGACCCTGCCTGCCTCCAACCCCGAGCCCCACCGCCGCTCCCGGGGCAGGGCGGGCAGGCGGGGCGCGGACACTCCGGGCAGCGGCCGGGGGCGGGAGGCGGGAGGAGCGAGGCGCGGCGGGGCCGGTGGCAGTGCAGTGCCTGCCCGCAGCGCTGCGGGCAGGGAGACTGCGCTGCCCGGGGAGAGTCGCGCTCTGTTTTTGTCAGACTTTCTCTCCCCGCGTCCCGCCTGCAGCATGGCCGCGGCGCCGCGGGGGGAGCTGCTCTCCTTCCGCGCCTTCCAGGCCGCCTGCCCCGCGGGGTACGAGTACGGGTACGGCGGCGGCCTGCGCGGCCTCCGGGAGCGCGAGTTCCCCCGGCTCCGAGGTACCGCGGGCCGGCCGCAGCCCAGAGGGGCGGGCGAAGGGCGGGCAGGGCCGGGCTGGGGCCGGGGGAGGCCCGGGGCGGTCCCGGCTTGCTTCGTCCCCGGGTGGGAAGGTTCTGGTGCGAGGGAGCGGCGGGGGAAGCGGGGGGACGCTGGAAGGAAGCACCGGCCTCACCTCGCCGCAGCCCCCTCAGCGACAGGGCGGGAGGCCTGGAGGCTCTCCCTCTCCCTCTCCCTCTCCCTCTCCCTCTCCCTCTCCCTCTCCCTCTCCCTCTCCCTCTCCCTCTCCCTCTCCCTCCGCACTTGACCCGCAGGTGCCATGAGTTCAAGTAACAGGATTTAGGTACAGCAGTAAGATGCAAAGCGACATATTAAGAAAAAGGGGGGAAAGGCAAATTAAAACTTTAAATGTTTCTTGTACATATTATTTCAAATCTAACTGTGATGGATATACTACAATAATTTATTTTACTTAAAAGGGTATCAGGGCCCGTGATACTAGCACTTCAAAATGCTTAGGGAAAAAACAGAGCAGAGAGCGGAGTAAATACATCAGTTTGGATGTCCTGAAGCTGGTATTTAGGCAACTCTTCTTGTTAAGTTTTGTGTTACTGCTCCTTTTTGTCATTTCTTTGAATTTTGGTGATCAAATGCAAGAATGGACTTTCTCATGCACGAGTGTTTGTACTAAAGAATGGAGTTACACTTTGCCTCTAGAGGCATGTGGAAAAATCTTAATTTCAAGCAGCAGTTTGAGGAACTTTTCTTTAACTAAGGTTCAGTAAGTTAATTTCACAGTCTGGTATTAGTCACGTTAGTTACATCAGTGAAAGTTCAATAACAAGAAACTGCTTGTCCTAAATTCAGGCCAAGATTCTGAAAAGTGTGTGTTTGTAACTGAAATGTTGTTTAGACATTTAAGGAGATGACTTTTCAAAACTCCTGAGAATCAGGCTTGTTTTGTCATAAGGCTCCCCAGTTTGGAAATAAAGCATATCTGCTAATCAATGATGTCTGGTGGGCCAGTCTGAGTTCCTAAATGGAGTTCACGTAGATAATTTAGAATATTTCTGGAAAAAGATAACCAAAACCAAATACAGGCTATAAAATAGAATCTGTCATAATATTAGCTAATTGAAATCACATAATAGTCTATGGTAAGGTGACCTAGGTTGCAAATTCCTTCTGCCCTTTGTTTTCCCTTTCAGAATTTTAACGTGTTACTCGATTCATAAATCAGCATCCATTTGTCTTGAAAGCTTGTCACCTCCATGAGGAAGATCAGTATCCTTAACTGATCACGGTACATACACGTGTTGTCCTGTCTAGGATCTTGTCTTAAAAACAGGGACATCTCTCCTCTAGCCAAGAACTTGTGCCTTCAAGTGATGCCAGTAGTGCCAAATGAAAGGTGTCCAGGGACAGATTCCTACGCCAAGTGTGTAAGGCTAAGTGTCCCCTGCCTTACATGTCTGTTTGTCTCAGAGCTGACTAGTTGGACTAGTCCAGGAACTGGCTGACAGTGGAGCAGTATGGATGGTAAGCACGTTGCTTGTACTTGTTCCTTGGCCTCTTTTTATTTAGCCATGTAGCTGTATCCCCGCTTGCTGAAGGTCTTGACACACTGATGTTGATGTTATAAAATGGCTTTTAAAACTCTAGGTCTTTGTTACCTTGATGACATAAGGTGAAGGAAAGGTGGCTGATGTACAGGTTAGCAGCAGCAATAGTAAGTAAAGGAGCCTTCTCCAAGTGACTTACAAAAAATTAGTGGGGCTTTCAGGCATGTAGCTACATAAGCGTTTTCAGTGACCTGCCAAAACATGAAGGCTGGGGGATGAGGTAGAAGTTTTACGTCTCTGATGGCCTTGGGTCAGCTTTATGCGTAAGTTTTCTTGCAGTAAGGAACCTGAGGCTGTTCATGGGGTTGATCTCTGCTGGGTGTCTCCCTACTGCGCAAAGGTGCTGCAATTTAATCCCTTCTACTAAAGAGCAATCTTAACTAGTTCCACTAGGCAAAAGAGTATGATCTCTGTTTTTAGGCAGTTAACAGTAATGTCTTGCTCTGCCTGTTTATTTGGGGCATGCCTCAAAGATCTTTCCATCATTAAAGTTGGATAAAAATCCAGATTTTGCTACTTGCTTTTTTATGTAAGAGAATTTTTGGAGTCCCTGTCTAGATATCCATGAATTAAGCCCAATGCTTAATTTTGGAAGTGTCATCTTCTTATGAGCAGCATGTGATAATTATTGCATATCAATGTATTCACTTCTTCCTGATTGCTGGTACTTGGTGACATCCATTAAGGGAAGGCAGAAACCTTTTCTGTGTCATAAACCTTTGCCTGTATGGTGCTAGTGCTTCTGTTGTAGCTCTAGTATGAATAGCTGCACAAGTGCCTGTTGAGAAGAAGGTACAACAGATATGTGTAGGGAACACCGGCTACCGGACATACTACAAAACCAGGATTTTTCAAAGGTGGTCTACCTGTGTTCCTATCAAAGTCTGTGGGAGTTTCACTCTTGGCTCCATCAGAAAGGAAGTTGGGCTCGTACTGAATGTGTTGGGGATTTCCCCATCAGGCTTTGTGAAAGGTAAAAGGAACTACTCTACTTCCTTGAATCAGCAGGGTTCTGTCTGTTTTGGCACAGAAGCCTTAAATTTTACCTTTTAAGCCAAGGTTTTTCTTCACTTTTGTAATGCAGGGGCTGTTAGCTGATGGCTACAACAGCCCCTTCTAAAAATATACGTGGAGCCTGTGAAATGGATTCCTGTGTCACAGGCAGCAGCGTATGTGCAATATGTGACCTTGACTTTAATCTTGTGAGCAGTGTATCCTTATCTGCAGTGTAGGATTGTAAATTACTCTTTAGAAATGGATAAAGAAATCAGCGGGAGTTTATAGGTTCTGTTGTTAAGTAACGGGGATGAATATGCTTCTGTGATGTTTATCATAGCAAAGAAAATATCAGCTTCAGTTTGTATCATGGTTTTAAACAAGAAAAAGCTGACATGTGATTTGCGATGCAGCATTTAATCCCAAGATACCTTTCCAGTTTCAGTTGTGTGCCAGTATTCTCCTATAAGATAGCTGTGTCTGTTTCAGTGGGAGCTTTCCGAGAGCGAGAAGCAGTAGATACCCATCCCCCGAATAAAAACCAGTGCATATTAGCAATCATGTATTCTTCAAGGGCTGCGGACTATCTGAAGATAGTCCTTGACTGAGGTAAGATGCACTGTCCCATTTAATGTCAAATCGTCCACTGTCCTGTACTTCAACAACAGTCATGTGACAAATCATGTGTTACCTTAGTAGTATGAACATTTGTGATATGTGTGATTACATACAACTAACAATATAATGTAGCTTGCCTGTTAAACAAAAAGGAAAGGCAAACTAAGCTTTGAGTAACAGAATTGGCCTCTGTTTCTTTGAAACTCAAATGACATCTCATGAACCGGTCACCTGTACGGGAGCTGATTCTATTGTTCAGTTGAGGAATAGCTGGATACTGAATCTGACCTTCCACAAAAATAAGACTTTTTACTCATATTGCTGGTAACTATTTGCGCCGAGACTTTTCCTGTAAGTAGGACAATGGGAGAAACAGGTCTTCTCCATGCATTTTAGTTAGTCCTTAGTGGCTCAGTTAGCAAAGGTCAGCTCTGTCCCCTGAGAACAGAAAAGCCTATCTGTTTTGTCACGTTTGGGGTAATCTGGTGTTTTGGCTGAATTTCAGAAGTAGGAAATGCATTCTGGTGTGTCAGCTCAGAGTAATTTTGTTGATAGGTAGCTGATGCTCACATTTTATGAAACTTGTGAAGATGAGCGTATTGTGAGCTTGAACAGTTGTGCTCACCTCTTGATTACAAATATGGGTGTGAGCTCAGCTTCTCTACTACTATGCCAGTTTACTTGCCTTGTCAAACAAAAAAATTCTACAAGCCTTGTGTCTGAGGGTTTTTTTTGTCTTAAAAATATTTGGAGTAATTTTTGTATTGTAAAATAATTGGAATTTTTTTTTTACATCTTCAGAGGTTTTTGCTATGTGTTTTTTTTTTTTTTTTTAAGATCATTCTCTCCGATCTGGTAGCTATCTTCTACTTTTCCTTGTGTTTGTATTACTTTCTGCCGATTCCCTAATTACTAATAATTTTAACCTGTGGATGAATCTGTTCTTTTTAATTTATTTTTTCTTGGTGAAGACTAAGTGATAAGTGTGTTCAGCAAAACCTTTTGTAGTTAGCTTCTTTGAGCAATATTGTTCTTTGAGCAACATGCAAGTCTCATCATGCCATTTAAAAACCAGTTTGATAATGAGGGATAAGTTCATTTTGATTCATTGTTGTCTAAGGTCTATGCTGAACCAGAAGCAAGGCATATGCCATTTTATGGTCAGATGCAATACTTAGAATTTGTGAGTTCCCTGAGGCCCACCCATTCATTGCTGGCCAGAATTAAGCTAGGCAGCTACGGTCCTGGTAGAGACAGCATCTCCCAGAAAGGTAAAATGATTTCACCCATGTGCTGAGATTGGTATATGTTAATGTTAATCCAGTGGTTACCTCTCCTGCCCAAAGGCAGAAAACGATGTGTAGGGGAAGGATGAGGCTGCTTTTGTTGTCTCATTGGGAGATTCTGGGTAGCTAGTAGAGCTGCTAATTGTGCTGGAGAGTAAGTCTCACTGAGTTACCTCATCTCTAGCTCATCCTGAACAGAGAAGAAATCCTGTAAACCTGACATTTTGGTGTGTAAAGCTGAGAACTCCTCTTCCTACCTCTGTGCAAGGCTTGTTTGCTCTCTCTTCAGCGTCTGTGAGATCTCTGGCTGGTAACCTGCTCCTGTCCTCTGTAGTCCCTCTGTCACAATGTGATTTGATTTTGTGAAACACATTAGGTTTTTTGTTTGAGGGGGAAAAGAAAGCAAAAGAAATTATATTTGTTGAAGGAGGCTGCTGGTGGACAGTTTGAAATGCTAGAAGACATCTGGGAAGATGCATTTAGTAGCTGGAGAAGGTATCTTAAAAAGAAGCTGTGGTATGGGAAGTGTAACTGCACAACTATGTGAAAATTGTTTTGTAAAAACCAATATATATGCTCATGTAAAGCCTTAATGCTTCCTGTCAATTTCAAGTAAGCAGTAGTTATCTAAATAAGCTGTTATATAAAGAATTGATATCAAAGAGGAAACGTGTGTGGAACATAAAGTGGATTTAGTACCAAATGCAGTAACAGCAACTGTGTGTTAGTTTCAGATGTTTTCCTCTGCCTACATGGAAGTAACAGGTACTGTTAAGGAATTTCTTACCTTGCATTTCAGGGTTCAGAAGGCTATTGGTGGTCTGCTCTGTGCAGGACTGATCTTTCAACTGATCACCCAGAGCTGGGTAATCCTTTGCTCTTCGTGATGGACGTAGCTTTTAGTGAAGAGTAGTCAATGATACTGTCGTTGTAATATTTCAGCACTGAATAAAGTTTTAGTTACATTAAAGTTTAGTTAGAGGAAAAAAATTCCCTCAAAGAAACAGGTAGTATCTTCTCTTTTTGAATTGTATTACTCAGAGTAATATGTATAATTCAGTTTTAACTTCAGATTTGGTGTTGTAATACCCACGTAAAGATGTTCACTGCACCATTACACTGGCTCCGTAATTGCCTATGCCACATAGTACAAGACATTTAAAACTCTGTCTGGAATACAGAAATATTGAGCAAAAAAGCAAAGTACCAAACCCTATAAACCTGATACAGTCGACATGAATTTTCAGGTGTATTTTAGAAATAAATAGTCAATCATTTGGGACTAGATTCTTTACAACAGGAAATAATCATATATAGACATCAGATTTTTTAAATCATCATGTAGAGATTAAAAAAATATTGGATTTGGAAAGATACTTTATGGAACTCCTTAGATGCTGCAGGGTATCAGCCACCCATTTAAAAAAATTGCACTTTTAATTAAAAGATACGTTATCTCTAGAATTAATGTCTGTACAAGTTGTATATTAGCGTATGAAAGTATTAAAACAGGCAGATGTTTTATTTAGAAAAGCACTAGATGATTTCTTATCTCTTACTCAAAAATTGGAAATGCATCACAATCTTGTTCCTACAGAATCCCACATCAGTGTTGCATCCTTCCTTCCGTTGCCTTTGCTTCCTTTTAGATTCTCCTGTTTGTCCTCCTCCATTGTTACAAGGTTGATGTGAGATGTCTAGTGATTTCTTCCCAGCATGTTTCTGTATATTTCCGTACAATATTTATGAGATTTGTTTTGTTTTTTTTAAATATGAAGTGTAAGGTGATTAATTAAAGAGTGTATGTAAGCTTTCAGACAGATATGATCTGCTGCTGGTGTCCCTGCACTTATACTGGAATTTCGCATGCAAAATCAGAACCTGGCACATGAAGCTCTTGAAATTGCCATTGTATGTTACGGTAGCAATTCCCATGTCTGAGCCGCTCACCAGAATTCAAGGGTACTCCCAGTCTAAGGACAAAAAGCCAAACCGAGAGGTGAGAGGTTAATTTTTGTTGATCAGCTTGATTCATTGCATACTTCGTATCAGAGAGATGCTGCAGAGGCATCACTTGGGTGTGAAAAGACTGTCATTGAATTCAGGAAGACCATACTGCAGAGTGCTGCATAGTAAAAGGCACTGATATGAGAGGTTGATAAATGGGTAGGCAGCACAATATATTTGCAGAGCAGGAGGCTAGTGGGATGCTTGACTCGGAGATGGTATTTAGAGGTAGGATGCTGAGCGCTCAACTGTCTCAGGCTTTTTATAATAGCTTGTCTTGGCCCAAGCCCCAGGAATATTCAATGCAGATGTTTTCCTTTGTGTAACACTAAAATACTTGTAAGGTGGGTTTTGTTTTTTTTTATTTTTATACCTCACTGAACTCAGAAACTTAAAAACGGAACTGAAAATAATTATTCTTACGAATATGTCAACTTGGGGTTGGTATTTTTTTTTTTTTATCTTCCTAAGTTAGTAATGCTGATAGTGTTACCATGTCTGCATACTGATCTGCACAGAAACAATTTGGATCACAGGCTGGTTCTTACCACATTTGTTAGGAGATGGGGATGCAGTTTCTGGAGGTATTATGGAAAAGGTGGTGTCAAGAACTGAAGGTATGGGAAATGGATGTCAGAGCTGTGGAGAAATGGGTATAGTAGGGCAGGGAGGCATAAAGACAGGCCACAAAGCAGTAACAAGTCAGACTTCATTAGTTTCTTTGCTAATGAGGCAAGTCGTTACGCTCCTGGCAGTATTCTTGGTGGCCCAGATAGATCCTGCGCGATGATGCTCTTTGCCCCTTCACCTTTTGTCCTGCTGTAGAGAAGCGATGGTCTGTGAGGTGCCTGCAATGGGGATGCAACCCCCATCAGGCAGTTGTGAGAGTGTCATGCAGGAAAGTGTTAAGTTGCTTTTTTTTCTGGTATGTGAAATATACATATAAAATTGGAAGGCAGGTCTTTGGGAGAGAAATCTTCCTTTCTCTCCCCACTATTTTATTTCCCCCTTCTTGCTTTCAGGATTATACTGACTCACTCCTTCTTTCCTTTGCAAGAGAAGTAAAAAAAACATGTGGTTTCTGTGCTCATTCAGATTAGCCCCTGGAGCAACAGGATCTAAAATGCTTTTAAAAGAAAGCTAATAATATGACTGGACAGGATTTTTGTCACTTATGGTTGTCTTAAAAGAGAGAGATATCCCAGGATGGGATCTTTCGGCGACATGGTTAGCTGAGCAAGGGCAATTACACCACTAAGCTTACTTCTTCTGGCAATATGCAGAATAACGTCCTAAATTAAAATTTGGAAAGATGACAGGAAGCTCATTTGAACAAATATTCATTAATTAAATTAATGTTGTGTGAATGAATATCATTAATGCACAGTTAAACACCAAATATGACTGTTCATAGCCCTTTGCAAACTTACGAACAGGTCAGGTAAAGTTACGGAGTCATCAGAAAGTTTGTCCTGTAATTTCTTCCTGAGGAAGAAATTGAAGCCCAGGATTTTCCACATTTTTATGTTCATGCACACAGTGCATTAAAGTTGTCATAATTCAGTAATTTGGAACTGATGGTATCAGTAATGGGTACAAACATACGTTGCCTTTCTTTAAAGAAAAGGACTTTGTCTTGCTGCTGAGTAAAATACACTGTTTGTCTGCTGTGCCATTCATTTCCCAAGTAGTTTATTAAGAAGTGTAACTTATTAAGTAACTTACGAAACATGTGACTGGGAGTCACATTTTAATTATTTGTATATCTGCCTATAATTTCCTTTCAATGTAAACAATTAGAATTGTCTCAAAACAAAACGTTACTCAGCCGCTCTGGCAGTATGCAACTTTTCTAAAATCTGTCATCATCTTTGATTCATCCCACGCTAGGAAAATATTCATTACAGATTTAATCAATTTAGGAGTGCGTAAGCCCAGTGAGCAGAATGGGAGACTCTTCTTAATACCCTGTCTTATCTCAGTTGTGATGGACAATTTGCTTTCATAATGCATGTTGCCCTCTCATGAGACTGGATAAAAGCAGATAAATGAAAGTGGTTAACTAGCAAGAACTCCTACCTGATGGACTGGATGGAGTAAAATTAAAGACTGCATGAAAAAGGAGCCTTTGCCAGATGCAGACATGATACTTTCCCCCTGGCACATAAACTTGCTAGTATTGCGTAGCTGGGAAGCTGATCGAATTGATGTTCAGACAAAACCGTACATAGATTATTGCACTCAGTTGTTACTTGATCATAAAGTTTGTGTTTGCAAACAAATGAAACATTTGTTTAATGAATAACAGCTTTTAAATGCATTCCCTTAAATCTGAGAAGTAATGTATCATGGAAGGTGGTCATGAAGTGTAGCAATATGGTAATAATTGTCTTCTTATCACCTTAGCATAGATGTTTAACAACAGGTACAGTGCTGTCGAGACAGCCTAATAATACAAATGCAGGATGACTGGTTGCTGTTCTAAAAAGAAGATAATTTAATACTACTACAAGTGAAGAAAAACGTATGCTATTTGAATTCATTAGAAGTGAATTGGAAGACTCACAATATGTGAGATATCAACTAAAAACCATGTAAGATATGTTTTGTGTAACATGACATTATATGCAAGAGACATTAAAAATGCAAAAATAACCTTTAAGGGATGGCTGCAAAGGTGTATTTTGAAGATAAAGTCAGGAGATAAAGAGAGCACCACATCTGAACTGCACTGCAGCTGACTTTCCTTGTTTCCTGGGGCAGAGCAGCCCCTGCGAGTGGGACTCACAAACTCCTTTCCATTCTGTTGTTTACAACTATTTCTGATTTGACTGAGGCATATGTCCATGCCAGGTTTTTTCCATTAATGAAATTAAGCCCTCTGTTAGAAGGATTGTTAGCTGCCCAGTTAATGTTCTATCAGTGAACTGTCTTAGTATTTCTCCAAGCTCACCAAGAGCAGAAATATGGAAGGAAGGGAGAAAAAATATGACAGATTTTTTTTTCAGTTCATTACAACAATTTAGGATTTGATACCGTGAAATATTTTCCTTGAGAAGGGTTGATCATGAGTGGTGATTCCCACTTCAGTTGCATTCTTTAAAGCCTCTCAGTGTCTGTAAAACAGACAGGGGATGGGTGTGAGTAAGGGGGGAAGGAGACAGATGTCTGGGGACACAAAGTAAGCTTCTTTAATATTCCTTTTCATACCACAAAAAGCCATTTCAATAGTAAATTTCATAGCTCATTATCAAGTTTCGTTTTAAACTCTCCATCTTCTATTTCTTTAGAGGCCTAGGGTTTTTTGCTTGGAAAATAGAATTTAAAGTGATTTTTGGGTGATAAACTACTACCTGGATAGAAATCAGACTTCTGAGAGTGAGGAAGGAAGTAATGATGATTTTGTTAGGAGCTGCCTTATGTTCAGGCTCGGTGAAGCTCATCTGCAGAGCACAGAAGCCATCACTGCACCACAGGGCTGTGGAACCAGGACTGTCTTTTAGTGTGCACCACATGGCCCTGGCTTCGTCTGACCCACTAGGAGAGATTTGGGCACAGAAGCTGAAGCCTTCCTGTGGTGCTTTGGGAATCCTCCTTGAGATGTAAGCTGTATAAAAACAAACCCTCCCTCCACTCCCTGTTTTTTAGTGTCAGCTTGCCCAAAGGGTGGGTCCACTCCGGTGAAATACTCTCTGAGGGGCGAAGCCATCTATTTCTCCCTTTTATAACTCACCCTCCTGGTTATCCTTAGAAGCCTGTAATAGTATGAGGTTGACTGCTGTGTGAACATTGAAAAAGTATAAATCCTAATGAGTTACACCGAAATTTTTTTTACCGAGTTTCCTTTCCATCTGGTGTTTTTCAAGGGTTGGGAGAAATCTTCTCCTCCCTGCCCCCCAAATGTCAAATTTAAAAACATCTGCTTTTGTTGGAATGTTTATATTCTGATTAGCTCTGATGAAAGGCAAAGCCAGCTTTTCAGCTCATGGGAGCTGAAGCTACCCATTAAAAAAAAATTATGAAAACCTCCATTCCTTTAAATATGGACTGTTGCAGAGTTCACAGTGTGTAATGCTCATTTGGAGGCACTAGGTCGATTCTCTGAGCTTTGCAACACTGAGTGTGACAGCTCCTGAGAGATTAAATAGCTGTTCCCATCAGAACTTTAATCAGTTTTTCCTTCATTTCTGCAAGTATGGAGAAGGATAGGTGTACTTGTAAAGTGTCGCAAGGATTACACTGCAGCGCTTCCTGGATAAACTTCAGTGCCACTGAAGTGGGGGAAACAGATCCAAATAATCTCATGACAGCTGTCATGTTTCCAAAAGTGCCTGATCAAATCTTCAAATCTGGATGGTAGATACCTTGTGGATACATCCAACATCTAGTATCAGTCACTTCTGCTTCTGCTTCCTTCCATGCTCGTAGTAGAAATGTGATTACGTTGAACTGATCAAATAGCACTTAATTTACAATGATCTCCTTCAAGTTTTGTATTTCAGTGCTACATGTAAAACTATTTATAATGATTGGGTATTAGTAAGTTAGGGGGAAAACCTGCCTTTGGCTAGTTCTAACCTCGTCAAATGCCTTGTAAGTTACATGTTTATAGAACTTAATGTGGCTTTAAAAATTAAGTTCTTACATGGATTATACTGAAAGAGCATGAGAATTTTTCAAATGAGTAAAATTGATAATTATAATAGAGTTATAAAGAGCTTCTGGACATGAGAGCAGGGAGTGGAAGGAAGCTCTCTTGTTTTCCTCTAGGACAGCAGATTAATTTTTATACTTTTTTTTAATAATCTATCTGACTTGTAGTCTTTCTAGTCACTCTGCATCTCCATTTTTTTGGGCTGTAGATTGAATTTCTCTGTAGTTTGAGAACAGGTACAGCTGAATCCAGAGGAGAAACCTTACTGTTTATGCTCTTAACGTAAATGAGCTATGGACAGTGTTGTGTGCATTGAATCTACTTCACTGCACTATGTATTCCTTGTGGAATGACACAGGAGAAAACAGCCGTCTAGTCTAATACAGTTCTCTGGATGTAGGTTGGTTGGGGTTCCCAGCTTGTAGGCAGGAATATCGTATGAGAAAAAATGAAACACTAGAGAAAAAGTCGTATGAGCAAGAACCTATTCCTATCAAAACTGATTGTTTCTTATTGTCTCTCCACTGAACAGTCATTACAATGGGTATATGTAAAAATACAAACATAAATAAATATACATAAATGGGTGTATATAGAAAATCCAGGAATTTTAATCTCACTGTGGTGATAACACTAAGTGCCAAACAGTCATCTCCCTTAGCAGAAAGAAATAAAAGTGTTTCAAATTGGGAGGGGGGAATGAGGAAAAACAGAATGGTGTGGGCATGGGGAAAAGTTTACGCTTAATGCCTTTCTTATATCCCTTTGTCAGCACAAGTTGGAGAAGGGAAGCCTGTACTTTGCTCCTGTAGGAAAAAAAAAAAAAATCTGTGTACACTGTGTAATAACTGATCTCATGATCTCAGTGATCTCTTTATCACTTTATCCTGACTTTCTGTGGAGATAAAGTACCAGATATCTGGTATTTATACAAAACATTGAGGAAGTCTCACTGTCCGTCTGGAAACAAACTTCATCAAAGCAGTTACCTTGTGTACAACCTGCACGATGTCTGTGCAGCTAATTGGGTTCATTCTAGGTTGACTGTTGGGGAACCATTAATTGTGTTATGGTGGTGACTACATGTCGTAATAGGGATCATTCCCATTCTGGTATTTATGGCACAACTTTGGAGAACAGTTTTTAGAACTAAATGGATCTGGAATGAAACATGTAGAAACAATCGTTATATGCACTGGATTAGATGCATTCTTTGAGTTATCAGTGTGTCATAATATTTTTACCAAGTTTTTTTCCCCCCTTAATTGTTTGAATTTTGAATACTCTAATTTGAAAGGTGGTGGGGCAGACTGAACCAGATTTACAATGGATGTGATCTTACAATTCTTTGAAAATCAGGTCCTTCTTGAGGTAACTGTACCTAAGGACACAAACGAGAGCACCCTAACACACTAATTTTAAAATTTAAGTTTTTATTTAACCATTTGATTTTGTGCTTCCTTTACTTAGAGTTATAATCTTTTCCTTTACCTTTTCCAAACCCTTGACCCATGCCTTGGCCTTTCTGTGCTCCACTGGGAACCTTTACTAATTATTTGGAAGGTGGATTTGATACGTTTAGGTGTTTCATTTTTACATCTCCTGGGTGATCCTTTTGGTGAAAAATGTTCTTGCAGTTTTACTAAAAATAAACAGGAATTACAAATGATTTTCATCTTAATGACAAATAAGTAGCTTTAAAATGCAAGTGATAATAACCAAAACCACTGTTTTGCCTTCAGCATACATGCTTTGGGGGAATATGGTAGTATTATGCCTGCAAGCAGAAATTCAACAAAAAGTAGAAATTTTCAGGGTATAATAACAGCTTATTACAGAAACTCAATAGTATTCTGTCATGTTACTTCTAGTTATAGTCTTAGACTAGCAAGTCTGAGGAAGTATTTGAAAATTAACAGCACAGACATTAGCTCTGAAATATTAGCAAATTACTATTACTTTTCCATTTATGATAATTCTGTTCGTTATTAATGTGATCATTCATTGTCATAAATAATTATCACCTCACTTAAAATTCCTCTCCATCCTTGCTTCATGTTACAGAATCAATTCCTCAATTTCTTAGCTTGCATAACATGCCATCCTTTGCTCATGTAAGGAAGAGGTGTGTTCAGCAATCTCTGGCTTGTACAGCATCGGTCGAAGTGGTCTATAAAGAAGGACCAGGCTTTAGTACGGGTAGGGAACTCCAGCAACTCCAGCACTTCAGTGTGTTTCTGGTAGTTATGGAGACTCCAGATACGAAATTAGTACTCATATTCAGGATCCAATCCTGTAGTCAGTACTGGAAGCAGAGTATGCTGTCTGTTTTTAGATAGCATTTTCAAGTATCTTGCATCATAAACTGAGTGAAATATGCTGTATGAATGTTGTGTCTGATCTTGTCATTTATTTGAATGTGGCAAGACTATACATTTTGTGGGGAAAGACCTTGATTTTTAAGTACATAATGTTTTATCAGCTGCCTTGGCACAAAACGCAATAGCTGGTGTCGTGTCAGAGTTCAGAGATTAGGGAAACCATGGAATATTTGTTTTTCCATACATGATGTTTTATTCATTCTCAATGCTAGTCTAGTGTTAATGAGGCCATTTGTATTTACTACTTTGAATAATTTATGGTGAAATTATAATTCTTTCATTTCTAATGTCGCTAGTATTGAAAGAAGCCCTTTAATTGAGAGGAATTATACCATGATTTAGTGAAGTGCAGCAAAATATTCTTTAGGTGTACCGTTATAAAATTGGAATAAAGTTGTAATTGCTTTATTGCTGGGTCCGTAAAAAAAGAGGAGCAACTGCGAAACTCATTTTTGTAGGCAAAAGCATCCACTGGAAGGTTGTTACCAAATATGAAATTCTATGTATTTGTATCAGTAATGTCAGTCTATTATTGGGTTCAAGATGCTTAGTATTTGTATTGTCTCAGTGAGTACTAGCATAAATTGGATTAACTTCACAAGTGTCCCAAATCCTACTTTTATTTAAACATAGAGCACCCGCATAAACAAAGTGAAGTTGGAAAGGAGAAGAGTAGTTGACTGAATGGACTTGCACCGAGCTGAACAAGCTGAAGTCAGTCCCCTGTACTGAAATTCTCTAGTGAATGCAAATTTATTCAAGTTAGAAGTGTACCTAACTCACTTCAAAGATATCCACCAGTAACTATGGTTAATATAGAAATTTTAGATACCTTTGATTTGGTCTGTCTTATTTGGGAGGGAGGGAGAGGATGCTTAAGGTGAAGTACCTTTTCAAAAGAAGCCCTGTCAAAAAACCCCAACTTTGGTATGTTACCAAACGTTATTGTTTCTGTTGAGTGTTGATGGTGTTCTGTAGACCTTAATTTTGATTAAGTGAGTCTGAGAGCAGGTGTGATGACTTCTAGGTTATCCGTTTGCCAAAAAAATCAAAATGTACAGTTAGAGAAATGGTAGAGAAGAGAAGGTGGAAAAGAGCTGTAAAGGAAGAGAGAAGCAACATGAAAACACTAATTATCCTCTTAAAGGGATACTTATGTATGTATATTCATATGCCCATCTCAGTACTGCATAAACAGGCATATTTGTACATATTTGTAAATAAAGGCATGCTTAGGGGAAACAATCACCTGGATGTCTTGAATATACTTCTGGAGCAGTTCTTTATTTGATGTAATTGACTCTAGTAAGCTGATTTATGTCATTTTGAGATTCTGTTGCTGTTGCGTCTGTTATTGTAGCCCTCCTACTCCTTTTGTTGATGGATTATTAAAAATGTTGCACTTTTTTAATTGATACCTGGACTTCCAGAGAGAGCATGCATATCCCAGAGACTGAAGATGTCCTGTGGATGCCATATGAGGAGACAGCAATATGAGCAGCCCAGCATATCTTATTCAGGAAAGGAAAATTGCACTTGTTTCAAAGGTCATTTAAGCTTCTGTGCAGACCATAACCCAGCTCTTTAACCTGGCCTGGAACCAAAAAGGTAATCAGTGCAGTATGTTTAGGAAGTGCTGATTATAGCATATTTGTTAATGGTTTAACTCATACAGAGTTCAGCAGAGCCTCGTAATTACTTCAAAGGCTCTGAATCAGACATTGATGCATGTTCTTATGTTTGAATGGAGCCTGCTTTTCTTCCACAAAGGTGAGGTCTCTGTGACCTGAAGGCAAAGTTCTGCTCTGGTTATTCATTGTGGTACAGCTGGAAACTCAGTCAGGCTTCACTTGGGTTCCTTTTTACTCACTGGACTTTGGAAAAGACTTTTTTTGTCCCATTGCAGCCTTCCAGAGGTCAGAGAACCTGACGTCTGACACGATAATATCTGTACCCAATGCAAGGTAATGTTTCTGGAAGAGCCACAAACTCCTCCTTCTAAACAGCTGTATGGCAGTAACCAGCAGTGGATTTTTGTTGTCCAAAGTTAGAGTCAAAGTAATGACTAAACCTCCAAAAGCTGTGTCACATGGTAACAGTCCCTTAGAAAGAGGGTCATAAACTATGTACTTGTGTCAACAACTCAAGTGATTTTTAGTTTTCTTTTAGTAAACTGTAACATGGTGAATGTCAGTGAAGTTAAAAAAAATTAATATCTGGAAGCTGCATGCTGTTATTGCTATTTATGTTATGTTACTCCTGTGTTAGGTAGGATTTCTCTCACATACTGCTGCATTCAGGCCTAGTCATTAGGAAGCTGGTATTTTATTACTTTTGTCAGAACTAGCTAACAGTACTCTGCAGTTGTCATTACTGTTCCAGAATTAACAACTCTGGTTTACTATAACATTATTTTTTGATAAATGTACTTCTTCATTCCTAGCATATTCCTGGAAATAGTTGTTGAAGACTTTGAATCTATGCTTGGGAAGATCCCTAATAAATGGAAAATAAGCTGTAGAAACTAAGTTAGGCCAAATATAATAAGGTATTAACAGGACATTTATGCCAATGTATAATTACATTCCTATTAAATTATTGACAGAAACCTGTTTGTGTCTGTTAGATTTATTATTTTTTTTTAAGTGGGAAAAAACTTGTTTTCCAATCAGGTGATGCTTTTTGTACTGAAGTATTACATTGTTTGTGGAGGTATTAGGAAATTACAGTCAGTCCTGAAAAATTTTACAAAATAATTCTCATTTCAAAAAAATCCAAAATAAGAAATAAATCTATTTAATGAGTTGTATTATTGGCGTCTGTATATCTAATGCAGTCTGGGAACTTCAGTAAAGGTAAAGCAATTGAGCATAATCTTATCATTTAGATTGGTCTGTTTATAGTTGAATAAGTTTCACTTGAGGTAGCAGCTTGGATCAAATTACTATAAAGTGAAAGTTAAACTGGCTTGCTCTGTGGGGAATCAGTGCCAAAAGATTTTATGATGGGAAAATGTTTAGGTTAACCCAATACATATATAGTAGAAAAGCTTATACGTAGTTTTTCATGCATATTTCATATCTCCCTAATAAAATCTCAGTATTTCTGTGTCTTATTAAAATGAAATTCCCACCATACATTATATTAAATCTTAAGTAGTTACTCAGAAGCGATACTGCAACTCCTATACTTAACATTTTTTCCCACTATAGAAAGCATACTGAAAAATTGTTTCTGTCTCCTGTTTGTGGTTTCAGTTTATGTTGGTGACTGGTTACTGGTGAAAAGGTGGTACAGGATATCTTGATCAAGCATTAGACATGGACTTTTCAAGCATTAAACCTCTCCCTGGTTTAATAATGCTGTTTTTTCTGACTACTAGAACAATTAGAAGTGTAAACCAGGTAAGGAGTAACAGTTAGGAGTGTAAGCCAAGAGATTTGGATGTATTGGTCTGAGAAGTTATTTTTCCAGTAAAGTTAGGGAAAATTACTCTAGCTTTCCAAAATTCTGAGATATTTTTCCGGAATGTGTGTTCTGCTCCCCCACCTCGTGCTCTCCAACCCTCTATCCCCTTCCAGCTGGAAGAGGTGGCACTGGGACTGGAGTGCATTGTCAGGTTTATCATGCATTACAAATAAAAGAAGATGGCATTTTTAGCCAGATCAGGTGGAGAGGTGCTACTGGTTTGTCAAGGGAGAGGTACCTGTTGAAGCTGAGTGGGTGAAGATAGGTATTAAAGCAAAAAGATGCTGACATGGGAAATAATGAAAATACGCTGACTGTGGTAAAACATAGTCTAGAGGTTAAGATGTAGTTTCATACTAGGAGGATGCAATTCTGAAGCACTATTTTGGTTTGAGCAAGTTAGAGTAATAACCCATCCATTTTTCAGATGGAAGTAGCTTAGTTGATAAGTGTAGTCACCTGTTGTAGCAAAGGACTACTCACTGTGGGCCAGGAGAATCTTCTCAGACTTCTCGTCTTACAAGAGTGGGGTTCTGGCCAACGGTCCTCACTTTCTTCATTTCGTAGTCTTTGAATTTACGTACAGTTCCTCTTGGTAACATGGTTATTTGGTTTTATGTGTTTGTCTCTGAAAGATAGTCCTAATTTATGCTGAAGGGAATTTTTTTTTTTTCTCATAATGCTTGTATTCCTGAAGTTCACAGAATCACAGAATCACTAAGGTTGGAAAAGACCTGTGAGATCATCAAGTCCAACCATCAACCAACACCACCATGCCCATTAAACCATGTCCCACAATGCCTCGTTCACATGCTCCTTGAACACCTCCAGTGAGGGTGACTCCACCACTTCCCTGGGCAGCTTATTCCAGTTGATCCTCACTACCTGTTCCTGGCAACAGACTTTGCCGAACAGTATAAATAAATTGAGGGCTGTAACTGTCTGTGGGGAACCTCATGTGAAGAAGTTCCACTGGAGCATAACTTTATTACTGGCTTGCAGTAGCAGCCTCTTTGCTGGAAAAAGCCAGCAGAGGGAGGTGCCGTTGCGTTTGCCAAATGAGGCATTACACGTCATCTTGTCATCGAGAAGAAATGCCAGCTGGAAAGTACTTCTGTAGGGCCTCAACAGTCGGGATAACTGATTTTTGCTGTCTGTCATTCACTGTTCATTGCATATTCCAGTTCTCATGAGGGTGTTTAATTATTGCCATGGTTGCGTGTTCAACCCAAGGCTCAAGCTCACAGAAGCTCATAGTGATTTGTGTATTTCTGTGTAACAAAATGAGTTTTAAGAGAAAAGGGAGAAGAAAAGGGTTACTTTTTGTTTTTCTGTTGTTTTGAACTTAGTTTGTATTCTCCTAGTGTTTATGGAATCCCATAAAATAGTATAAGAGGCCTTCTTCTATATGTCACTGCACATTTCAGTTGACATATTTTGCAGGGAATATTTAGAGTCACTAATTTGTCCTAGATTTTATATGAATCCAATTAATTCAGGTCACAGAGCAAGAAATAGAACTGACTAGAAGAGTCAGTTTCAAACATTATCTTGACATGTTCTTGTAAGCCTTTGGCTGTTTTATAGGAAGAATGGGAAGCAAAGTAGAGCAGGAGAATGCTACTAGAATGTTTAGCTAATGACCGCTATAATAAATGATTATTATTAAGATTCCTTAAGCATTGCTTTTTACCATCATGTTTTCATCGCCAGTGAAAATTCTGAATGCCTCTTTCCTACACAAAAGTGAATGTTTCTGTGAAAATTTCAGCTAAACCAACACAAGCATTTTCCAGTAATAGAAGAATGGGGAATATGTTCTCTTTGAACTCTTCTTTCATTTGATCAATTGCATCAGAGAGAAAGAAAAAAAAAGAGACTGAAAGATGGTCGCTAGGGAGGTGTGAAAGCTAGTTTCAGTTTGGGTGAGCTACAGTTGTTTGAAGACTTGCATAAATATGAATCACTTGTGATTTATATTTCATCCAAAGACGACGAGACGGTCGGCTGCAGTATGTTATTCGCATGTAGCTGAGGTACCTCTGATTCATGCCCACAAGTAAGGCTTCAGCTGTTCTGTAACACAACCCGTTAAAGGTGTCTGTGGAAATAAAATCACTGACTGCAGTCGATATTTAATCACGCCCTAGTGAGCAAAAAATGAGCACTGAATAAAGCTGTGTCTTACAGGTGGGCTACATGGATGAAGGTGGGTGCTGATTGATCCCTCTACTGCAGTCTCATTTAGCACAGGAGCTGGCAAATGATGAAATTTGATGGCATGCAATTTTTTTTCTGTAGCTGTGAAGGATAGGGTTGGATGTGACTTCTTAATAAACGTTAAAACCTTGCTTTCTTAGCACTCACATAGACCTCAATACCAGCAGTAAACTATAAGCTGCAAGTAGGGGCTTATGTACACAGAATAGTGCCGGGGGTTACTGGAATAACCCTAGCCACCTAAATAGCTCTGTGGAGTTGGTATGGCCCCTGCTGAGGAATACAGCAAGCAAAGAGGGTGTATGGCATTGACTGTAAACTGTTTTAATGTTCTGTCTGCTTTGCTGTAGGTAATAATGCAATGAGAGCAAATATTGCAAGCCAATAGCACGTGGAGAAAAATAATGGGAACTTATTATGGATAAATGTAATTGCACATTTTGTGCTTTGCTTTTTGTAATCAGTCCGTCAAGTCAAACACGAAAATACATTAATTAAATACCAGTTTCCCACAAAACTCAGTAACTTGTTAGTGCCCCTGAAAATATTGATACCGTTATCCAGGTTGCTTACGGTCCAGTGCGGATCAGCATTTGGCAGTCGGGTCGAGCTGTGATTACTCGAATTGATAAACTCGGTGGACTGGCAGAACATGCCCCATGGCTGCGGGCTGACTGCTCTGTTACTTCAGCGGGCCTGTAGCAATTAAGTCAAATCATGCTGAGGCCCTGTATCATCGTGAGATTTCAGGCACTTCTATAAAGGTTATATGTATTACATAGTTAAAGCTACTTTTGACATTTAATTTAGGAGCATCCCTGGGGGGAGCTAAATTCTTATGCAGTCAATGGAAAGAGGGAGCTGCCTCTAAAGGGTGTCTGACTTAGATGACTAAAATAACCTGAGGTACCTGATGTGATACTACCTGTTAAAATGTCACTGTGTCCAAATGATACCACACTTGTCTACAACCTCTGTAGAACCCTCTCCTCCCTATTTTGTCACTCGGTTGTTCTAGTTTTCTCTTGCTTTTGTTTTGGTATATGAAAATCTCTCATATTTATCTTTTGACAGATAATGCTTTATTTTGCCTTCAGCTTGTTTTCATATAATCTATTTCATACTGGTTTTGTTAATATTGCTGTACTTAAGATATATACTGTCTCCCTGGGGCATTGGTTGTATCTGCTTTCCAAGTAATACTGTGTGTATAATCCCACTGAATTGCAATTATATCCACCGATCAAAATTCATGACTCTGTACAGTTGCTGCCTTGTAACTACACATTTCATTCTTCATTATGAAACTTTTGGCAATGTAACTAGCAGCCTGTAATCAGCTGGAGTGCAGGAATTTTGGAGTGCTGGGGCTGTGAAAAATAATCCATGAAGCCACTGTGAAGGTCAGCTTGTTTTGGTGACCGTGACAGAATGACAGGATGGCAAAAGGTTCAGGAGGTGGATGTGGGGCAGCCATATGCAATGTAGGTAAATTGGTTATTTTTGGAAGTGATAGTCAAAGTTCAGAAATGTATAGCACCAAGAGCAATTTCAGGGATTAAAAGAGCAGATTACATAATACCAAAGTAGTGATAATTTAGCCAGATAGGAGCTGGGTGACCAGGCATGGGTTTACAGGTGGGATGTGAAAGAGGAGAAAGCTTGCTCTCCATGTGCCAGCAGGCCATTGTAGGGAGTGCATCCATGGTCTGTCAGTGCTCCCCTCCATCCTCTGGGTGGTAGGTGTATACATAGCCTAAATAATTACTAAAAGATTTAATAAAGACGTAACCTCCTTATTCTACTCTCAGTTCATCACAAGATGTCTTTAACTTTCTTCAAAGGTAGGTGGAATCGCCTTTTAGGAAAGTGTGCTTTTGTCAGAAGCAGGTATTTTGACTCCAAAAGGTTAATCCAGGTAGTTTCCTTTTGCCTTGTGTGTTTTGCAGGCTGTCAGACTATGTATAGTCCAGTGTTCTCCCCTGCTCTTAAACTGTAATTTTAAAATGCTCCATATTAAATTATTGTTATCTTTTTTCATTTAAAAGATAGGAATGTTCTGTTAAACCAAATGGCCCCCTGGCTTTTCTGAGGCTGTACGTGCATGTGCATGCCCCAAGTTTTACAAAGAGCCAAGGCAGGCATGCAGAGATGGCGGATGCTTTGTCAAGAGGTGAATTGTAGCACAGGAGGCGTGCAGAGAGCTGGGCTGGGGATTTCTTCAGCAGGACAGACTGGCCCACGTTGGTTCCCAGAGAGTTCCCCATGTAAAATTAATCTGCAAGAGTATTAGCATGTGAATATTACAGCTTATGAACCAATGCTCTTGCTGAATAACTTCCCATAACTAATACTGATATATTGAATAGTTTTCAATACTTCTATAAAAAGCCCTGCTTCTGAAATGTGATTTTTATCAAATAGTTGGTATATTATTGGACCAATGAAGTCAGTTACACATTCCAAATGTAATAGTATGTAAATTAAACTAAAAGTTAATTTTGCATTTTCCCCAAGCAGTGAAACCACGTTCTGATAGATATTGCATTTTAATTTTCTTTTGGTTGATCATATTATATTTTCTTTCTTCTGTTACTTTCTGTAAACAGTATAATTTCATAGTGCTGATAGCCTATATACTAAATACCACAGTAAAACAGTGGGAACTGTATTATTCTGTATATACTGACAAATCTCTTTGGTTAATGTGCATTCACTAAAGCTAAAATAGCAAATGTTATTAAAACAGAGGGAAAGCACAATGAAAGTTATTAATGTTCTTTTCTTTGCCAGTGTTATGCATGTGCCACATTTTTTTTCTTTCCTCTAAAAATATAGGTTTTTTTAAATAAGGAAGAAAAACACTGCAGCGTAAAAGTGCAATAGCAGTAATGATATTTGTTTCAGTGCAGTCTCAAATGGTGAGAGAGCCTATTTCTTTTTTCGGGCAGTCGAGAGAGTATTAAATGCTGTTCTCTCTTTTCAGTTAAACAACAGCATTAAAGACAAAATAGAAGTTTAAGAATTAATAATTTTTCCTTCCTCAGTCAAATGTCCTCCTACATTTTCAAAGTAATATACCCAGAGAAGGAATTTAAAAAATCACTGGATGTTTCTTTTACCTCCGTTTCACAGAACCGCAATATTATACTTTGTAATTAGCTACATAACTAATCAAATTTGAAAAACCGCTTAAGGGGCCTTTACCTAGAGACCTTTTAGTCCACATTGCCTCGCAGGAGCATTGGTCGGGACGGACAGCTCCCGTCCCCTTGTCGGTGGATGGTTTGTGTTTGGGGAGCCTCAGCCAGTTGCCTGGTTTTTGCTCGTGCTGTACGGTTGCATTATCGCTTAGGTGCTGTCAACCTCCTTAGGGCTGGAAAAATCCAAAAATGGCAGTTGTCTGCCTCCAGAGGAGCATCACTAGGCTCTGCTTGTGGTGCCTCTGAGAGCTAATGAGCCAAATGGAATCTCTGGGGGGGCTTTGTTGAGAGAGAGTGTTGGCCGAGATGGTCGCCTCCAGGACGGCAGTCCTTCCCCCCTGTTTTGGGCTCAGGGCTGCCTCTTCCCTTTCTCAGCTCTAGGGCTGCCTTTCCCAGCTCTCCCAGCAGTAGCCAGTGACCATGGGTTGTTTAGTGCCCTGACCACTACCATCGGGGTGGGCCCTGGTGCTGGTGGCTGTAGCTGTTACTCCCTGCTTCAACTCCACCTCAGAGCGGAGGCGTTTGGTGCCAAGCTGCGGGACATGCGGCAGGCCCTGGTCTCAGGCGGGCAATGCGCCGCAGGGCAGCCACGGTGAGTGTATGACCTGCTGGAGGGAAAGCTGGCGTCCCCGTGCTGGTGTTCCCTTGCTGGCTGAGGCCATGCTGCTCAGCCGCCAGGGGCCTGGCTGTCTCTCTCCGTGATGCAGTGAGATGATCCTCTTGCCCTCCAAACCCTGTGTGTTTCAGGGATGAGCCAAGTGGCTGTAACCTCTCCTGTCGGAAACGGGGCCAGACAGACCCCCACACGCATTTTGACCCCCATATGCTTGTACATGCAGCTTCGTATTGCTTGGGAGAAACTTTTCTAGGATCAAAAAAAAAAAGTAAAAACCTAAAAATTCTGTACATCTAATAAATCAATCCATTTTTTCCACCCTCCTCCCCTCAAATCATCTCAAAACACTTTTCCTTGACTAACTTCAAGCCATCATTAAAAATTCTGCTTTTGCTAGACACTGTAAGTGGGGTAATCTTAAGGCAGGGGAGGGCTTTTCTCTTTTGAAAATAAGAGGAGGGATGGTTGTCCAGATTGCTTTTATCATTAGCACTGCCTCACATCTTTATCTACTGAATCACTACTACAGCAACATAATACATAATTGTATATATTTCCAAGTGTCACGGCTTCTCGTTTAATGCTTAACTCAGTTTTAAATCCCTGTGGAAAGGGAAGGCCTTTAAAATACCTAATAAATTCTAATCTTAATCATATTCATCATTATTAAAATTTGAAATAGGTTGAAATACTTAAGGTAAGTGAAATGAAAAAACTAATAAAGGGCATGAAACACACTGGAGAAATGGAAGAATAATTGCTGAAGATTAAGAAATCTAAAATGGCCAAACATGAAAAAGCCTTCCTTTCCAATAAGCTTTTATTTAAAAGTTTTGCAATGGCTTAATAATATAAAAGGAGGTTTTAAAAATGAATTGAATGTTAAGTGCAGCAGAGTGGCAAGAAATATTTAAATACATTAAAACTTAAACTAGTCCTGTCTTTAGGCTTCAAGCATGATTTAGGCCTTGTCAGTTCTTGAGAGAGTTGCTTCATCTGTCAGCAAGAAGGCAACACTACTATTTTGTTGCTATTAATAATAATTATCGTTGCGGTAATAGTAGTTTTCATAGTAAGTAGCGCCTAGGAGTAACAAGGTAGTGTGGCTGAAGACACCAGCTTGCTCAGTCTTGTACAGGCAGAACAAAAATATTTTTCTCTTCCAAAGAATGTATAATCTAAACATGAAAGGAAGGCCCTCTTAAATATTTTGGTTTTAATTAGAAATTATAAAGATGCAAGCAAAATGTTGGGCTTCTATTGTATCCTTCTTTTTTTTTGCTAGTGAATGAAAGATGCCTTGCTGTGAATATTGCCGAATTTGCCTCAGTTGAAAATAAGGCAATAGTGAGAAGCATTTTTTGAGAGCTGTAGAGACCTCTAAGTCAGACAGAGAAATATCATACCCTGGGAAGTTTAGGGAAGTTGACTTTTTGTGTGGGGTACTGCACTAGGGGTGTTTGAATGGTGCACTTCACAATGTAGTCTGTGGGAGAAAATTGAATTAAATATTTAAAAGATTGAATCTAGTAATTTTATTTTTATTTTAGGGATTACTTACCTTGACCATGCCGGTTCAGCACTTTTCCCAGAGAGTCTACTTAAAGCTTTTACTGATGACCTCAGAAACAATGTTTATGGTAAGTGCAAAACAGCACTTAGTCTTTTCAGGTTTCCATCTAAATAGATCAAAACTGTGCCTCTTGAGTTGTTGGAAGAGTACTTCTGCAGGTTTTTTAACACTGCTGTAGAGTAGTTGGAAGACCAGTGATTTTACAAAGGAGTCATAGTCCCTTTGTGTCACCCCTAGCTTTGTTCTTTGGTGGACAAGGACGTGTCTGTGTTGGTGAAGAAGAAAAATCAAAGGGAGCATAACTGTTGCCCAGGTGTTAGGGCACAGTGCTGGGGATAAACAAATACAATGTAGCTCTGAGCACTGTTTGTTCAGTCTTTTTTCCCCCCACACAAAATGCAAACCCAATTTCTTGTGCAAGGACCAGAATCCAGAACCACCTCCCTTCTCAGTGAGAGTCATCACAGGGAGCTTATACTGTGGCTCAGCATAAGCGTTTTATTTAGGAGAAAGCTTAGCTCAAAGATTCCAAATGAATTTAGACAGGGAGTATGTGCTATACCTCTCCCAGACTATTAGACTTAGGTGCATAGTCAGGAAAAAGGATGTATATCACCAAAACAATCTTGTACATAAGAATGTGAATAAAAATATCTACAGAATTGTGCACTATCTGGGTGGAGATTTAGCTGTTGCAGCTGTGGACATGGGCACTTCAGCACCACCTACAAGTACTTCGTCCCCAGATCCTCTACTTAAACCTTTTATCTCTTTTGAACATTATTGTCTAGCCGAGAACCACACACTGAATGTGCTTTTATAGAAAGGCAGCATCATCCATTGTTTAGGAAATATTGTTACTGTGTGAGACAATTTATATTAGAGTGATTCATGCTCAAGCAGAAAAAAAATATACTGTACTGTATTATCTATATATGCTGTGAGTAGTCCCACTGAAGTAATCAAAATTTCTTATGGTGTGTTACTATCTGTGGGCTATGTGTCCTTTTTGCTAGTTTTGTGTCTGTCTTGTGCTCCCTGATACATAGAGCCAAGAGATTCCTCACCTGAGAACTAAGTACCACTGCTTTAAAAGAAAACTCTGTTCACTCAAGCACTGGCACACTTATGCGAATCACCTGGGTGAGCCACTTGAGAGTTCTGGGTAGTTTTAGTTTTCAGTGTGCCATTGTACGTGTCATTTCCCCCTCTTCTGTTTCCTGAATGCTGGAGAGGCCAGGATCCAGAGCGTGGATTTAAGTTCCACTGCGAAATAGTTGTTGTTCTTGATAAGGATAGGGTTTTTTGCTGTTATAACAAGATAGGTCGATTTGATTACATTCTATATCTCCTATTCAAGTGCATGTCAGTGATATCAAAATTAGTGTTCTGTCACTAGTGCCATTGTAAACTGAAATGTATGCACTCTGATCTTAGTTATTTCAAACAACAGTGGGCTCAACCCTTATAATAAGTACCATGTGTGGGGGAATCAATTGAGTGCTTGTGAATAGAAATAGTAGTGCTGCCAGTTTGGAGCAGATTTACATAGTACCTATAATGCTATGGGAGAACAAATTGTATCTTTTTTAATACTGCTTTAATCTGAAATGATAACGAGAGCTCTAGTATGATCAAATCTCTTTTTTTTTTGAGTTACATGTCTTATACTCTGAGGGCAGTAACTGTTGTATAAAAAGAGTTCATTTAACAGACACAGATGTTAGTGAAGGGGGAGTTTGAATGGCAGCTTTTTTTATTTTCTTGGTGATAATCCACAGGCCTGAAGAACTGCAGTTTAGCTGTTGCATGTGTAAATGAGGGAAAGGAATGTAAGTAAGAGATATTCTCACTTCTAAATTGAGAATATTTGAATTGGAAATTACAGAAATGCAACATCAGACGTGAAAAGTCTAGGCATTATTTTGGGTTTGAGCTTTAAATTTATTATTCTTTTCAACACCTTCTCTCAATAACTTTCAGCAGGGTGACTTTGAAATTTTAAAAATAAAGTAGCTAATATTGCAGCCTACTGCAAAAACTGTATTAATATAGCAATGTTTTTCTTGTTCTCTTTCCAAACTATTTAGGCATGTTCTTTAAGCATTTACTAATAGGAAAGTGTGCTGTGCCTGTGTGGATATTGCTGTAATCTTTTTTGCTCAAGAAGATAAATTCATGCCCCTTTTTATGTGCTGTCTTAGTTGTTAATACATGCCTGTGCTGAGCTGTGCTAAGGTGGCTACTAATTTTGCAGTAAAATTTATATTTTCATGAGCTACTTTAATTTCAGAAGACAGTAAAAAAAACAGGGTTAGTCCTGGTGTCCAACCATGAATGTCTATTACCTCCAGATGCTGTCTCTTCCAAATTGCTTCTTAGCTAGTGCGCAAATACATTTATGAATATGCATTCTAGCTGTAGTTTTTCCTAGTACATTTGTGCATATGCAGTTGCATTTTCTTTTTAAGGGGACTGCCTAAGTATTAGTAAGAGATCCAGCAGAAGTTTGAAGGTCTGTCATAATTGTTTTCTTCTGTTATATGTCCCTTCTCTTGACTAACTGCTTTAAGGAGCTTCAGGGCATTGCTGTGAAGTATACGTTAAATCTTTCTTTGTCATCTTTTCAGGCTGGCTTGGTGTAATACTTTGATAAAAGAAAAAATTAATAGCAAAATTGTGATTAATGATTAACATCTGTATCTCTGTTCTCTCCTAGGTAACCCTCATAGTCAGAATATCAGCAGCAAGCTGACATATGACACAATCGAGCATGTCCGATACAGGTAGAATAATCTTTCAGATGTTGTATGATGCACTTCATAGTTTTCATTTTGATTAGACCTGTGCTGTTTTGATGACTTTGATGTGATGTCATTTTCTGAGAGTCATCTGTCACATCTAAAGAAAACATCTCATTTTCAAAACATAAGGTGCTTGGACAGTCAAGTGTTGGAGAAAGTCAGTTCTTTTTCTCCCAGATGCCCCAATTCTCAAAGTTCTGTAGTTAAATTAGTGCTGTAATATAAGCGCAGTTTTAATTAAGATATAGAAGTTGGAATCTCAAAAGTGATTATTAGTAAGATGGTATGGTAAGATAGCAAGGTGGAACTAAGTGCAAGGACATGGTTAAAATTCAGATGAAATTAAATAGGGTGTAATGGCTTGTGAGAATTTATAAAAACCTTATGGGAATGTGTACACTGTTTTACAGCAAGTACTTCTGTTGGAGTAAAATACCTTTAGAAGTAGTTTTAGTGTAATTTTTAAGAGCAAAAAGAAAAAGAAAAGGTACAGTTGAGTGTTGGGGCTTCTGGGTATGGGCCAGAAAGTGAACTGAATCTCTAAATAAGGTATGCCCCTGAAAGTTCAGGGTAGAGTGTGCTGAAAGTACACTTCTTGCCATTAGTTTACACCATGAAGAAATATACCACTTAGATAACTTGGTTATTGGTTTTAGGGGCTTGTTTTCGGTAACTCTTGGTATTTTGTAAAATATGTCTTTACTGAAGAATATGTATGCTTTGAGTTAATTTGCCTGCTTTTAATGGCAGTCTTTGTGAAAGGAAAGAAGTGTCACGGATTCCTCTTTGTTTTATCATCTTCCTTAAGAGCAAAGATTTCTCCAAAACGCATCACAGAATTCAGATCAATAGCATTGGAACGATAGCATTGTTATGTTCGTAGTTGTAATGAAGAAAATCTGCCTTACACCTTTCTGCTGCTTTTTCTCTGACTACACTTTTATAAGTGTGTAAAAAACCAATTTTTTTAGCTGGCTATAACCTGTTCCCACCTGCCCCCACCACCAACTTTCTGGTGAAAGTATTTATTTTTGCTTGTTCTGTTACCCTCTCTTATGCTGTGCAGGATGACAACCTATTAATGCAGGGCCCAATGAAATGAAAGCGACTATCTATGAGGAATAGCCAGGTACAGCAATACCTACAGCCCTACAGAGTCTCCTGAGCATACCTGTGTGCTCACATCCAGCATTATCATTCTAGTTTCCATTTACTCTCAGTGATCTTTCAATGTTGCCATTTAATCATTCGTCTTATGAAGGCACAGTAGAAAGTGTAGCTGTTTCTGGAATAATTGCTATTGTAGCCTGTGTTCTTCACTGTTACGGAGTAAAGAAATAGACTTCCACCATGTAGCATACATAGATTACTTTAAAAGAGCTGACATCTTCGGCTTGTTTTATTTTTTTTTTTTTTTGGATCCTGCTTTAAAAATGTGTGAGACTTTTATAAGAGCAGGATGAGAGATGACAAGAATCATACTAGTGTTTGTATTGGTTTTTCGTTGTTGGGTTTTTTTTTTTTAAAAAAAAAAAGCCCTCTGCATCCAAATGAACATTTTCAGTATTGCACCTAGTAGAATTTGTCATCTATCCCTATAGAAATTCAGCCATTATTCCCCAGTAAAAATTTAAAAAGCATAGCCATCAAAAAGGCGTAGTCATAAAAATCCAGGAAGAAAATGCCCCCAAACCACTGTCAGTAAGTCATCTATCTAAAAGGCAATAAAAGTATATTAAAAAGCTATACTTCCATGCCATTGCAGCTAATCAAAATAAGCAATATGACAAGTCAAGGTGAGAGGCAGCTTTCTCCTGCATCACAGTGTATAGACTGGATTTCCTCAGCAAAAGAATAATTCAGCCGGTAGATTCAGAAACCTAAAATTAATTGCTTGCTTATAATTCTGCTTTTGGCACATGGCTGCAGCCAGAAGTATGGCTTTTTTTCAGTGTTTGACTCCAAGACAATATGATTTTTTTTTTTTTTTAATTTTTAATTTGATTTTCTGATGAGATGACACAAGCAACTAATGAAAAATAAACACAAAGCTTAATTTCTGATTTATATTTGTCGGTATTGGTGATAGCAGCATCAGAATAGACTTTCCTAATCTGGCAGTGCACACTGTTCCACAGCACGCAGCTGTATGATTTGGTTTTGCCTTCATATTTGCTTGACAGTCAGAAACCAGTCTTAGACCATGGATTTGCAAGAAAGTAACATAAATAATTAAATATTTGAGTCAATGGATGTTTTCTATGATTTACAAAATTAAAAGAATCAAAACGACTTACCTCTTGACCAACACAAGTACAATAAGAGTAAAAATAACTATTTTATTCTCAAAAAAGTTGCTTCTCTTTACTTGAAATGAACTGCTGAGAGATTTCTAACACTGTGTGTATCTCTACATTAACGATGAGTGACACTGAGAAGAGGAAGCAAGAACTGTAATAAACCTTACCTAAATGTATTAAATGTATGCATCAAAAGATTATAGATCCTTTTTATGACTTTGCTTACGGATGTATGGAAATGCCATTGCTCCATTTTCATACAGCTAAAGAACATGAGTGCAGTATCTCCTTACGATGTGCAGAGATAATGCAACTCAGAAATTCATTACATTGAGTATTAAATAACCCTTTTCCCATATGCAAGCATTTTAAAATACTAGCTTTCTGAATATTTTAAAACATTGTCCTTGTAGATCTTACATTTGCAATATCAAATAGTGCAGCGGTGTCTTCTAAACAGAGCCAGACTGAAATTTTAGTGTTGTTTTATGTTTGTGGTGTGTTTAAAATATGCAACAGGATGCCTTTTTCATTTAAACACAGTGTTGTTGAATTTAATAGAGTTTTGATGTTCATCCTTGAACTTTCAGGTACTGTGAAATGTTAAACTTAAGCATACTTTGGGAATTCAAATATATATTAAAAAAAAGGCAAGAAGTTTCAGCACTAGGCATCTCCTAGACTGTGCAATATGTGTATTATAGAATTTTCCCACTGAAGCTAAAAGGATTTAGCATTGAGCTAAATGGGATCAAGTTTAAATATAGAACCAAAACGTGTATTTCTATGAAGGCCTCTCTCAAAATATGCCATCTAAGTGAACTATAAGAGGAGAATAATCTGTGTGGCCTGTGCATACGAACGAAGAAAGGTGCAGCGGACATGCACGAAATGAATGTAAATAGCTTAGTATTTTTTAAAAATACTTGCTTCTGTGGCAAAACACACAGGTGGTATTGAATTTTGCTAAGAAAGCAGTCTTATAAATGCTGTTTATAATTTCATTTACATTGTATTTGTAGAGATCATTTCATGACAGCAAGGTAAAGCTTTACATTCCTTCTATAAGCATCGTACCTTGCTTTTGAAATAAGTTTCCATTCCAAGTCTTTTTTTAGATTATCACATGTTCTGAAACGGTGCTATGTGCAAGATAAGAATTTTTTCTTTATTTCCAGGTTTAAGCAGTTCTGTGTCTGAAAACAATAATGTTAGAACTGATACATACATGAAAATTGGTTGACCTTTCCTACACAGTAAGAAATGGTAGATACAGTATCTGCTTAGTATTGATTTGTCCTTTGCAAAGGTCATCAACAGGAGACCATATGGATGAGTGACATCTGAGCACTGCATCCTGTTGTCCTTAATGGTACCTATCAACTTGAAAACCTTGTTTCAAAATGAGGATGGTTCAGCCCTTTTGCATGCTTGTTTTATAACGCCATTTGCAAATGCTACTTTTCCTGATGCTGCTGCTCAGCTGCCAGGGCAAGTCTGCAATACCACAGTCAGTGAAGTCTAGCAAAAGGAGACAGTGCTCACTGGGGTGACTCTGTACATGGCAAATGGGAGAAGCATTACAGGATCATTATGAATAATGGATAGGGTTTTTTGGAAGAGCTTGATAACAGGAAAGAGGGGTGATCTTTTTCTTCATGGTTCATGAAATGATTTTACATAGGTATGCAATTAAACAATCCCAGCGTGCCCACAGTGGGCAGGCTGATATCCCGACTCAGCTCTGTTATGGACTGAGCAACAACAGAGCAATGCTTTGGTGCAGATGCTTCTTGTTTTCTCCTGGCCACAGCTAGCCTTTTATGCAAGTGTGGGAACCTATGTTTTTTCTTCTTAGCACTAAAAGAAAAAAGGTAGTGGGATGGATAGTAAAGTTAAAATGAAGACAAAGGACTCCATTTTATAAACAGTTATTTCTAGGAGTCAATACATTACTTTTGATGGGTTCACTCTTTGCAATCCTATGCAAGGTAGTAAAAAGCTTCTGGACGGGGTAACAGGTACTGTTATTTTTCAGTGAGTTAGGAGACTGGTTTAAGAACCAATGAAGTCAGTCTGGTTTAGTTTGGAACTTTGCTCCTGGACTTTCATCTCTGTTTTAATAAATTCATTAACTATTAACTGAAGCTTTAGAAAGGAATTTGCTAATACTGTCTGTTACTCTTCTGGTAGTCAGCTTTATACCTTCATGATTTGTATGAAGAGATTGAAGTAAATAAAATTTGTACATTCATGGTCATGCTCTTTGAGCAATGACCATGTTTGTTGCAAAGAGCGCCAAATCTGGAATGCGTCATTTATTGAAAGAAATAAATATTTCACTAAAGTAAATTAAAATCTGGAGGTCAAGCTTACTAGTTCATGAACACAAAGGATGAAATGCTTCTGGGCAATCCTGAGTTTAATTTGTATGGGCTGTTAGAGGGTGTTTTGTGAAGAGGTCTGAAAAAAGGGTGGATACGACCTTTAATTTTTTTCCTTCCCAATTCAGAAAAATACCTTAGGAATCTGCTTTTATAATGTAGCTGTGACAAAGAAGCAATGGAAAATAAGTTTAAAAGTGATCTTGCTGTGCCTTTGCTCTCTAAATAACATTCAGAGTAGGGAGAGTGGTACAGGCTTACTTGGATTCAAGCTACCATGTTAGTTTGTGTTTTTTAAATGCACACAGCCTCGCTGCCTCCTCAGCTGCTCTTTTGGCAGGGACCTGATGACCTCTGTGTCCACAGGGAAGCCTGTGAGACAGCACCTGAGCTCATGAATGAGACATTCCAATTGGAACAAAATACATTAAAAGTACTGAAATTTCCCCAATGCAAATTCCATTTTTCCCTTCTCTTCGTCTCTTTGCCTCTTTCTTGGTTTATATGGAAGCTTTTTTCCCTCCCTAGGCTGCCCAATACTTGTAGAAGAAATGCAGTGTTCCTCCCTCTTCTGGATTTGCAGTTGCTTCCTCAGAAGCAGTATAGTGAGACACCGGTCTATGACTCTTCTGGTAAAACTTGTTGCCTTAGCTTTCTAGTGAGTAGTAACATAGTCCTGTCTAGCTGTTGGGAACCCTAGCAGTCCCTTTGCCAACTTCAGGGGAATCTGCCAAATTAATTATTGGCCTAGATTATTATTGGTATTCTAAATAAGGCTTTTGGAAGACCAGATATTTAGCACAAAAGTAATTTCTGCCATCCCCTGTGTGTACCTGTTCTGTTGACAACTTTATTTTGAGTTCAGTGCGCTTCTGTTTCTCAGTGTAAGTTATGTAGCATTGAAGAGGTGCTCCATTTGCTTCAAGTCAAGAAATTTTGAATGCCATCTTGAGTTATGTATGTTGTCCAAAATTCAGCTGATATTTTTCCTCATGTGTAATTTTTTTGAAGAGTGCAGACACTTTCTGTTTTGCTCCACCATCTGAAACTTACTCAATTATCCTCTGCTGAGTAGTGTAGGACCAATGAAAGTTTAACCTATGCTGTTTATATCTTATGTTATATTTAACATCATAACCCTGGAAAAGACTAATTCATCTATGTTTTTAGAAGCACAGAGATAATTAGATAAGTACTATCTAATAATCTTTCTGTGAAGTTAGCAAACCCAGTATTGAGCTCCATTTTGAATCTTAATTTCACTTGTAAAGCAATCTGAATACTTCATCTGTTGTTATAATTAAGCTGTTGAAGATACACTGCAGCATTCCCAAGGGCTTCCTTGGTGGCATCTGTGTCTCAAAGAATCTGAAATTCCTGGTGTCACTTCTGCTGAAAGGCAGAGCTTTTGCACTCACTCATCCTTATATTTGCTACCTGAGCCCCACCTTGCTGCAGTTCTAACCAACAGACTTCAGTCCTTAAACAGTCATCATTTGCATTATAAGTCTATTTTCCCCATCCAAAAGCATGTCAATTCTGACTACTTACTGTTCTGTTTCCTCAGCTCTTTGGTACTGTTTTTGTTGCACACACTTCATGATCCTGTCTTGGTTTTTAGCACTTTAAATACTGGTATCCACTGAAATGGTTTTATTATAAAGTCCACCTAAGTGACTTTGAATATCTTCTCTGGAGATATTCAAAACTCGCCTGGACGCATTCCTGTGCATCCTGCTCTAGGTGAACCTGCTCTGGCAGAGGGGTTGGACTAGAAGATCTCCAGAGGTCCCTTTCAACCCCTATCATTCTGTGACTCTATGAATAGTTATTAGTGTTGCTTAAATTTTTTTATCATTATGAACAGGGGCTAGCTAGTTCATGGCGTATTATTTACATTTTGAATATAGATGTATTTCTAAACCACGGGTGAACTTCTAACCTTCTGAATATAGTGATGTATTCAGGAACTTCCATTATTTTTTCTCCAGAAGCAGATATGATCTGCAAGTAGGAGTAACTTTTGGGGCAGGTGACTCTGCAGTGTTTGAGTGATTTCATTACATTTTTTTTCTCTCAGTTGTGATGTAGCCTGAGAATTATCTTCTGTCCCTGTTACATCAAGTATAACTGCGTCTGCCTTCTCATCTCTAATAATGCTATTGGCTTTTATGCATTGTTCCAGACTATCTGTAGCTCATCTAGTCTTCTTACAGACAGAGCAAACACATTTGCTTTGCCAAACAATGGCACATGCCTTTAGTTCTCTCTTTGTCTGATGAGCAGGTTATTTAGAGCACCCATGCTAGATGCTGCAGTCCTAACACTGGGGTTTTTTCCTATTTTGCTGCCCTTTGCGACCTGCTGTCTTGCTGAAATTCTCAGTTAATATCTCATGTCTGTTAGTGGTTGTTGCCTTTTTTTTTCTTCCCTCAGCACTGAGAACCCACTTGCCCACAGGCAGATGCCAGCTAGCTGTGTTCATTAAATAGATAATGGTTTGTTACTGAGGACATTGCTGCCCTGCTGAAAATTTGAACCTTTCTGTGGCAAAAAGCAGGGCAGTTGCACAGCTTGCAGGCTGCCCGGCTGATGTGTTTAACACCAGAGGGACTGGAGCCAGTGGGAGCATTGCAGCAGCAGTGTTAAGCAGAAGAAACTGAGTAAGCAGGAGAGGGAGTAGGGGAGGATGGGCAGTGATTGGCATGGAGTAATGACATGGTGCAAACCATCTGCCTTAGCCCGAGCAGGGATGAAATGAGAGTGTGAAAGCAGAGTAGGGGTTTTAGGGTGCCAGGTTTCAGGAAAGCCAGGTCATAAGCACACCTCAGCTGGTATGGCTCAAGAGTATGGGAATGCACATGACCTTCAGGGTTTTTGTGTGTCATCTCATGCTATTACAGGGTACTTTTCATCTACTGTTGATGATCTTTCCCCACTGGGAGGACTAGAAAACTCCCTCTTCCACTGCCTCATCAGAAGCCAGTGTCCTTTTGTTTCTGTGCCAAAATTTTCTGTTACCTATTAGTCTTTTGTAGTCTTTTCTACCATTAACCTCTTCTGATTCATTTATGTAGTGGAAACCTGTCCCATTCTCTTGTTTTCGTAGGTTCCACAAGATCAGCTCCTCTAGATTCTACTTCCGAGGTGTATTTTTCATCCCCCACTAAAATCCCATTGACCCTGTCTCTGAGATTGTTCTGGATTGCCTTCATTTTTCTGAAATGTGTAGCCAAAATAGAATGGGATCTTTGAAATAAGTCCTGCAGTGTGGCAATCAAGGGTGTGGTAATTGAGACAGAGTAAAAAATTCTTGAAATGGTGATATGACTTGATCAAATATTCTGGGTGCTAGAAGACAGAAAGTATTGTAAAGATAAGGAAATGGCATGGGCATTTCAAATGAATAGAGGAAACCTGCAGGCACAATGGATTTCCAGGATAAGAGGAAACACTCTTTGTGGGGATTCTTCTAGAATGTAATAAATTTGTTGGAAGACAATTTTTCCTGTTTATTTCTGTTCTGAAATTTCATGCTGGGCTAGAAAGTAATAATGTGGTCCATAAACTGGTTGGTACTGATATGAATGGAGCAAAAATGAAAGAAGACTGTGAGATTTTGTACAGATAGGTATTGTGTAGGAAGCCACATAGACTTGAAGGAGAGAAAATTATTTAATTAACTTGATGACTTTGAGCATCTAGTTCTTTGAAGCTGAATGTACTAGCTGTCAATGATAGTTCGAAAGTATTCAGCGAATAAGTGCCTAAAACTCAGATAGACCTTTGTAGTATATGCTGGCAATATAAATGAGTTCCTTCTAACTTTCTTTATTCTTTTTTTTTTTGTTTGTCTGCTTATTTTATTGATTCAAGTTTCTCACCCTGTTTAAACTTTCTACTCCTAATACGAAGGTTGTAAGCAAAGATAGTGTCCTTGAAATTAAAGGGTGCCTTTAAGAAGAAGGATGAGCCATGGTAAGATACAGGAATATGAAATATAAATGAAGCAAGATTTTGAACAGACTTGTCTCCTTTATGTTAAGGTTAATAATGTCTAGTGAATCCAGTTTTAATTTGCTAGATTTTATTAGTATATTTGGTATGTGTCAAGGCAGAAGAAAATTGCATCATTAGTATTATTGAGTGCCAGCTCAATAACATGTTGCTAATACTTCAGAATTTATTGCAACCTTTTGGGTGGTGGGACAGTTTAGAGGAGTAAGATGTGTATGCTTTGGATTTTATGAAGACTGCCTAGGCTTGTAACGTATCCAGTGTTCACAGTTAATAGTGTTCAAAAGAGCTTTTCAGCACTCAGGCTTTTCTCAGCAATCCTCTTACACTTCTTTTCATTTGTCTTTCTTTACCTTTTTAAAAGTGTTTAGTATTTCACTACCTTTTTTGCACAATACCTGTCATGCGATAAAGGAGGTTTTAGAGATCTGAATCACTTATTTGGAAAATCTGTTCACAGACCAGTTTTTTCTGACTTGTGAGTAAACTATGTATGAAAACAGGGTTTTTGCAGGACGCAAAAAAACCCCACCAAAAGACCAAAGGCAATGAACAATACTAAAACAGATCTCTGGAATACAATGCTGAAGCTTTTGTGCTAACAAGGAAAGCACTCTGCAGCAGAGGTGCGAGTCAGAATCCTGGTTGCTTTTGCCCTGCTAAGAAAAATTTCACTGACCCATTGGTTCCAAAATCCTGGTGCCAAAATCATAGAATCATAGAATCATTTAGGTTGGAAAAGACCTTTAAGATCATCAAGTCCAACCATTAACCTAACACTGCTAAGTCCACCACTAAACCATGACACTAAGCGCCTCATCCACACGTCTTTTAAATACTTCCAGGGATGGTGACTCAACTGCTTCCCTGGGCAGCCTCTTCCAATGCCTGACAACCCTTTCAGTGGAGAAATCTTTCCTAATATCCAATCAAAACCTACCCTGGCACAATTTGTGGCCATTTCCTCTTGTCCTGTCACTGGTCACTTGGGAGAAGAGACCAACACCCACCTCTCTGCAACCCCCTTTCAGGTAATTGTAGAGAGCGATAAGGTCTCCCCTCAGCCTCCTCTTCTCCAGGTTAAACAACCCCAGCTCTCTCAAAACTGCTCCTTACAAGACTTGTGCTCCAGACCCCTCACCAGCTTTGTCGCCCTTCTCTGGACACGCTCCAGCACCTCAATGTCCTTCTTGTAGTGAGGGGCCCAAAACTGAACACAGGATTCAAGGTGCAGCCTCACCAGTGCCGAGTACAAGGGTACAATCATTTCCCTAGTGCTGCTGGCCATGATGTTTCTGATACAGGCCAGGATGCCATTGGCCTTCTTGGCCACCTGGGCACACTGCTGGCTCATATTCAGCCGGCTGTCGACCAACACCCCCAGGTCCTTTTCTGCAGGGCAGCTTTCCAGCCACTCTTCCCCAAGCTTGTAGTGTTGCCTGGGGTTGTTGTGACCTGGGACCCGGCACTTGGCCTTATTGAACCTCATACAATTGGCCTCAGCCCATCGATTCAGCTTTTCCAGATCCCTCTGCAGAGCCTTCCTACCCTCGAGCAGGTCAACACTCCCGCCCAACTTGGTGTTGTCTGCAAACTTACTGAGGGTGCACTCAATCCCCTCGTCCAGTTCATTGATAGATATTAAACAGAACTGGCCCCAATACTGAGCCCTGGGGAACACCACTTGTGACCGGCTGCCAACTGGTTTTAACTCCATTTGCCACAACCCTTTGGGCCCGGCCATCCAGCCAGTTTTTTAGCCAGCAAAGAGTGCACCCATCCAAGCTGTGAGCAGCCAGTTTCTCCAGGAGAATTCTGTGGGAAACAGTGTCAAAGGCTTTACTAAATTCTAGGTAGACAACATCCACAGCCTTTCCCTCATCCACTAAGCGGGTCACCTGGTCATAGAAGGAGATCAGGTTGGTCAGGCAGGACCTGCCTTTCATAAACCCATGCTGACTGGGCCTGATCACCTGGTTGTTCTGTGCGTGCTGCGTGATGGCACTCAAGATGATCTGCTCCATAATCTTCCCCGGCATCGAGATCAGGCTGAGAGGCCTGTAATTACCCAGATCCTCCTCTGGGCCCTTCTTGAAGATGGGCGTCACATTCGCTTGCCTTTTTAGCTCTTTGGGTATTGCCATGCTTTCAAACTGGAGTAAGAAACCGTACAGACCTCTGAAGTGTTGTGGCTGAGACAGTCTATGAAGACAGTGATTGAGCCTGGATTAAAACAGACCTCCTAGCTCTACTTCCTTGTGTTCCTCCTATGTAAATAGTGTGTTACAAGTGCATAATTTCTGTATTGTTGTCCATGACTGCAGCATAAACTTTGCCCGTGTTTATTTCTGATGAGTTAAATGTGTTGTGGTAGTAGATTGAAAGGAGCTAGTAAATCTGTCAGCAACGGGTTACCTTTAGCCAAGGAAGAATCCTAAACAGCCATGACGCAGGTCAGGTAACCAAACTTGCCTGAGCCAAAACGGGTAGGAGGAGTGCCGCTCCTCCCTCCTACTTGGCTGACATAGTTGCTCAGAGGAAAGACGAAGGCCTCCGACTTTCCAGTAGCACTTTTCAGCTGTCTTGAGTGGCTATCTCAGTAAACTGGATGCTGTTGCTTTTCTTCAAGTCTCCCTCTTTCTCCTTTGGGTGGGAGGAAGTTTTACCATGTGCCAGTCTTACAGGGCACGGTCTGGAGGCAGTGCAAAAGGGTGAATTTCTGTCAATCAGTGAGAAATCCTTGCTGTGTGGGATATAGTCCAGTAATGAGTGTAATATGCTGCTTCATTTGTGACAGGAAAATAAAAGAACCTGATGTACTTTATAGGCACAGGTACAAGCAAGAAAGTTCTGTAGTTTTTCCACACCTTGAGCTATACCTGTGAAAATTTAAAAACAAGGCTGCATAATGTAGCTCGCAGTAGCAGCTCAAATACAAAAGACTTCATCTGAAAAAGCATAGAACACTCACAAGCTGCTCCAAGTTTATCTGACCGTGTTTGCCTATTTAAACATCCAAATGGGATGGGATCACTATAGCAAATAGTACTGGCATTTAGCGTTTGTAATGAACTTCAGAATGAGTTTGATGAAGTGTGCTTTTAGTATGAATTGGAGTTAAGCTGCACTGCCAAAATGTGATATTATAGGTGGTATTCTTAACAATGAAGTGCAAATGAAATTCTCCCTGCTTTTAATTAAATAAGTACACAGTCCACTGAGTTTTGGAAATTTAATTCTCTTAATCTGAAGTCTCAGGCCCTGAACAGCTATTGTAATTTGAAAGATAGTGCTGATATGTTTCAAGGCTGTTTGTACTTATCAAAATACTCACGCTGTTTTCTTTTGTAAATTTGGGGCCCTTCTGATTACTTCGGGTGTTTTTTCTGTTGTGTAAAAAAGAGCTAAGATAACCTTCTTCCTGGCTGTGGCCCGTGAAAGTCAGAGCTGTAAGCACGAGTATCAATGAAAGGGCTAAAGCACCTGGATTCTGGTGTTTCTGCGGAGGGGCTGTTGGTTGTGGTTGTCCCCTGGGGGCAGTGCGGTGAAGTATGTCTCTGTACGTAAGGAAGGCATGCCTGGCGATTCAGAGCTGTCACAGGCCTTCCAAAGTGGGAAGGGATTGACCACAAATTCTTTCTGGGAAGGTGCCCTGCTGTTTTTAAACAGCATGGCCTTGATAAGAGGCTGGAAAGCCAGGTGGCTGAAGATGTTCCTATGGACAGGTCATAAGGCTTGGACGAGAGAGAATACCCTGACAGAGTCTCCTGCTAGACACAATAAATTTACACATACCAGTACTAATTACTTCATTCTCAGTGTTGTGAGGAGACCTGCACAGCTGATTGAATAGGGGAAAAAAGGAAAATTAACTGTCAGCATTCATGTGATACTGTGCTTTGAGTTATGTGCCTTTTGAGAGAAATTAATATATGCTTCATCCTTTTCCACTCTAATTTCATTATCATATGATTCAAATTACTACAAACTAAAACAAAGATGGATATAAAGTCGTTTAAGAATGAGAAATACAATTTTATTTGACAAGGGTACATGATATGACATAAGGTCCAGTTAATTAGCTAGCATGTAAAAAGTGTTGATGTTTCTTGAATTTTGTATAGTCAAATTTAAATGTTTTGATGGTGGTTTTTGCATACAAAGACCTGCATTCAAAGCATTTCAGAACCATATATAAGAGATGGCAATCTTTTTCAAAATGTTTGTATGTGGCTTATATGTTTTGGAGTCTTCAGTTTTATTTTCACAGCCTAAAGTATTTTTTGACCTCCATTATAAGTAATTTAAAAACAGTGGCATATAACATTTTCTGTGTCACTTGCTTGACTTTCATTTTCAAGTCTAATTGAGGTTTACTTGCAATGAATTTGAGCTCTCAAATCACTTAAGCCATTACTGTAGCAGAAGCACTCTGCCTTTAGGGTATACTTGTATTTCTACATTAGCAGAATTGTGTTTTGTACTTGTACAGTGAAGTTCCCTGTATCAAACTCAAAGAAGAGAAATGGAAATGAAACCTTCTTTTTTGCTCCCCCTTTCTACATCAGAGAATTTTGCTGGTGTGGCTGTATTGATTTGTTATCATATGCCTGACCAATGTAGTAACTATGGCAGTAGAATTAGGTAAATAGGGAATTAAGCATTTGGGGAAACTATATTCAACATAACTTTTCAAGAAATCAGAGTTTTATGTGCAATTAAGAGCTTAATGGACCTTTACCTCTTCTAGCAGCTCATTTTAAATGAGACAGATTGCTAGGCAATGTTTAATAAAAAGTTTGATTACATACAGTGTATAAAAATGAAGACTTTAAAATTAAGCATATTCAGAAGTAATTTCTCTCAAGCACACGTGGGTCGCTAGAAGAAGAGAGCGTGTGTGAACTTGATAACTTAGAATATAATTACTGAGGTGCGAAGCATATTGTAAGTCATTTAAAATTTGTGAATGGCAGTTCTGTGGGAGGTTCAATCACAGCAAAATATAAATGTTGCTAAACTTCTTTTTACAACCACAGTGAAAGAAATTGCCCTGCTGATTTATTCTGCATAGCATACGGATTAGTGCCACTTTCTAGAAGGAAAAGAAAAACCAGCAAAATACTATTTGGTGAACAGAGGCCATCAGACTTATCTTTCATTCATGCTGATGTGGCAAAGCATTTGAAGACCAATTTCAAAGGAGCTGAGAGATGAGTTGTGACATAAATCATGCTCTACCAGCTTTGGTCGTGTGCTGTTACTTTCTCCCATGGCTTCCTTTCATGCCTCTTTTGGAGATTCACCTTGGTACTGGAGCTTGCAGACTCGAGCTGCTGACGACAGTCATTTTAAGTCCAGATGCTGGATGTGGTGCTGAAGCAGTGGAGACATGCACATATGCTCAGTGCCAGCTGTGGCAAAGATGGGTAGTTTTTGGCAGGCAGCAGAGCAGGCAAATGGAGATGTTCAAAACCACTGCTGCCAGACTCACAGCAGCTCATAATAATGGCTGTAGCATGCAGCATGCCTAAGGTCCCTGTTAGGCTGGTGTCCTGTCTCTGGAAGTGGGTATGTTGTAAGATGGCAAGTACTCCCCTGGAACATGCCCTTCTGTCAGTGCTCTGAGTGGATGCTCAAATTGCTTGAGACTTGCACTGACTTGTGGATCTGGGGTTGGAAAGTCCAGGATCCTGGGTATCACCTGGTAGAGAACAGCTTTCAGAAGGTTTATGTCTGGGCACATAGTTCTCACCTGTCTTGTACATTATTCCCAGTGTTAATGGTGTCGGAGGAGCTGTGGTAGATGGTTGTCAGCTGTATGTAACTTCTATGCTTTTGGGTCTAGCACAAGCAAGTGTGTTGCCCAGGAAAAGCTACTGATACAATGTGAAGAAAAAAATGAGAATCCTAAATACTTCTTAGCGAATTATGAGAAGATTATTATTGTGTTATGCAACATTTTAGGGTCTGTTAGACCTATTAGAAAATGAATACACGTTCCTCTGGTGCATTGGTAGTCATACTGCCACTGAACTTTCTGAACCTACAGTGTTTATAGTTTGATAAGCACAATCTATTATATGCTAATGGTATTATATTTACTTATTTATGTAGGTAATTTTAAATGGAACCTCTTGCCATTGTACTAGGTGCTTTGCAGAAAAATTAAAAACATAAATTACATAAGCTACCTGCAGTGGGTACAGTAAACTAGGGCTGCTGATAAAAATGACCACCAAAGCACATAGCTGGGTTATCTGAAATAAATCTAAAGACAGAGAAAGGGATGCAAATCAGGAGAGAAGAACTACTAGTCAGATGCAAAATTAAATAGTGGGTCTGTGTGCTCCGTTCTAGGTCCCAGCAGCAGTTTGTACCAGGCCAAAATGATTAACGAACTGGAATAGTATTCTAGTAAATTTAATCACCTGTTTTCTACATTTCTTCAATAAATGTTTCCTCCCTTTTCCTTAGCCACTCTGCTCTAGATATTTGCTCACAGGTTTATCTGCTGATTTAATAACAGCACAAAGGGATTGTTACGTTTTCCTTCCGCTACTGTGGGCAAGTGAAATGGCTACAGGAATGAGTTTTGCAAGGCAGAGCAGCATTGAATGCAGAACCCTATTTTTGTGCTCTGTTACACCTGTGTAGTCCCTGTGATGTGGCTAGATGGCTGGTAGTGTGAAGGGAGAAAAACCCCAAATTCAAATCTGTGGGTGGTAGGCTACTGAGAGAGAAAATTCTTTGGTCTTTACATACGCAATTTGTCTATTTCTGTGGAGCAGACTGAGATGAGAGGCCCTCAAATAATCTTGAAACCCCAGAGGGCTCTTAGCCCACTCTTTAAATCCAAGTTTTAGAAGAAATTCTGATTGAGAAGTTTCTCAGCTATTTTCATAGCTTTTGGCTGCTGAGCTCCAGATTTTAGGACTTTTTGACATTCTTTTCTCTCCTCTAGCTTCATTACATGGACTAAGACTGATCTCATATTATTATTGTCCAGGGAAGAGTTGTACTTTATGGAGAAAAGATGTACTGACATTATCACTGTTTTCTGTGATCTTAGATTTTTTCCTTCTTGTTTTCGATCTCAAGTGTTATTTTCTCACTTCATAGGCTGCACTGCTTTTACCTGAATGTTTTAACTCCTCAGCCTCTCGTCAGTGATTTCATTGTCAGCTGCATCACTTCAAGACATATTTCCCATTTAAAAACAACTATATGAGCTTGTTTTTGTCCTGATAATGCCTATGTAATATAGATCTTCAAACCAGCCCTGCTGCTCTGGAAAACTGCTAGAAAAGCAACAGCCCTTAGCTTCTAGCCAGGTGCCTCCCTTGAAAAGATTTGAAAGGGATGCTGTGGACATCAGAATTGTATAGTGGCAGCAGACTTTTAAAAAATATTCTGCATTGAATAAACTCTAACCAAATAATAACAAAACAAACCCAAACCCCAGGACAGAATTTAAGATTCCTGCCTCTTTGGGACTCTGGTCCTGTGGCTGGGCCTGTATCTTCTGTCTGTGCAAAGACTTGGCGCTCTCTTGTCAACAAAAGAAGACTCCTCGCACTGACTGTGAGATTGTGGATGTTAAAGCCCACAGCTGGGACTTCTGCTCCCAGGATTTACAGCTACCTGACATGGTAGCTGTAAATATTGGGAGACTTGCAGAATCTCCCTTTTCATTTTTGAAAGCTTCTGGATCGACAGTACTAGCGAAGAGTACAGTAGGCTTGTTAGTAGGCTCCAATAGGTATTTTGCTTGACTGCCTGGTGCTCATGTGTGGCTTGGCTCCTGAAGGCATGCTTCATAGCAGCAGCCCACTCACTTTTTTCCCCACCATAGGTGCTTATTTGGGTCTATTTCAACTGCAACTGATAAACCCAGCATCTGTTTTTCCCTGTACCAAAGGTCTCCGAATCCTCTTCCCATCAGTCACACTGATCTGAAATTTGACAGCATCCTCAGGAGGAGCTTGAGGTAGAGATGCTTGTGTTATGGCATAAAGTTACTCCCCATCCCCCCTGAGAGGCTAAAATCATCACTGGGGTTTGGCTTTCAGATCCTCTTCGAGTTTTTACTGTGACAATTTGCTTGTAACAACAGGACAGACAAGTGGCACCAACAACAGAGAGTTGAGGATGCATAATCAGAGGGAAGAGAATGCATGAAGTAGAAAAATATAAAGTAGATCCTATGTGCGCATGTCTAGCAGAGGTCACAAAAAAAAATTTTCCTAAGCAGTCCTTTTTAGCTAATTTGGGCCAAGGGTTTGAAACTTCATTTTGTCCTTGAGGATGCCACTCACCATGGTCAAGAGACCATTTTCATCCAATTAGTATTAGTTATATGGGAAAGAAGTGCAAAGTGGAGGAAGAAGACAGATGCAGATTTTCTCTCTCCCTCTCTCTCACCTAGATTGTGTGATACTGGAATTTACATGAGCTTCCTGGTCTCAGTCTTGCAGACAAGGGAGTTAAAGCTCAGTCTCTTGCATAATAAACACTGTGGTTCATTTTGTAATGGGGTTTTAGCTATCCTGGGATTTCCTTTTGCCTCTCCTAGTTTGTTTGGGTTTATCCTGTGTGAAGCATGGAAAACAAAATCACAAACACTTGTGGGTTCAAGAAACCCTGTTCTCCCCAAACCCTTTCCTGTTCAGCATTTGGTTTTATAGAAAACCTGGAACAATTACCTGTGAAGTTTTCTTACTTTGGTAACTGCAAAGAATCATAATATTAGCTGGAAGACATACCCCTTTGCAGCTGTAGCAATATCAGAATTAGTTTGTTTCTGCCTAAGTTGCTGGAATTGGTTTGCTGCCAATCACAGGAAGGTGTGCACTGTGGCATTGTGGGATGTAGCTTGATGGACATGGTGCTGTGTGGTGTTGGGTGGGTTGTGGCTTGTTATTGTTGTTGTGTGGCGTGGGTTTTGTGGTGTTTTGTTTTGTTTTTGGTTTTTTTTTTTTTTTTTTTTTCCCCCAGGTTGGACTCGATGATCTTACAGGTCTTTTCCAACCGTACTGATTCTGTGATTCTGTCTGTGATTCTGTGTTGTTCTGGTAAAACATTAAAGCCCCCAAATGTACCTAATACATAAAGGTGGTTTTAGTAGTGGATACATAAATTGATATGGTGTCTGTGTTTTTATCCAGTGAGAATCAATCCAAATTTGTCTTCCTTTTGTCACTGATTTTGAATTTAATTATCTGTATGTAAGCATCTCAGATTGATTGCACAATATAAATACTGTGCAGCTTTGAGCACAAGTGATTGGATGGTAGCAATTGGACTGATGACATTATCTGATAATAGCTGCAAGTCTGTGTATGTAAATTATGAAGGATCCACATTCTTGATGAGAAAAGTTCACTTCAGTTTTTATAGTCTATTCTATATGCAAAAAAATAGAGACTGTACTGCTTTAAGTGGCCTCTAATTTCTTTTGATAACGCATGTGTTCAGTTGTCAGACAGTATGTCTTTATTTATGTACCCACTGTAGTTTGGACATGCTGTAAGAGTTGGGGTGGGCTATTTCATTTAACTTTTGCACTGAAATCTGTGCAGATGTTACGCAATGGATTGTCCCCCAAACTGTGTGAGGATGTGTTGCCAGTACCAAATATATACTGATATCCTTTTCCTCTGGTCTCCTTATCCTTCATAAGCTTCATGAACCAAGAAGTGGTTTCTTTTTGCAGGTGAGCTGAAGCATAAGAGTTATTATAAATTAGAAAAATTAATAATCCTGTTTAAATGAAAATGGCTTGTTATTACCATAACTAAGAAAGAAAGCAACACCACATGACAAATGAATGTGCAGCTATATGCATTATCTGAAAAAACTTCCACTTCCTTGTTCCTGTACAATATTTGAGTTGATTTGAGCAATGAGGAAGACAGAATATTTAGCCTTGTGGAGCAGTGCTGGACTGTCTAGTTAATAATACCTGGAAACTTGCGGCCATCTGAAGCATGCCGACGTCAGTTCTTTTTAGAAGGTTTTCTGGGAGATGCAGAGAGTTGTGGACATGGGAGTTGGAGAATCCCCAGTTATCAAAGAGGATTTTGCAGAGTAACAGGAAGACAATTCCATCAAAAGCAAGGATATGCTTCTTTCTTCTGCTTACGGAATTCGAAGGTGGGGGATTGGAGGAATCCTGTAGATTTTCCAAAAGCTATTGCTAATTCATTACTGAATCTCATACAGTTTTGGCATTGTTAGGGTTCGTGTTTCAGAGACAGAAACTATTTTAAGATTACTACTGCCAAAATTTCTGCCTTGCTTAAATTCACGTATGGTAGAGGATGGACAGTCCTTGATTTAAATAGCTTAGCATTCTCTTAACACTCAATATTTTAAGGTAGACAATGATGGGAGATTCCTGCTTTTTCCCATAGTTTGCAGACAGGCAACTGTGGTACAGGAAAGTAGAATGACTTGCTCAATATCACTCAAGAAATTAATGTATGAAGTAGATCTGCAGATCTATGAGTCTCACTCAGTAGCTGAATCTCCAGACAGTGTTTTGTGTTGTACGGAGTGTGTATATACACAAAAGTAATTCTCTTTAATCAAAAACACAGTCGATATGCAGTAATACCTGCATTACTTCCCTCTCCCCACCTTTGTTGAATTTTTGGTATCCAGTTGTTATCGCTGGAGAAGCCTTCCAGCGAACAAGGGAGAGACAGGGTCTTCTGCATCCCCTCTTCCTTGTAGTTCCTGGGCATGTACCATCCTTCCCATCCCAGTCCTGTGGCCTATCAGTATGTCCTCAGAGTTGCTGATTGTAGCTGTTCACACCATTACTTGGGTGGCAGCAGCAGCGGAAATCTGGTGGTTTTGGCACTGCCTTCCTAAAGACATCTGGGTTGTGTCTTTCTCTGCTGTTTAGATACCCCTGCTATATAGAGAGAGATGTCTGTGTGGGGGTATGTGTCTATATATAGATCTGTAGATATGCACACAAAATGCCAGGGAACACATACAGTGTCGTTACATATTTGATGCTTCTAATCAATAATAATTTCAGGTGATTTTATTACCAAATAGTTGTGCTAAGTAACTGAAATGCTTAAATCACACTGTATTCATATCACTTAAAATACAAAATGCTACAATGAAGACTCACATCTTTAGACCATGTCCTCCTGCGGGAGAAAGAATTGCTAGACAAGTAAAGCATAGGTTCCCCGTTCTTCTGGGCCTTAGGGTAATCAAACATCCTGGCTCAGATTTCACTTCTCCCCCTAAATTTGGAAAGAATAAAAACTGAAAAGAAGCACTGTTTGGATCATTTGAAATTATTTGACTTTGACCATTTTTTGTCATCTTAAAAGTAAATCAGAAGACCATAATTTTCATTCCTGAAAGTCAAAGCATTCCCTACTGTCTCTCCAGACAGAACTTGACCTTGCAGAGTGCTATGGCTAGATGGAAATAAAACTTCTGTGAACTTCCCTACTTCTGTTGTGCACGGAGCTAGCAGCATACCTGCCCATTATTTGTTGATTTTTGTGTGTGCTTTTGTGAGTTCCCAGTGTACAAGTATGTGCTTATCTGCCATCACCTACCTAAAACATGAAAGAAATGAATATAAAAGCTTTTGCTTTTTTTCCTGCCAGAACATTAAAAAATCAAATTCATTTGATACAATTAAATGCTGGGGGGATTGTGGAAATGGAATCAATTTTTGTCAAATGCTGATGTTGAGGAATTATTTTTTTCTTGTGTGATAATTTGATGTAATTGAACATAAACTGCTAAAAAACCTGTTAATTAAACTGGTCACATAATTTTGGCACTATTCGTATACAAGCTGGTCAGTTTAGTTAGCTAATTTTAACTATCTTGAGCTGAGATTGGTATTTAAGGTAGGTAAAATAATTCACTTTTTAGGGGTCACTAGTGTAGGTTTAGATGTTGAAATTGGTGAAGTAAATCCAGTCCCAGAGTCTAAAAAAGATGATTTACTGTGTGTATTTTTGATGGCATAATTGAATTTATTGAAGAAAATATACATTTTATTAAATGCCTGGTCCAGAATGTGGTAACTTTTTAATTACACAGAGCTTCAGTGCAAAAGCAGGACAGTGGGGAGAAAGGTGATGGTAAGAAAGGAAGTACTTTTTTTTTCAATGACAGACAGAAGTGGTTGAACTACAATTGATATTGGCAGCTGTTACTACTGCTATAATTCTAAAATTGGCAGAAATAGTCATATTGCTATACTGCAGAAACCTGAGTAGAGCAGTGACTTATGTAAAACAGTCTACATCTGAGAAAAGCAGGAAAATGTGATGGAGTTTTTGGTGCAAATCCCACCTGTGTTTATGGGAAGCAGTCTGCCCAGCTCCGTTACCGCTGGTTGGGCATCAAAGATAGCTGCTGCATTTCAGTCAATGAAAACTGTAAGAATTTGGTAGGTTTGGGGTCAGTCGTTTTTCATAGGGAAGGAGAGGGATAAAGCAGTGCTGCTCTTTGTCACTGTATTTCTTTCTCTTCCAGCTTGTGGGGCAGTAAGTTTCCCATGATCAATGTAAACGTCTATGGTATGGTCAATATCAACAACGATGATGTATGTGACTGGAGACAATATGTAGCGTATACTCTGTCCTTCATGAATTACAAGATTGGCACATTATTTAATTTGGAGTCCAACCTTAAAAAAGGAATAGATTTTGCTCACAGAAAAGCAGGCATGACAAGGAAGGTGTAAAACCAGAATTTTGTTCCACTTCGCAAAACCTACTTAAAGCTTCCTTTTGCAGAGGCTGTGAAATAAAAGATTAGTAAGAGACAATATAATTCTCAGTGCAGAGCTGATGTTTTTAGTAGCTAGGTAGGAATATAAGGCATTACCATCCATCTCTCTGCTGAATAAGTGAAAATGAGAAGAGCTCTTATTTGCAGAAGTCTGTGCATTGTTTTGTCTGTGCTGTAGCCCTTTTAGGGGAGAATGAATGGTGGTAGCAGCATATCTGTGTGTTTCACAGCCTGTTCTTTAGCTTCTTTTGAATTTACAAATTTTTGGAACAACTCAAAGTCATTGGAGAAATAAAGCTATTTATTGAGTGTAATAAAATGTAAGACAATCAGATACATAGTTATTTTTATACACAGTTCAGTATAGCTGTGAAGCTTTCCCACATGTTAGAGTTGTGGAGGGAGTTTAGGATACATTAAAATGTTCTTCCCTTGAGATAATATGCTAGACAGTTTTTTAATGGTGGTGTAAGATGAGGCTAAAGGCTGTTGTTTTGCAGTTACCCATAGCTGTACAAGCCCTGAAATGGTAAAACTTTTGTGCTAGCTCTCAACAGTGTAAGCTGGACTTTAGTGTAAAAATTAAGCCAAGAGGTCTGCCTGCTCACTTCTTGTTTTCACAAATGCCTTCCTTGCTGCAACTTGAGCAAGAAGGTATGAGAAAGAGGAAAGATAACCTCACCTGTACTGGGGCTCCCAACATGGTTCTTAGGGCTAGAGCTCAGCCAGTGTAAATAAAACAGGGAAAGCTTCAGCTGAATCTTTCATTTGCACAGGACAGTTGTCTTATCAGAAGCAAATAAATTGGTATATGTAATGAATATTTTTTCTCCCTGTGCTTGGGTCTATTTAAAAAGGAGAGAGTAAATTTTATTTTCTGAGGAGTCTGGGAAGGAAATTTATAGAGGGAATATATTTCTCACCTAAGAAAACTTATTAAAGGAAAATATTTAGGCAAGTGAGTGTGAAGGAGCCCCAGCTGCAGTGGTGAAGTGAATAGGAAATGTTGCAAGGAATCACACCCTTGTCCAGTATTCTGCCTAATTAGCATTAGGCATGTTTGTGCATGTAAATACAAGCTTCCCTCATGTATACTTTGCTGTTCACACTCAGAGTTAAACTCAACCTAATGTGCCAGCTGCATCATTAGTACATTTAATACATCTTAAAACATTGTAAAGCAGGAACGTACTTCAGTGAATAATAAATACTGGAGAGGGAGGGGAATATGTTGGTTGTAGTCTTATTAGGATAGTCTTGTCTGAGGTGTTCTCCTGATGGTAAGATGTGGTAGTAGCAGAGTGTAGTCCAGCAGTATTGGTGGTGATCCACAAGCTAGACTATTCAAAATACAGGTTTAAGCTATGTCTGAAGTTAAGACATAGTGTGATACTGTAGGTAATAGCACAGCAGTGCAAATGAAATTCAACATATTTTAATTCAGCAAGTGTACACTTCACTGAGTTGTTGAAATTTAATTCTGTTAGGTTACTTTCTCAAAACCTGAATAACTATTGTGCTGTATGATTAAAATGCTATCTTGTCATATTCTTAAGTGACGTTTCCATGTTGAAGCAGCCTTGCTTTTTGAAGCTTGCTTGGTCAAACTTTTGAGTACTCTGTTTCTTCAGACCTTTTTGAGACTTTTATGTTACTTTGTCCCTTAAATGTAGCACAAGGTACTCCGTTGATTATTATTATTGTTATTGATAATGTGTCTTGATAATATGTCTTAAAAGTTTGCAGTTTGCAGATCTCTGTGTATGTAACCATGTAATATTTCAGGTATTACAAATCTTCTTTGAGATGTTGATTAGCAAGGTTAAAACATTAGTTGTACTAGAAGTCAGAGAGCTACTCATAGATTCGGAGTTTGCAAGAATTAGAATTCTTCCTAATATACCAAATTATGTGATGCTGGGTGTCTGTTTTAACTTTTGGAACCTGTTTCTCTCCATGTAAAATGTGAAGATAATATTTCACTGAGTTACAGAGGTGTTCTGAGGCTTAATAAGAGGATACTTTCTATCATTTTAAGATATCCGAGTGAAAAATAACATATTGGAACAAATTACTTCAGAAAAAAAACCCAAGATTTAATTTTGGAAATACGTGCAGCCAAACATTATAATGATCAACATTATAGAAGGAGTGTGTCTTTCATCTTTGGACATTTTGAGACCAAGGTTACAGATTGATGTTTTCTTAGAATAAGTATCTCATGCTTATACAAGCAGCACATACTCCTTTTGATGGTTTGCTGTGAAATAAACGCTGCTGAAATTCTGTAAGGTCAATACACAAGTGCAGTTAAGAAGACCTAGGGTCTTGTCAGTACTCAGAATTGCACTCTAAGTCATTTGAAAATGAGCTACGTCATTGCAATGCATCACGCGTACAGCTGCGGCTTAAGCTCTGTTTTATTGATGTTTCTATTGTTTACTCTTCTGAAATCTGGGGGGGGAAAGGAGTGTTCACAACCAGTAATGCTTCTGCCTTCGTGATAGCCCTTCTGAAATATTTGCTTGAAGCAAGTAAAACAGAGTGTTGATGAATGAGGCACCCAGGAGGCTCATGGAAACAAACCACCGTTTTCTGAGTTCTGAACCTGTGGTCTAACTCTCAGACCTTGCTCCCCTTGCTTTGTCCTTTAACCTAGCAAACACTAGCAAAGTGTGTACAGGTTTTACATTATTTTAATTCAACCTTTTAAATAACTGTATTTAAAGCTGTGTGCCTTTGAGTATGGACAAAATATGCAAAGTATATTGGCGTTGTTTTTTCTTTTCCCCACCTGTGAAATTTTGTGCCCTTTCCACACCTCAGAAAAAAATAAAAAAAGGATGGGGACTTGTACCCACTCTCCTGTATATGTATAAGTTCATTGGCTTTAAGGACTTTGCTAGTTTACAGCGATGCTGACTGGGAGGATCAGTCTTGTTATCTGTGCCGCTAAAATGCATTACATCTTTTTTTACAGCTCCTAAGAAGGGAGAACAAACCAGTCTAGAATAGTCCTTTTTTTGTACTTTTTGTTCTTTTTTTCCCCCTTGTGTAGGAGGGAAGGGTGCACAGTTAGTTGGGAACTATCTATAAAAACCTAGGGTTATGACTAGCAATACATGTTAATAATTGACAGCCATGCTGCAAGTAGCAACGGCTTCTTTGTGAGCTAATTTGCATTGTCTCTGAGACCTGGGCATTTTGGTCTTGGCAATGAGGTGAGGTCAGGGTTTTGTCACCATGACCTCTTGTACCTTGATTTCAGTTACTTAGTCCACTGCCTGGATATACTGTTTTCTCCTTCCATATTGTTTCCCTTCAAAGGGTTAAGTGAGGCAGCTTGCATTGATAATTTCTAAATAATTCAAGTCTGATTGCACACATTGTGAAAAATGATGGATTTTCAATTACACACATTTGGAACTAATTTCTCCAACACACAGATGGCTTGTATAGACAAAAAGAAAAAGTGAACCTAATAACTTACTGAAGAGGAAAATATGTACAGTACCATTCTGACATTTATGTAGCTTGTTGAGGGACTCCAAATGTGTCATTTACAATGCCCAGGCTTTGTACAATTCAAAAATATTCATTCTGCTGTGAAGCTCAGGTAACTTTATACCAGTTAGCTTGACATGTGAACTGATATATATGAAAGATTCAATCAGTAAAGTATTAAAGAATAGCAACTTTATTAATGCAAATCAACATGATTTCACATAAAACAGATCTTGTTGCTTGAGACCATTTTTTTATTTTATTTGCTAGAAATAGCTCTTGACATAGTAGACTTCTGATAGACATTTGACTTAGCACTGCACTGTGTTTTCATGTCTTTATTTATGTTTTAAAGGCTCTGCACTGAGAGATGAAGAGCAGATTTTCCTACTACAGAATAAAAATCTGTAATTTGGAATGAGTGACTCAAAAAGGTTTGAGATGCATGAAAATAACTGACATATGCTGCACTTCTGCTGCTTGCATATATAAACAGGGGGGATTTTAATCAAACAAAATTGTTCAACCAGTTGAGGAAAACTGGCATGTGCATATGCCAGAAAGAAAGGATGCATGTAAAAAAGTATAGTATACTTTTTTGTTTGTTTGTTTTCAGTGTAGGCATTTAAATAGTGGCAAAGAAAGTTGAGTTTACAGCATATGAGACAGTATCTGAGATGCAAAGGAACTGTGGCATGGACTTGAATATACTAAAACTTTTATGAATATAGTGAAGATATTCCCACGGAACACACATATTTATAAAAACATGTTTTCTAATATGGGGAGGCACCTTAGAGACCCTGACACATGTTTTGTACTGTTTGCTTCCACTAATAGTTCCCACTGAAATCAATAAAAATGCATAAGGGGCAAGATAATACTCAGTTTAAGCTAGGTTACCTTAACTGAACCCACTACAGATATGTGCCAGATAAAACAGTGGAATGTGCAAAGCTTGTTTGTAAGTTTACTGAAAAGGTCAAAGTCTTGGATCACCTACTTAAACCATATATGTTTTTTTCCACCTTGGCAAAAGAAGCCATGTTTTATAATCATTCTTTTTTCTAAGTTTCTTCTTTAAATTACAATAAGGAGTGTATATAGAAATATACGACAATGCTGAAAGTCAATCCTCTGAAATGAATTAACGTTGTTTTCATGTGGCTGTCAACAAAGAATCTTTTTCACCAGGAAAGGTGCTCTGCATCAGCTGCTGAAGGCTTAATGTATTCTGAAAGTTGGGGAAAGCTTCTGGATTTAGTAAGGCTATCTGCAAATGGCTGTTGACAGGAGAAAAAAAAAAAATTGGTGACCACTGAAAGCCCTGTGGCATTCTGTCCCAACTGACTAGTTGTTTTTCCTAATGCCTTGGAGATCATTGCAACTTTCTCTTCTCTGACACAATGTACCTCTGTGAGACTTGAGGCTTGACCTGACTTGCTTTTTAGTAGAGAAGTAAATTAGTAGAAAAATACCATCTTTAGATGACACTCTGAAAACCATTATTTAAGACCCCAAAAACACCATAGCTCTTTCCTTCATGTGGAAGATGACAGATCACAGTGCGTTCTTAGGAAACATTTTCCCTCTTAACCAGCTGTAAGCAGTAAGATTTTCTCTTGGTTTATTTGTAACAAATTGCTGGAAGTCTCTCTCTGGGCAGCATAATGGAATCAGCCAAGATAGAAGGAGGACATTGGCTGGGAAAGGGGAATAAGTCATATTTGAATTTGAGTCCAATTTGAATTTCAGCGGCTTTAGGAAGAAAGGTAAGAGGTCAAAAGTTGTCATCTTTGCAGATGAAGATGATCCATACTCATTAAAATCTTTTTGTTTTCTAATCAGGTCTATTTACATGAGGTAGGTTTTATAGTTTGCACCTTATGTGGTGTCCAAATTACATGTTGTGAAAATCCCATTTTTTCCTGTTGTATCAGGAGCTATAAGTAGTCAGTGTCTTTTGACACCTGAGGAGGATTGTCGTTATTTTAACTGGAATTAAAAACGTCTTTTAAACACTGTGCAAACATGTCCACTCAGAATGACACAGGACTTCCATTTCCTCAAATGAATTTTTAGTTCTGCTGAAAAAGACATCTGTGTTGGGTAAAACCTAAACATATTGAAAGGAGAGAGAGAATAAAGGGCATCTAAATTGCCAGTGCAGCAAAATGAAGGATATTCCAGAGGGAAACAGGATCTAAGGAAGGAAGGAGAACTCTTGGTTAGGTAACAGATGTTTTCCCTCAAGGATAGTGATGAACAGACACCAGAGGGACAAAAAAAATCTAATGAACAGCAAAATTTCTCATCTCTTTTCTTTTTCCTTCTACTCCCAATGTCAGAACAATATGTCTAAAGAAGTGTGACAAGAACTGTCACCTTCTTTGATATTGAAACAGGACCTAAGAAAACAGATAGTTAATTTCAAATTTCCATGCAGGAAGAGAGGAAATGCTCCCATTAATCAGATGACTAGGTATATCAAGGGAAGCTCCAGCGCAGCCTAGTACTATGCATTTAGTTGAATCTCTTTCAAAGGGAGTGTAGCATGGGCCAACATTGATAGTTTTCTCCTTTCCAGCACTGCAAACAAGAAAAGCAGTAGCAAAGTGCACTGCTCCCTAGAAGGCTTATTAAAGTAGGATATTAGTGGAATATTTGTTAGAGATTTATCTAAATGTTTGTGTTGTGCAGGATAGCTATGAATTTAATGTACATTTGGTACTTGACTAGTTATGTGCTTGTTCTCAGGCTCCCTTGCACAGGCTTACTTATTGCAGTTCCTACCTAAGGTCAGGCTGTGCACTGACTTGCAAGAGAATTGAATAAATCAATTTAACATGAAATAACAGACTTTGACATTTGGCTGGCACAGAGGTTTTTTAAAAGGACGTTGCCGACACATCAGTCAGTTTGCAGGTGATAAATACATTGTTTCCAATATTTGAAAAATCAGCAATTTATCAGAATAAAAGGTCATCACTGAGTCAGACATATATCCATGAGTCCATATGTCTTTTTCCTTTTTTTTTTGTTTCTTCTTTTTTATAACAGCAAGTAGGTAATGCAACAGTAAGCTGGGAGCCAAATTGTCCTTTGACACAGAGCTCCTGTTGGTTAGAAGCCACTGGGAGCCATATGCTTCTGAAGGTAAAACGTGTTTCTTTATGTTTATGCTGTTTTAATGTAGGCTATGATCCTGCAGTCATTTATGCAGTAAAAATTCCCATCAAATTCAACAGCAGTATGAGGATCAACAGTGGCAATTTTCTCTTCATAGGGCTTCCAGGAGGAGGCTGCCTGCTGCTTCCAGCTATTGCAGAATGCAGCCTCATGCTGCTCATGGGACCGAACAGCTGTGATCACATTACATCCACCCAGTGGTCTTTTCACTCACTGCCTATAAAATGACAATGGATCAATTTTAAACTGACCCTGTTAACTTTTAAAGCCCTTAGCGTAGAAGGAACTGGTTTTCTGTAAGCCTTCCCCATTCATTTGGCTCTTGAGTCCTCTTAGTTATCTTCTAGTCAGAGGTTGCTGGTTGGCAGGAATTCTGTTGTTGTAGCCCCAATGGTTTTGTAACTTGTTTCTTCTCAAACATCTCTTTGGTTTTTTTCTCTTTCCATCTTTCTTAAAATGTGGGAATGCCAATTTCTGATACACCCTTCTCCCACTCCTCTGCCTCCTAGAAGTGTGTTCAGTTTCAATTGCTCTTCTACAAAGCAGCAGCAATGTCCTGCCTCCTTACAGCATTTCATAATGATTTTGCATAGTTTCACTTTTAAAATACAGAGTTGTACAATAATTCAGGTTGGAAGGGACCTCTGGAGTCTATTGGGTCTCAAAACAGGGCTAGCTTCAAAGCTACATCAGGTTGTTCAGGGCTGCGTCCAGTCGAGTTTTGAGTATCTCCAAGGATGGAGATTACACAGCCTCTCTGGGAAACCTGTTGAGGTGATTGACTACGCTCATGGGGAAGACTTTCTTCTTTGTTTGATGAGAATTTTCCTTGCTGCAGCTGTGATTGTTGCCTCTTATCCTTTGACTGTGTATGTCTGACAAGAGTCTCGGTCTGTCTTATCTACAACTCCCTTCTCTTTGATAACTCAAGACAGTAATGAGGTTCCCTGAAGCCTCCTCTTCTCCAGGCTGAGCAAACACCACCGTTCAGTCTCTCTTCACAGGGGATGTGCTTCAACCTCCTGGCCATTTTAGTGGGCCACTGCTGAACTCACTCCAGTTTGCAGATCTCTCTTACACTGAAGACGCAAAACTGGACACAGTCTTCCAGACATCTTTTGAGTGCTGGGCAAGAGGAATAATCACTGGACCTGCTATCTGCTATTAATAGTACTGCCCAGTACGTGGCTGGCATTCATTGCCACACGAGTGCACTGGTTGCTCATACTCAACTTTTCTATCACGACCAGGTCATTTTCTGCAGACCTACTGCCTGGTTAGTTGGTCCTCAGTCTGTGCTGATGCACCGTGTTGTTCTCAGGAACAGAAGTGATTTCTTGCTGAACTTTGTGAGGTTTGTCAGCTTGTTTCCTCAGCCTGTCAAGGTCCCTTTGAACGGCAGCTCTGCCTTCTGACATATCAGCCAGTCTCCCTGCTATGATATCATTCATGACTTTTGCTGAGGGTGTGTTCCATCCCATTCTCCAGATTGTTGAGGAAGATGTTAAACAGTATCTGTCCCAGTATATATTTTTTTTCAGGTTTCAAAGTGTTTCCTTAGAGCTCGGAGCACCTTGGTAGGAGAAAAGTAGTTTATTTACAGTAATGGTAATCTTGTAGCAGTATAAAACATAGTAAGTCTTACAAATGTTAAGATATGATGTTAAGATATGTGTTGGAAATGTCTCCACCAAAACTGATCATTAATGAGGCGAGACCTATGCTTTGGTAAATAATACATGTACAACAGATAAAAAAGAAGGTTTGTCTGAATATTCCCATCTCAGGGACATACAACTGAGACCAAACTTTTCAGATTGAGCCCACTTTGCACTATAATTTTGTATTTACTTGTGGCTTAAAATGTGGCTGCTTAAAAATAGAGAAGGTGGCAATGATCCATATTGCAGTCGCAGATCTGTAATGCTTGGATTTGAAGATGGGAGCTTTGCTACTGTGAACATTATGAGGTATGTTCTACTCTACTCATCAGATAAAGTATGAGTAGTTTCTAGATATGCTTGGCAGAAAGCAGAGAGAGCATTGGTTCAAAGGTTCATTGTGCACCATTTGACCACAATTTGATCATCTGAGTCCCAGACCAACACTTCAACTTTAGCATGAGGCATTAGCTCAGTATCAATAGCAGACACCTAAGGAAGAATAAGGGAACCATTTTGTGATGCTTTCCTTCTACACTTTTCCAGCATCCAGTGACTTCTGGCTCAGAAACTCTTGGGCCAGATAGTGTATTTTAGAATTTTAATAATACCTTTTTGTGTTTAGTGATATCATTCAATAAATGAGTTGGTTTCAAAGAGTCTTGACACGTGCATCTCCAAAGTCATTGGTAAATGGCAAGGTACTTGGCAGTGGATTTTGAAGTGAGCTTCTTTCATTGGAACAGCTTACCTGGTAGGTATGACTACGAGGTCTCCGTAATAACGTTAGGTACCTGACAATTCAATCCCGCTGAACTATCATGTCTCGTGTCAAATGAAAATGAGTTTGGACAGATATTGACCTCTCTATCTGTGCTGACTATCCTGGGTCTACTTAATCCACTGTGTGGTGATGTGTCATTTAATCACAATCACAGCAAGCAAAGAGCATTTTTTTTGCTGTTTTTGCTTCTCTTTTTTGCCTACAGTCTCATTCTTTTTGCCGTCTTTTTAGTGGTTGTTATGAGTTGAATTGACTGTTTCTGTTTGCCCAGCAGAAAATTTCCTCCTGGCAGAAACGTGAAAACCATGGGGCAAAATTAGGGAGAATTACTTCCTAATAGCCTGGAAATTTATGTTGGCAGAGAGAAAGGCAGCACAACAGAAAGGGTGTTGATGACCATTCTATAGTGTTTCTACCTTTATTTTGCCTCTTTGTTCTTGCCCTTGGTTCTTTCTTCACAGGCAGTAGAAATGCTGCCTGTCATTGAGTCTGACACTGGGTGACGAGCTGAGTTCTCCAAAAGCAGAACATTTTGGAATTGTATGTGCAGGAAATTTAATTAAGCACTTCAAAAAAAAAGATAACTTGTGGTTTTTGGTTCAACATCTTGAAAGTGAATTTCAGCTCAGGAGACCGGGTTCTGAGGCTCTCACCTACCATAGCTGTTAGGCCCTTAGGCTCTCTGGCAAGAATCAAAGAAATTGTGAGAACCCCTGCCAATGCTCCATCAGTAATGAACCTACCCTACTTGTATTTCCACCAAATATTTAATGGCTAGGCATTTACCAAAAGGGGAAATGTTCTGCGTTCTTCTTTTTGTACAAATGGTGGTCACCCCTTGTAAACACAGCAATATGTCCACAGACAAGGTCATAGACCCTGATTTTTTGCTTAGCTAGCTGATTGTTTTCTTTTTTAGAAGTTTGTTGCCACTGTGGTGACTCGGGTGACTGAACTTAATACCGTGAGTAAAGAACAGTCAAAGAGTTTATAAAATGGTAGAGAATTTTTGCCATTGACAGAAATTTGTTCACATAAAGTATGCAGCCATTACTTGCAAAAAGCTTCTGATGAGCAAAATCAGGAATAGTTGGTAAACAGACTTTGAGGAGAAAATGTGTCCTGGTTAAGTGCTTGATTTGTAATGATAGATTTAGCTATATTTCACTCCAGTTTTCTGAGACCTTGTCTTAGGAAGGCCCCTTCTAATTTGTTTAACTCCTGATCACCTTATTGATGCTTCTAGGGCTAGAGTTCCAGATAGTACCAAAGAAATGGAAGCACTGTGCTGTGAAACCTACATTTGCACTCAGTAGGAAGATTTCCTCCCCTGGCTGCATTGCTTTGTGCGCCTGGGCAGGCTGAAAATGTGATTTGCATTTTCTTTCTTGCTTGGGAGTGTGGGAGCTATTCTGTGTTGTGGGTAATACCACTGCTGAGTAGCAGGGGAATGGTATATCCCTCTGGATAGGGAGTGAGTAACAGGTAGATGCCCACAGTTCTGAGCAACTTGTAGGAATGGAGATCTTGTGACATAAGTTTGATAGTCCTGATGTTCTGGACCAGTAAAAGAGGTTTACCAGGCAGTACAATGGGTCTCAGTGCTGGTCAGTACCATAGGGAGCCAAGTCCATAGCTTGTTCTTTTGGAGTAGATTGCCTTTACATAATAAAGTAGTCATCTCTAGGACTCTTAATGGTTTGGCCTGTTTGATTGCTGTGGAAGTTTTGCAGGACCCTTCTGACTACATATACATGTGCCAAAATTGGCTCTATAGGCACAATAGCAAAGCTTAGCATCTTTATGCACTTTTTTATTATTACTTAAGGGATATAAATGGCTGTCTGTATTATGCATGAGCATGCTGTAGTACTGCATTACTCTGTCTTCCATCAGTATGTCTTGTTCTCTTACTTACTGTGCTAATGCTCATGATAATTCCAGGGGTACATCTTAAAGCCCAACCAAATGAATATCGTAACCCAAACAGGTGGAAGAACATGATATTAAGATGTTGAATATTCTAATACATGGAAAAGCCAGCCATATAGTTATGTTTTAACAACATAATCAAAACAGAGATATATCTGTCTAATAAAATTGACTGTTGCTATAACCAATACACTTAGAATGATTACATTATTATAATGAAAATGCGGTGGTTATTTGCTACATTAATTAACAGTTGATTCAATGTTATACAAATGTGCTTCCTTTGAAGTAATTCTTGCTGACATTTCTGAATAGGACTACCAATTAGTTAAACGTGGATAAGTAGAGATGCTGATTATAGGTAAGCTACAACAGAAGACAGTGGAATAGGGCTTCATAATTTTAAACTTTTAACATGTTACTATCCAAAGTATGTTGTTAATGCAACCTTTTGGTTGCGTTAACAACACCTTTTTAAATAAGCACACATCTTTGATATCCACTACACAGCCAAAGTTGCTAAAGAAAGAGATGTTGCTTCTCTGTGCTGAACTTTTCTGTGAGATCCTATATTCCTGTATCTCCCAGCAAGTCCAGCTCCCAAAGCCCTTGGAGAAATATTTAGTGGTTTACCCCACTCCATCTCAAGGTGAAATCGAGGAAAGCTTTTAGTGTTTTGGACTTTATTGCAATGTCATGATGTCTCTGTAAGCGTAGAAAATGTCTTTGACCTAATGAAAAGATAAATAATATCATCAAACTGTAAAAATGTGTACAGCTAAACTGTCTTCTTGAGTCAAACTTTCTTGAAGCTGAGAAGACATGGCTTATCCTGTGCTAATGGGGTTGTTTCATAAATCATCCTTGTAATGAGGATGCTTGCAGAATCCCTCTGCCTCTTGCTTACCTGTGCAAACCGAAGCCACATCCTCAACTGATGTCAGTGCCTGCCTTCACTGGGGATTATTTCCAACAACTTGTGCTTGACTTGCTGTATCTGAGGACTGGACCCACATGATTTCTGTCTATAGTGATCCTGCACTTAGACAAAATTTATGAATCTGAAAACTGACATGTTTAAACACATGTAAATGCTTCATCGGTGGAATCCCTTAAATAAAAAGTAGATTTTTTTTGATCAAAGTGCTTTTTCCTAGTGATTGTACAACAGTCTAAGCTACAAACTGGAGGTGATTTGGAAATAACAATATGTGGTATTTGCTCTAGATATTTTTTCAAAAAAATCTTTTCATGTGCCATGTCTTGTAATGTTTTCCTTAATATAGCTTGGTATTTTCTTGGCTGCTTCCCTCTTAGTTATATTAAAAACCATACAATATTTATTGGAGGACTCTCTTCTACATGCAGATACAGAGGTTTTTTGCTGAAAAAAGTATGTGTAAAACATTTCCCTAATCAATAAGCCCTCAGTGCAATAAAACTGCAACTTAATGTCTTTAGAACTCTACATGTGGGTTTTCTACATTTTCAAAAGTATGATTAGCCAGGAAATTTTTGAGTCGTATTAGGAGTTAAAATCAGCCAAGTGCATTCTCAGTTTGTTTGAGCAGCAACAAGCCAATTCAATCAATCATGCCTACTGATAAGCTGTTTCACAAAAAGCTATGCAGTAAAAACATCCTTTTTTTCCTTAGAAAATGGTTAAAACCCATAAAAATTATATATCAGACACCAATTAGTATGGGAACTTTTAATCTGTCCAAAAACTAGACAAAGTGACAAGACCTTCTGACTTCTGCAAATCTGTAATGGTCTGTATTTAAAAATTCATTTGCTACCAGAACTCCTCATCTTGCACATGCAAAATTACTATGGTTTTTATATCTGGATTCAAATTTTTACAAGCATAAATCTAATACTCATACACAAAAGTGATACAATGAAATCTGCGAAACCGAGAAAAAAAATACATTAGAGAGCTATTCCATAAAATATGGATTTGTACCAGATTTTCTTCATTGTTTTATTAGTTCAAAACAATGATTTCCTGTGAAGAACTGACTGACGAAGAAAGATATACTCGCACGTGAACCTCAGGCCATAGAAAACTTCATTCCAAACCCCTTTCCTTGGATTTTGTACTTGGCAGACAGAGCTGAAGCCATCAAAAAGGAAGGAGGTGGACAGAAAGTGAATTATGATGTTTAAATCCTTTGTTTTGGAAGGCACCAGTGGTAGACTAGATCCACTGGCCTTTTTGCTGCTTTCTGTTTTCTCCTGTAGGACTTGCAGATAGCTCTGGTGGTAGATGCCAGAAAGATCTCCACAGATATGGACATGGACAGATTTTAATGAGCTGCTGTTAGCCAGCTTAAACTTCCCTTCTGTGTAAATGGTGTCAGGCCTCACTCCAGAAAATAATTCCTTTTATCTGTTGCTGTCTGGGATAACACATAAGCATCAGTTAAAACCTTAAGCCTCTGCTTCCGTGGGACATAAGCCCACATTTAAAACTAGGCACATGTTTGACTACTGTTCAGAATAGATATTTTTATTTTTTTTTTATAGCAGGCTTTATTTTTTAATTACACAAATATAAGGAACACTATGGGGGTGTTTGGTTTTGGTTTTTAATTTCTGACTTGTTTTATGTTCTGGTAACCTAAATGTTTTTAGACAAGTGGTTTGGCCATACCCATGGTGCCAGGGACTTCAAGCTCTTCTAAGTCACTCCAGCTCTTTGTCCACAAGTACTTCCCCCCCTACATGAACACAGTTTATTATTATTCCCTTTGCTAGTATGAATTGGGAGTAAAATTATCTGTTCTTCTGCTCTGATTTAGTATGCTTTCTTCATATCATCTAACAGGTGTAAGTGTGAGTGGATGTCAAGAATCTGACCAGTCTTTTTCTAAATATTGAAATTGTCTTGCATGCTTGCACTATCAGTCAGCTTTGCAAAAAAACAGCACCACATCCAGTTGGAGTTAGTAGTCAGTTCAAGTTCTTAATTATTTAAGACTTAATCATTTTTATTTTTCTTGTTGTATGGCATATATAAAAGCAATTTTCACACTTGCAAAGAGGAAAGCAGTGTTGGCTTTGGGAGGCTCTGCTTCTTGCTTTCTTGTTTCTGTAAAGTGCAAAAGAAAACAGCCAAAGGTATCAGTCATCCCTTGTGCTTTAAATGTAGAAAACCTTAACTGAAGAATGGAAGGAGACGGTGTTTGGTACATGGTGAAAAAAATGGGATCTGTACTGAGGAGGAAAAGATAAGGAGGAGATGAAGAAACCTTATGCTGAGTTCTTATTTAGAGGCATAATATCACAGGTTATGTCAGGTGGAAGGGATCTCACGAGGCCTCTAGTCCAACCTCCTGCTTGAAGCTGGGTCAGCTGTAAGACCAGGTTGCTCAGGACTTTATCCAGTTCTTGAAAGCCATACCTGTTTGAAAAACTCTAAGAACTCCAGACTGCGCAATGCCTCTCAAGAGCCAGTTTCATTGCTTTACGGTCCTCATGGTGAAAAAGCTTTTTCTTCTATCCAGGTGGATCCTCTCTCATTTCATTTGATATCTTTTGCCCCACATCCTCCTGCTGCATTGCTGTGAAGAGCCTCTCTCTGGCTTCTTGATGACCTCACAGAATCACAGAATCACTAAGGTTGGAAAAGACCTGTAAGATCATCAAGTCCAACCATCACTCAACACCACCATGCCCACTAAACCGTGTCCCACAATGCCATGTCCATACATTCGTTGAACAGCTCCAGTGATGGTGACTCCACCACTTCCCTGGGCAGCCTCTTCCAGTGTTTCACCACTCTCTCAGTAAAGAAATTTTTCCTAATATCCAGCTTAAACCTCCCCTGGTGCAACTTGAGTCCATTTCCTCTTGTCCTATCACTGGTCACTTGGGAGAAGAGACCAACACCCACCTCTCTGCAACCCCCTTTCAGGTAGTTGTAGAGAGCGATAAGGTCTCCTCTCAGCCTCCTCTTCTCCAGACTGAACAACCCCAGTTCCCTCAGCTGCTCCTCAAGAAGACTTGTGCTCCAGACCCCTCACCAGCTTCGTTGCCCTTCTCTGGACACACTCCAGCACCTCGATGTCCTTCTTGTAGTGAGGGGCCCAAAACTGAACAAACACAGTATTCGAGGTGCGGCCTCACCAGTGCCGAGTACAGGGGCACGATCACCTCCCTGCTCCTGCTGGCCACACTGTTTCTGATACAGGCCAGGATGCCGTTGGCCTTCTTGGCCACCTGGGCACACTGCTGGCTCATATTCAGCCGTCTGTCAATCAACACCCCCAGGTCCTTTTCTGCAGGGCAGCTTTCCAGCCACTCATCCCCAAGCCTGGAGCATTGCATGGGGTTGTTGTGACCAAAGTGCAGGACCCAGCGCTTGGCCTTGTTGAACCTTATACAATTGGTCTCAGCCCATTGATCCAGCCTGTCCAGACCCCTCTGCAGAGCCTTCCTACCCTCGAGCAGGTCAACACTCCCACCCAGCTTGGTGTCGTCTGCAAATTTTCTGAGGGAGCACTCAATCTCCTCATCCAGATCATCGATAAATATATTAAACTCCTCACAGGTAGTGGAAGGCTGATATTAGATCCCCCCAAAGTCTTCACTTTTCCAGGTTAAAACCCTCTCCCTGTGGGCCACATGCTCCACCTTGATGTCCCTCCACTGAACTAGTTGCATTTGATCATTGTCCTTCCTGTGCTGGGGGCTCAAAACTGCAGTACCCCTGATGTGGTCTAACGATCACTTAGTAGAGGAGGATGATGGACTGTGCTTCTGGTAATCCAGGTCAGGCTGCTGCTTGCCTTCTTGGCTGCTGCGTTGTCCTGCTGGCTCGTATTCCCTTTTGTAGATTTGTATCTTTACCTGAAAGGAAATATTACTTGATTACTAAAACTTTATAGAACTAACCAAGCCCCCGCTGATAGGAGCTGGTTAACAACTTAGGTTTGGCAGAATTACCTTGGCCTCACTCAGCAATGAAGTGCTCAGTTATTCTCCTACGAGACTTGTCTGACCCTGGAATGTGAAAGGCTGTGGAGCTTGGTCCGTCGTAGATTTGGTGAATTGTGAATGTTCTATGCTTGCTTTTTCCCAGATGTGACACCTGCTAATCTCCAGTGACAGTGACTTGCTGTTTTGAGCATGGAGTTGATGCATTATTGATTAATCCAGCTTAGACTGCACTTAAAGTGGTTGTACTTTAATTACATTTGGTATCTAGAAATAATAGCGTAGCATTTCAGAGGCTTCTTGGAAGAGATGCAGTTTTGTGTACTGCAGAATGTTTCTTCTGATGGCATTTTTGTCTTATCAGAAAAAAAACGTGTATCTTTTAATGGAATATTCTTTTAATCTGGTTGCTTTTATATTACAATAGTTTATCATTAGTAAGCTTCTTTTTCCCTGTGGATGTCTTATTTTAACAGTACAATTTGTTACTTCCAAAGGAAATAATACATCACTTGAAACCACTATGCTGTAATCTCAAAATGAAGTTTCTTTATTGAACCTTTTCCTTTTGTGTGTGTATATGTGTGTTTTTTGGTCAGTTACTCTTGTTTTATTAATGTTGAATTCTTTTATAATAATTTGTCTTAATAGTTTCTGGCTGTGCCCATTAGTATACTCTCTTGCTTTCTGAAATTGAGAACAAAGAGTAGATGATGTAGCTAAGTTTCATGATTTAAAAAGTATTATAAGTCTCTGGGTAGCTTTTGCATAAAAAGGTTTTATTTTCTTTTGTGGGTACTAATAAGTACCTCTTTAGCATCATGCTGATCGTGAATCATTTCTGAATCGACTGCTGACAGAAGCATGCTTTATCTAGTAATTTGAGGAGAGGATATCTACGTTTTCACACATCCTCTGTGATTTCTTGGGTGAATCACTTCAATAAAACTATCAGTTAAAATAAATCAGTTTAAAATATAATCAGTTATTGATTAACAAACAGTTAAATGTGTTAAGCTGTTACCAACTTTAGTAGGTGCTAGAGCTATGTTGCTTCAGCCTGTATTTCAGATATGCTACCAAATCAGGTATCCAAAATCTTCTTGTTCTATGTGCATTTTGGATTGCATTCAAACATTTAGGGTACAAATGTGTACCATACGTCTCTTTTTATTTGTGCTCTGATGGTGCATAAAATACCTGATGCATCCTGTGGTGCTTGGTGTGTTAGGTAGTGTCTGGGGAAGGTAGTCTCTTTCCTGAAAAATTTATTATCTAGGTTTAAGAGCAGAGACCGCAGATGGGCACAGATGTTTAAGGGACCATAATAGACCCAGTAAACAAGAGAGATCAACATGAGAAGTAACAGTGCCAGTGTCCTACTTGCTGAAAGAATATTTATTCTGCGGAGTGGCAGGGGTGGAACGCAACAAGGGGGACTTGTAATCAAATATCCATAAATGGATATTCTGCTAATGGATGTTTGCTACAATGTTTTTCTAGAGCAGAAGTGGGAGCATTTGAAAATGCATGAGAAAGTGGTGAGGTTTGTGGCACAGAGTCAGGAGTCAAAACCTTGACAGTGGATGAGAAGTGTTAAGTAAGCAGACCACAATGAGCCTTGAGAACAAAATACCCTTTTTGGTTCAGTTGAGACAGGAGAGAGGTACTTGGGGGCAACGAGTTGGTCTAAGTGCTGAAGGAGGAAACTGTTCCTTGCAGTAGAATTTGGAATAGTGGGGAGTGGGACAAGGGAGTCATGCCAAAGGCAGAGGAGAGTATGCTAAGGAAGATGTGTTATATTAGAAACTTTGCCCTTGTGGACAGATAGAAACAGGCATGTCTTGGAACATTAGAGTAAGTTGTGTAAATGTACTTCAAATTCAGAGTGATTCAAAGCAGTGATTTATTTATTTATTTATTTTTCTTCAAAGGACTTAGTGGAAAGAAATGTTTGAAATGAAATAATACTAGTAATTTGTCTGGGACAAAACCTAAGAGACATAAATGCTTGCACATGCAATGCTTGCCAACTTTTTCTTATCTTAGCAGTCTTTATTTGGCACAAATTTAGTGGAATTGCTAGCACGAGTGTCAATCTGCAGGATCTGTCATATGACACCTAACAGCATAAATGCCTAATTGTTACCCATGCAGAGAAAAGGCAAAGAGTTTAGCCTGTGTAAGGACTTCAGATTGTAGCTTTCTAAGAATAGCAAAGATTCAAAGTGCAGTGTACCTTGATTGCTGTAAATAACAGTGAATGTACAAGAGCAACAGAATATATGCGAGTACATTGTAATGCTTGTGTTTTTCTTACCTGGGTTTTTGAGCACCTGTTACCAAACATTCTGCCAAAGCACAAGGGGAAAAGAGAGATCAAGAGGAGAAAAAACGCCTAAGTTGTTGAGTGCCCTAATTGCTCAGTCATTAGTCGATATATTAGGTAAAAATGCTTATTGAGTTATTGTACAAAATAAATAAACATTGTTAGCAGCTATGTATTATGACTTAAAAACAAACCTGTGTTCGGTTTCTCATTCAGAGTGAAATAATAGTACCTCTCTTGATCATAAAGGAATGCGACTTTGTGGCAGATGTATATTTTCTTCTTCCTTTCTAATATTGCTGAGCAATATCTAAGAATGACAATAAGCTTAATCCTTATGGGAACAATAAGGACAATAAAGCCACAAAATATCTCCATGTGTCCATATGAAGTCTTATGCACTGAATAAAGTAGATTATCACAGGAGTGTAAGTTCTTTCTTTCTCTTAAATTGTTGGTCAATTAGCTTTGTCTAGGGAGCACATAGAAGCTCTGTTCCTTTGCATAGCTTTGCAGATCTTGTAAAGCTTTACAAATATTCTGGAGTAATTTTATTTTTATCTACATGTGTTTCTCCCTAGCTTAAAGTATTTTATGTCTGTGTGCATGCACACAAACATGTATCTAGGCAAAACAAGATTTGTTTGATTTTGCTTCGTGCAGTCTGCCTAGTTGTAAAGTGTTTTTCGAGGCTCTGCTGTAAATCTTGTCGATTCTGCAGCATACACAGGCTTTCTTGGGAATCGAAAGGAGACCAGAGCCATCCCAAAGTTTTCGGGGAATTTAATTTGTAGTATGCGCATACAGCATCTCTCACAGTGGAATCCTGTGGGTGAGCAGAGCTTCTTGTGTGTTAAAAGAATGAAAATAATTAAACAACAACAATGACCAAGTGTGTGTCTGTACTACCAGTTTGTGATAAGCAGAAGTGAGATTTTGGGAGATGGTTTTTGGGGTGGTTTTTTTTAAGGTCAGTCCTTATCTGTTAATCTTAGTCATATGTTAAATGAAGCATGAAAGCAATGGAAACAGTTACAGTTTTCAAAAAACTTGCACTAAAAAGTGCATTAATATAAAAAGCATATTAATTACAATATTTTGTATTATTAAGAATACAATATAAAATATATAGATATGGTTATTAGAAGTTACTAAGTGGCATTATTTTTATAAAAATTAACCTTGAAAGTTACATTTAAAGAAATGTGTAGGCATGGAGACCTTAGAAGACATCTGCACTGCAGATTGAAGGAATACTATAAGCAAAGTAGCTTTCCTTATCTAGAATCTCTCTACCTGTGTTTCTTAGAGACCTCCACAACAGGACGTTCATGCAAAGAAAGAAACAAACAAAAAAGACTATGCCAAAAAAACATGACAATTCTGCTCAGCATCTCCCCCTTTACTGCCAATAAGAGTGACCATTTACTTTCATTTTGCTGCTTGACCTGTGGTTAAGCAAAAATAATCAGTAGGGCTGAACTTTGAATAAAGAAATATTGAATTGCTTATAAAATTTTTATGACATTTAAGACATTTGAATAATTTGTGGGGGTCGAGGAAGAATGAGGATGAATGTGAGAAGCTTACTGTGTAATGTCTCAGTTCAAGAAGTTTTTTAAGTATGTATGTAATTGTAGACAAATTGAAAACAATGGGTAAGCATCAAGACTTAAAGACATGCTTAAATACTCTCCTGAACTGAGGCTTATGCACCCATAAATCTGCAGTGATCTTCTAGTACAGATATGTCATGTCAACACTCCGTTACTAACTTCAGTGAAGTGTTATGGGTACATCTGCTGCTTCCAGTGAAAAATAGACAGGATTTGAAGTGATAGCTATTGCTGCAGGAGTTTTCTGTAATAGCTGCCAACTGTGAGGGAGGAGGGGAAGACAGCAGCAGAGGAAGCAGTAACCTTCCTGTTTCAAGACAAGAAACAAATCAATCAGCAGCTGTATGCAGAGAATTGGAGAACCTGCCCAACATCTGTCAGATGAAAAACTGACATGCTGCAGCAGAATCTGCTTTATAACCAAGCATTTTGGGTGTTCTGCTTTCAGAGATGTATTCAGAGAGCTATATGAAGTTCTTTACGTGGTACAAAGGTGGGATATCAGCGGTAGTGCATCCCTACATAAATTTGAAGCAGTACCTTAGCAATAAGTATAAACGGAGCTTTATATCTTTCGTATTCTTTCGTTAAGTTCTTGTGTCTGGATCACTACAATCAATGTGACACTTTAATATAAGTGAACCTCTAACCAAAATGTACAGTGAGTACACTAAAAATGGTGGTGGTTGTTTCAGTGGGAGTAAATGGTTTAGAGGGAGGTCTCAGTAGTGTACAGAAATTGCCCAGCTTGTGGTAGTGTGCAGAAACACCCCTTTAACCTTGGAAGCTCCCTGGAAGTGCAACACCCTGGAACGGGGATGTCCACTAAGTGAATCCCACTGCTTCTAGTGTCTGCTGAGGGAGCTGTTTTGTTGTAAAGATGACTATTTTGATTTTGGCTAGTGGGAATGAAAAGATGAACAAAAATGCTGCTAGGTTCTTTTAGAACAGAAAAGTTTGGGGGCACAAAGTAGGGGCTCTTAGGTTCCTGCCTCTTAACTGTAGGAACCTAACCAGAATGTACTGAAGTCTCAACAATCTTTCTATAGGGGCAGTGGTCTAAACAATATTGTAAGACAGGTGAGTGAATCACTGAGTGCTGATTCCTAGTTCTCACCCTTTGCTGATCAATGTGGTTGTAGCTCTCTAATGAGTAGCAAAAGTTGAGCACCCAGAAGTAAAGTGGCCAAGGCTACTCTGAGCCACACAGACTTGTAGCAATATGTGCAGAGTCAAACATACTGTGATGAGCACTGGCTTAGTGGACAACGTCTACACATCTTGAATGAAAGCCTGACTGATGGCTGCCCAATCTCAACAGAGCAAGGTTTTGCCTAATAGTTTGGACTAAGTAAGGGTATTTGCTTTCTTGAAGGTTTTGTGCAACAGGCTGTCACAATACCTTTATTTTTATATTGCTATGAAAATATTGTTATAGAGGGGAATGGCAGAGTTTCAAAAGACAGGGTGATATAAGAATTAAACTCTAAGTTTGAAAATATGTATGCAATTCTTGCCCTTTTCAAAAACTTGTTTAAAAATCATGCATGTTGAAAAAGAGCTCAATAGATCTGTAATGTGAATAAGCAGCAACAATATAAAATATCTTGTACCAATCACATTTAATTGGTTTTGAATCACAAGCAAAGTACATTTGGGAAGAGCCCTTCTGCTTTTTATAGCAGACCACTTATGTTTCTGTCTCCTTCTGCGAATACTCATAGGTAACTTACTTTGATAGTTTCTCTTGACAATTCATGCATCTACCTTTGTTTTAGGGGCATGGAGTGTTGAGTTCCAGCCAGATGGTCTAGACAGATGATAAAAAAGTATGAAATGATACACCAGAGGACTTACGTCCTGCTGCCCTGTCACATTAAACAAACACTTAATGAAATCTGAAATTGTAATAGCTAAAAATATGTACTGCAGTACAATGGACTTTCAAACATCCCTCTGGGATTTAACCGTCTTTCAAATATGGCCTCTGCAGAAAAGTTTCCTTTTGGTGTCCATTTCTGGACAAATTCCTAGTGAGCTGGTGACAGTGAGCTGGGCAAAGAACATAATTATTTTGTGTTAGGAATCTCTTATCTCTTATTCTGGAAATTGCCCATAAAAATTAGTCTGTTCTTCAGTGTGGTTTGTTATTCACCAAATAATTTCTGACATCCTTGGTGGCTGGAATGATTGTCAGCAATTCATTTTGAGGTCTGGCAATTTAAAATTTGAACCCTTTGATGAGGCACAAGGTGTGTGTTAAGCTTCTGCCTTTGGCTTTTAGAACACAGCCCTTAGAATCAGATTTCTAGTGTACAATTACAAGTTCAGTATTTACTTTCCTAGAACATTCTGTAATCATTCATACTCTTTGTACATTTGCTAGGATATTTGCAGAAAGCAATGTACAAAGGGCACAGACATACATATCATGAATGTCTTTAGAACTCTGAATAAATATTCATCAAATATATTCTGCACTTTTCATTCTGCTCCTTGTGATATTAGATGTTACCAAAGCTAATATCAAAGATCGGAGGTGTGACAAATCTTCAGAAATAGTGCTGAAATCATGATAGGTAGAGTTAAAAAGTACACAGAGCAGAAAAGGCAGTAGATTTTGTCTGAAAAACCTTTGTAAAGTTAACAACTTGGAATTCTGTTCTCCTGCTTCGTGGGTATGAAATCTGACTTGATCCTGCTGGAATTTGAGCCCAGGGCTGTAGAGGACAGCTTTGATAGATCTCTAAATCTCTGATCAGATCTTACTGCTCATATCCCATATGGTTTGTATTTGAGAACAGATCACTTCAACACCAGCTAGTCTATTGTAATGTGATGCTGCAGAGTAACACACGCTGTTGCAATATATTGTGGAAATAATTTTTTTCAGCCATTAACAAAGCTTTCCAGTTGTGATGAATTTGTAGAATGCTTAGATTCACTAATGCAAGAGGGTTATAGGTTAAATCCATGTCTAGTGTAAGATTTATTCACTCAATTACATTTTTCCCAAAAGGGTTTCATCATTGTACAAGGTAATGCATGAATGTACTCAGTCTTTCGTTTTAGCTTGAATACACTTTCAGGACTTTTAGATCCCAGCAGCAATAAATTCTACCTGGCTCTGAGGCTGGTGTCACCACCAGAATTTCGGATTCTTTGATCATGGGTCACTCTATACAGCACCAGGCCTGCTGGCGACAGGCGGGGGATGCCTGTCTCTGAGGGGGAGAGGGATCCTGGCGCAGGAGTTAGCAGGGCTCATTGAAAGAGCTTTAAACTAGAGTTGAAGGGGGAAAGGGATAAAATCAGGCTCGCTGAAGATAAGCCTGGGGGTGGCATGCCAGTGTTTGAGGGGAGGTGTGCTGGCAAGGGTCATTGGACTGCCGTCTCAGCAGAGGCAGGGGATGGAGACCCACAAGGCAGCAAAGACGTAGGGGTTGTTGACGTGCTAGAAACCAGGGAAATGCCTGAGAATAGTCACACAGGAAGTATGGCCTCTCCTCCCGAAAAGGTGCTACATTAACAACAAAAGGAGGGCTGAGGAGAATCTTCATCCTTTATTGGATGCGCGGGAGAAACATAGTGACAAAGGATGAGGAAAAGGCTGAGGTACTTAATGCCTTTTTTGCCTCAGTCTTTAATAGTAAGACCAGTTGTTCTCCGGCTATGCAGTCCCCCGTGATGGCAGATAGTGGTGGGGAGCAGAATGAAGCCCCCACAATCCAAGGAGAAAAGATTAGTGACCTGCTACACCACTTAGACACCCACAAGTCTATGGGACCGGATGGGTCCCATAGTACCAAGGGTACTGAAGGAGCTGGCAAAGTGCTCACCAAGCCACTTTCCATCATCTACCAGCAGTCGTGGCTAACTGGGGAGGTCCCAGTGGACTGGAGGTTAGCGAATGTGACGCCCATCTTCAAGAAGGGCCCAGAGGAGGATCTGGGTAATTACAGGCCTGTCAGTTTGACCTCGGTGCTGGGGAAGATTATGGAGCAGATCATCTTGAGTGCCATCATGCAGCACGCACAGAACAACCAGGTGATCAGGCCCAGTCAGCATGGGTTTATGAAAGGCAGGTCCTGCCTGACCAACCTGATCTCCTTCTATGACCAGGTGACCCGCTTAGTGGATGAGGGAAAGGCTGTGGATGTAGTCTACCTAGAATTTAGTAAAGCCTTTGACACTGTTTCCCACAGAATTCTCCTGGAGAAACTGGCTGCTCACAGCTTGGATGGGTGCACTCTTCGCTGGCTAAAAAACTGGCTGGATGGCCGGGCCCAAAGGGTTGTGGCGAATGGAGTTAAAACCAGTTGGCAGCCGGTCACAAGTGGTGTTCCCCAGGGCTCAGTATTGGGGCCAGTTCTGTTTAATAACTATCAATGAACTGGACGAGGGGATTGAGTGCACCCTCAGTAAGTTTGCAGACGACACCAAGTTGGGCGGGAGTGTTGACCTGCTCGAGGGTAGGAAGGCTCTGCAGAGGGATCTGGACAGGCTGGATCGATGGGCCCAGGCCAACTGTATGAGGTTCAACAAGGCCAAGTGCCGGGTCCTGCACTTGGGTCACAACAACCCCATGCAACGCTCCAGGCTTGGGGAAGAGTGGCTGGAAAGCTCCCCTGCAGAAAAGGACCTGGGGGTGTTGGTCGACAGCCGGCTGAATATGAGCCAGCAGTGTGCCCAGGTGGCCAAGAAGGCCAATGGCATCCTGGCCTGTATCAGAAACAGTGTGGCCAGCAGGAGTAGGGAGGTGATCGTGCCCCTGTACTCGGCACTGGTGAGGCTGCACTTCAAATACTGTATTCAGTTTTGGGCCCCTCACTACAAGAAGGACATTGAGGTGCTGGAGCGTATCCAGAGAAGGGTGACAAAGCTGGTGAGGGGTCTGGAGCACAAGTCTTATGAGGAGCGGTTGAGGGAATTGGGGTTGTTTAGCCTGGAGAAGAGGAGGCTGAGGGGAGACCTTATCGCTCTCTACAACTACCTGAAAGGGGGTTGCAGAGAGGTGGGTGTTGGTCTCTTCTCCCAAGTGACCAGTGACAGGACAAGAGGAAATGGCCTCAAGTTTTGCCGGGGGAGGTTTTCATTGTATATTAGGAAAAACTTCTTCACTGAAAGGGTTGTCAGGCATTGGAAGAGGCTGCCCAGGGAATCCGTTGAGTCACCATCCCTGGAGGTATTTAAAAGACATGTGGCTGAGGCGATTAGTGTCATGGTTTAGTAGTGGACTTGGTAGTGTTAGGTTAACGGTTGGACTTGATGATCTTGAAGGTCTTTTCCAACCTAAATGATTCTATGATTCTATATTTTTCCTTGAAAGTTAATCAAGGCTGGAGGGATTCCTTTTCTGCAGCTGTGAGTATGTAACAACTCACATGCCCCTACATCTGCATACGGATAGGAATTGCATCAGTGTTGTCACAACTATTAGTACTGCTGCAATGACGGCAAATTTGCCAGTAATAACAAGAAGAATAATTAACCCCTCCCCTCAACAGCAGCAAAATTTAAGGGATCTTGTTATAAGGAGCAAAATTTTTGTTGGTGTGTGAGCATGGATGGTATTTTGAAGTTAGCCAAGTCTGAATTTGGCAATTTCTGTGTATCTATGTGTAATGAAGAATGAGTTTTCCTGCTTTTCTAGCTCAACCCATGTAGGTATCAACTCGAGTGCTGAAAGGCTACAATGCAAATTTCAGTTGTCAACTGCAACACTTTAGTTTCTTTTGTTTTTTTAGCTCCTTGATACCTGGAATCAGAAAGAGGAATTTTGCAAATGTTCTTCACTGTTGATCAACCCATTTAAAATAACCCTTCAAAGAAGTCAAATGTGATGAGGTTTTTCCATCCTGTTTTTTCTGGGTTTATTCTGTAAAAAATCTTGAACTTAAAAAGTCAACTTTATCACTGTTTTGAAGGTGTGATCTGTGGGTCTCTTTCCACAAGATGCTGACTATTTTGTTTCAGCTGAGCAAGGTATGTCACCCTGTGCATGGCAATATCCTACGTATGTGAGTAGTCCTCTGCTCATTTTGAGAATCTTTCCCTGACTGTTTTTTTTTTTTTTGTGGCTTTGCTCTGCAGGGTGGCATACTTGGGAAGTCAGAAACAGGTTCATAAGTATTGCTCCTTACCTGTTGTAATTGGCTTTAGTGAGGTTGCAGTGGTTCACAGCAATGATGAATTTGCTATTGAGAATGTTTCCCAGAATATATGGGACATAGGTGTCTATTCCCACATGTGGACTGACCATCCTACATCTGGATTTCCTCGCCTCCTGGGTCAGGTTTCTATCTCCTAGGAGCTAGATAGTGAGAAAAAGAGAAATCCAAGGCAGCTACTACATTTTCTGGCTCAGGTTTTCTGCTTAGCATCTCTACAAGATGAGGATTATAGGAAATTATGTTTGTTAGTATACTTTTTAGTTACTTCTGATTTAATGAGGTTTGCTGCTGCCAGGCAGCACAAATTGCAAAAAGGAAAGGTTACTTAACATACATCTTCTGGGGTGAACTTTCTAATCAATAGCAGTTTTAATTTATATCAGAATTAATAAATGGGACACTTTAAACAGCATTACTTACTTCAGTTTATAATTTCCATGTCCGTTTTGTTTTGAACAGAACGATCCTCAGACAATATGGGAAGGATTGTGGCAAGTTGCAAAATATTTCTCTTAGCTCCCTCTCACATATGCAGTGGCTGATTCCTGAGTTTGATTACTGTTTTCTGTTCAATTAGTAAAGCAATGGCATTTAGATGGAGGTTTTGTGATGCTGTAGGTTTTAAGTTGTTTTAAGTTCTCTCTAAGCTGCTTTCATTTTATTGTTCTAAAAATGCTACTTGTGAGCTCCTTAAAATGCTTTTGTTGTTCCTTGTTCCCTAATGTACTTGTCGTAGATTGCAGCCAGGTTCTGTTTTAACGCAGGCCAAGAGTATCCCTCAACAGTCATTTATGCCTTGTTGCATCCATCATGTGTAGAAGTTTCTCCCTCGACTGCCAGGAACGCTAGAAACACAGTTGTCAGGATTTAATGTGAATGAAGAGCAACGTAGCAGGCAGAAATTGTGTTTCCCATATGAGCAAACATCCATTCATAATTTCTGGGAAATCTTGCGGCTGTTTGAGCCAAAACATGAACGTGTCTCAGTGCAAACAGCATGCAGCTAGTGCACACTGATGCCGAGAATCCTTTGGTTGGCTCAAAAAACAAGCAGAAAAGCCTTTCAATCTTGAGTATTTCTGTAATTATGGTCACCAGGATGGTTTCACTAACGTTCATGGTATCGTGTAATTTCTAACTCACAAGTGTTTGAATAGTCCACTGTTTCACCGAAGTATGAGGGTCCTGTAGGTTTCAAGAACTCATGTGCCAAGGCTTACTGGCTCTGCTCTTCATATTATTGCCACTGCCCTTCATACTGATAGGAAGTTTTTGCGGTTTTGTGTAAAATGCTTTAATATTCTTCCTAGAAAGCAAAATCAGAGCTACGCTACTGGTGTGGGCCATCACTCCACGTGAAAAACAAATGGCAAATAAATGGTGGCCAGCAGTCTTCCAGATTTCACTCCTGTGGCTTTTCACCAGAGCAAGGGGAAGTACAAACTGCTGTTGAGGATTCATCTAATTTGCCTGGGATACCTATGCCATGTAAAGTAAAATGCTGTTGAAATGCATGAATAGATTTACGTAAGCCCTCTGTATTTTGAAAGCAGACTAAGGTGATTTCAGATTAACATCTTCATCTAAAGCCATTTCCTGACAAAAGCATAGTACTTGAAAAGCAACCCTTGATGAAATAAGGCCTATTTATGTATAAGTGTTTGCCGTAGTCCCTGTCACCATAGTAACCGAGGCCCAGATTCACAAAATCATCTAATTCCCGCTTAAGCACCTGAGTACCTCTGAAGTTCTGGGCCTAAGTGTTTCCCAAGTAAATGTGAACTCACTGTACAGGCCTTTTATGAATTGCAAGAAATTATACCTTCTTCATCTTTTTTTTTTTTCCCCTTGAGCAAGAAAGCTCTGGCTATGGGTGTAATGATTTTTTGTAGTCAGGCCATCAGTCATACTGTGGAAATACGTTGAAGACGTGGATCTAAAAGGTTATGCTGGAAACAGTCAGTTTCTGAGCTTCTGGACATGTGGGATCAGAGTACTTCATCACTGCTATGGTTCCGTTTTATATAGCTGACTCCTTTTGACATGAAAGTATTTTGGTTTTGTCTGTCTCCTTTTACCTTGTATTTTGCAATTTTTCCAGCGGAATAGGTTAATATTAAAGAGTCAGCAACACATATGCGATCACTGATATAGCTATCTTTATTTGCAGTTGATATGTTTCAAGATTAGGATCAAGGCTTTGTTTCAGAGCAGGAATTGGAGTAGGAACCATCAGGTGGATCTCAGCATTGGGAAGATGTTTGCCAAGTGGCACATCCTACTGAGGAGGCAGGCAGCTATACTCTTCATAGGCTATAGACTCTGGTGTATGCATTGGCTGATAACCATAAATAACAGTGATTGAGTCTATATGTGTCAGACGTGTGAGTCCTTAAACTTCAGAAAGAAGATGGTGGAAGAAGATTGCTAGCCATGTGGAAGTGTTTGGGACCAGCACACCTTGTCACAACTGCTGTGCTTTGATCCCCAGCACAGCTCAGAAACGGACTTGCTTGGAGCCAGTGTAGAGAAGCCCCCAGTACATGGGAATTGCACGGGCTCATCTACACAGCTGCTCTCCTACTGCCTACCTTAGTCCCAGGCAATACCACCACAAAGTAAAAATGCATAGACTAAATAAGTCATGGAAGACTCAATAAGTAATGAGCATATGTCTGTGCTTGACTCCTGCACCTCAGAATAAACCTTACTGTTGCTGGATAGTATGAGAAATGCTGGGTTATGCTTTTGAAGCTATGCTTAGTTACTTGCACTTTACAATCCAAAATACCAGGCAATGTGCAAATAAGTCAAACTTATTTGGTTTTGATGGCTAATCCATTTTGGAAATGGGTCATAGACAGTTACTGGTTGTCACACATACATTCTCTGGCACCAACAGGGAAAAGAGGTGGACTAGGGTCACGGTGTCAGGAGTGCATGGCATCCTGTTTCAGAAACAAATTTGCTGTAGTTTTTTAACTGGTTGCAAAACCACTACAAAAATACCCACCATTGCTGGAGAGATCACAGAAGTACACAGTTTAAAAGCCAAAGCTGATCTAGAAACAAATTCCATTAAAGAAAAGTTAAACAAAGAATAATGTTAAAAAAGATTGGAAGCAATGGTATGTTATTTTTACAAAAAAAAAGAAAAAAAAAAGAAAAAAATAATCTAGCTTATAAATTTTTTAACAAGATTTTAAACAAGTTTTTTTTAACAATATTTTAAAGAATATTTAATTTCTTATGTGAAGTTACTTAAAAAGTTAAGCACTGTAAAAACTTGAGCATGTGGAACTGTCAGAACACCTAAGTGTGCTTTTTTTTTCTTTTTATCTTTTTTTTCTGAAACAGCCTTTACAAGTTTATACTTTTTATACTGCTGGAAAATAGCCAACTGTCATGCTCCACTTTCCAAGAATCAGAAAACAAAGTGAAGTAACTTCTGACCAGTTACCAGCAAATATCTCTAGGGCAGGTAGGCAGGCCTCAGGCCAGTGATGCTTGCTGGCATTAGCAGAATTAATTAGACACTGCAACACTGAGGAGCGAATCTCTCCGGCAGGAGCTCAGACCATGTGGAAAGGTTAGAGATCAGGACTTACTGAGTAAGATTGGAAAGAGGGATGATTGCGCTCCAGAGATGCTGAAGCTGAGGTTAAGCTGGATCAGAGTAGCTGTGTACGATGCATGAGGCATTTAGATGCCTCTGGCAGGCAATGGAAGGAATTGGACATGTCCAGGGTAAGACATCTCAGCCTGAAGTGGACTTCTGGCTTAGATCAGATATGCTGCTTGCTGTAGAGCCTGTGGCTTTTGAGTGACTCTAAAGGGTGATGTGCTCTGGTGTCCACAGTGTAGATGTCTTAAGGTGATATGAATCTCCATACGCACACCCTTTAATTTGTTTGCATAGCCTGTGAATAAGCTATTACACCTATTACTGGTAGAAATGTTACCTCTGCCTGGTACTGTGCTGTCTTGAGTGTAAACCATTGAAGTGAATCTTCATGCATTCTTTGTTTCTGCTTGGGGGATACCTAAATAAAAAACTTACGGTCTGTGCTAGGTAAGAGGAGTTTGGAAAGGGAAAATACAGTGACCTTAGTTGTTTGGTGTAGCTTATGAAGAAAATACTGTAATGGAAACATCTCGTGTTGAAGTTGCCTAGACAGTAACTGAGGCAATATACTTGTCTATATAAAAAATCTTCTTATGTTTGGTTTTAATTTTGCTTCCTCATGGTGACTCCTAAGATTTGCTGCAAAACTACTTTGAATTCTAATACATGAATGTTTTACAAACTGATTCAGATTCATTCATAGTTTTCTATCTCGCAGTTAGTTTGTGCAAATACAGTTTGGAATGGTTTGTTCATGAACTGTTTGCTGTTTATGGCTAGTCCTCCTTAAATGGTTGCCTAAAGTATGGGTTATTTTTTCCATTTCCTTCCTGGTTGACTTGAATAGCAGGTGGTGAATTTTCATTTGAAGAACCTATGGTATAAATTTGCAGAGTCATTTGTGTCCTAATTAATGAAAATATGGGGATTCACAAGTGTTTTTACGAATCTGTGGCAGTTCAAGCACTGGAGTAAAAGGATCTGGCTGATCTTACAAAAATTATCCACAAAGTGGTTTTAAAATCATGTAGCTATTGATCTTCCCTCTCTACACAGAAAAATAACTATTTAATTTCAAAGGAAACAGTTACCCAGGGGTTTCTGTCACATCTAGAAAGTTATAGGAGTTACAGGCTTCTGTCAGTGAGAGGAGTTATATTTGTGTGTTAGAACAAACTGTATCAACAGGTAGCCTGCAGTATCGGATTTTATGGTTTTCATGATTCCTTCCAACTGTTTTGCTGTCCTGGTTATATGCAGTGCCATAATACTACCCTAAATTTTAGTTTGCTCTGTCAGTATGCCCAGTGTGACACTGAACACCTTCTCGATGTGCACTTTGTAATGACGGTGAACACCTTTTGGTCAGGGTGTGTGCTTCTCATAGGCTTTGTTCATCAAAGCATCTTTTCCTGCTTTTCTACATTTTGTAGCCATTAAAGAGCTCCTGCTCTTCTGAAGGTGTTGTGCGAGGGAAACACCAGGCATTCTGCTGTGCTGCCAGCTTTGCAGAATTGGAGAGGGGATTTATTTGGTGAAGACCAACTATGACCCTTTGTAAGCAAATGGGTATTTCCACAGTGTGTCTCCAGTGAATTGGGCAGCACCTAGGAGAATAAATATAACGGATTATAATGCTTCAATTCAGATGGCTGAGCATGAATGCCTAAAGAAAGTAATGCTTTCAAATAGAAAGGGAGGGATTTTTTCCATCACCTACCTATGCCAAGTGGAGTTTACGAGGTGCATTCCAGCTAACCATTTATTTCATACATTCAGGGAGCTAATTTCAGTGTTGCCATAAACACCAGTCGTGTAAATGGGTGAGATCCTAATCTCTGTCGTGAAAGCAGAAATGGGAATAAGCTGGGTACGGAATGAGTGCCTTTCGAGTAAAATGGTCAGAAAACAAGTTTATGTGGGTGTAACCAGTGAGGACAAATAGAGTAGCATGTGCCTATTTCACAGTTAGCACGTGCTCTGAAAGATTTAAATTTGTGCATTGTCAGTAGGAGAAAGGAAACTGAAACAGAAAAGGGAACTGAGCAAACTTTGAGAGAGAACTATAAAGAGTTATTTATCCCAGTGTTCTTCCTTATGCAGGTATTAATCCATGGGCAAATCCTTCAGTTTGATGGACCTCTGCTGGGTTAGCTGCACAGGTCACAGAGATGATATGGCATAGATTTCTGTTGAAAACATTGCTTTAAGAGAAAAAACCCAAACCTTTACAAGGGCTTTTTTCATTAAATTAATATTTTGCTGGATGAAGACAGACTTGGTAGATTTTTTCCTACTTAAATGTATTTGATTCTTAAAAATATTAATAGATTTCAGTTTGCTTTTGTTTGGATTGGGAATTGACAATGAGAATATAACTCGGTGCTGTGACATACTGGACTGAATAGACCTTGTCTTTACAAAATAAGATATAAGACATTTCCTACCCAGAAGGCTTGTCTTTTTAGTTTGTTAAACCAGAGCATTCCCCCTATGGATATAGCTGTAACTAGTTAAGCTAAGCTGTAACTTCTGTCCGTGAGAGAAGTTAAGGAAAATTTGGGTTGTATGTTAAGCAGTGTGTCCTTCTTTATGGTATCCTTCTGCGTTGGCTTGAATGAGGATACCCACATCTTCTGTTCCTTTTTTCTTCATATACATAGGGAGAAAAACATGTACAGAATAACTACTGCTGCACATTAAGTTAAGCCTAAAAGCAGGGTGCAGGTCCTGGTGTCTGTAACAACCACAGCACTTTAGAAGACCTTAAGATCCCTCACTGAAGGTGATAGGAGTTTTTCAATTGACTGCTTTGATAGCTGGAGCTGACTGTTAATTAATAAATGAGGAGGGTTAAAATGCTCTTACCCAGAAATGTAGATGCAGCCACTCTCTATACTTCTCACTTGCACTTGTGTGCAGAAAGGATTAACATGCCAGTTATGGAAAGTGTTACCCTCTAACTTTAAAAAAAAATCTAAATCAAAATAAAATATTTTGTTTGACTCAGAAGTAATTTCTTTATTTTTTTGTAATTGTCATTCGTACAAAACCTATTCCTTAAACAACAGTATGTTGCATCTTTTCAAAGTTTCTATAGAGCAGAAAACAGTGTGATGAAATTTCTGAGGCTCAAGCTAAGCATTTCTCAATACAAGTCCAAACTGGGTTTGTGCTCCTGGGTAGCATGACAGTGGAAACATTTTAAAATAAGAAATAACTTTTATATGTAAATGTGCAGCTGAAAAGTAGCCTGTATAAAGTGCTACCTAAACTTGTACTGTTGAATACATAACTATGCTTCTGTCTTCAAATCTGAATCTCTTGTTACAATGGCAATACTTAAACTTTTAAAAGGGGTCTTTTTTAGCTGGATCAGCTACTGGCCAGAAAATCATTGAACTGACAATATCTATGAAAGCTCATATATAATCTAAATGAAAATGTCAATACAAATATAAACATGAAAATCACAAACTTCTTGGCCAGTTTTTGATCTTGCCAACTAGAAATTGAAATGTTTGCACCAATTGGAATTAGAGTGTGGAAGGACCCAAACCTAGCAATATAAGTTGCTGTTCAGCTTTTTACAGGTGTTTGCAAAATGGTAAATTTGAAGAGAGTGGAGAAACTGATATAAAGCATATTTTAGAAGTATTTAAAGCCTAGAAGCATGGAAGAAAAGCCATGTAAGTCAACTGAATTTTGGGAGGCTGTGATGGAAATGGTATAGTATGGACATCTGTACCTTTGTGGGAGCGCTGCCACTGATCTGCTGCGGAGAGCCACAAACAAAGAGCTGGTGGCGAGGAGGAACGTGGGTTTTCTTGCATGAGGTAATAGCAGCCAGGCAGCAGCTTTGGAAGGCATCCTTTTCATCTAACTTTGGGTGACACTGTGTACCTGAGGTAGCTGAACAAATCAGTAACCTTTACCTTCTGCAGAGCTGCCAGTAGCAATGTGGAGTGTCTAGTTCTAATTAAACTATTAATTCAGGCTGTTGGATTAGGTAAGTTAGATAATATGACTACTCCCTCAAAATATATTACTTGATTGTAGATATCTTTAAATATAAATCCCATTATTAATTATGTGTGTATTAAATGTATAAAATGAGACAGCAAGCTTAGTTGAAAATTAATTGACTTTCTCTACCAGTGTTTACTTTAGAGTAGTAAGGCATTTTGGCTCAACTGCAGTCATGAAGATACAAGGCTCTCATGGCAACTTTTTAAAAGGATTAAACACCAGGTAACAGAGAGGTCTCAGAATACAAGTGTGCATAGGGAAGTGCGGTTGAGTGAGAACGTTTTCAGTGGCTTCTCCCTGGACAGGCTTCTTGGCCTTGCGTTATTGACCTCCTGTGTGCTTTTGGGGGGGTGAGAGTAGGGACAGAAGAGGTGGCCAGTCATGGTGGGTCTTCAATGTACTGCAAAGATGGAGCGTGCAGCTTCCTCCCCCACCTTGCCAGCCTGAAAGCAAGGTACTGGGTCAAGTTTGTGAGCCTTTCTGCCATTTCCCCGTCATGGCACAGCTGTATCAGTATGTTTAACGAAACAATTATCCTCTTAGTCGTTTCTTCCAAAGAGTCCTTTGAAAAGTGGAAATTTGTAATACTATAAAATAGCACTGCTGTTTGCAGCTGTGAGCTATAGTAGATCAAGCTATCAGTTTTCTACCGCAAGTCTTTAGTCCTGCTGCCAACAACCACTTTATACATGGCTATAAATCTTCCAGGAGTGTAATAAAGGTGAACTGCATTTCACTGTAATGGGGTATGTCTTACATGAAGACAGAGAGCATTAGGAATTCTGTGTGTAATAGCCGGTACTTCCCAATATTCATGTCAAAACAGAGGATGTGGTACTGTGGGCTGCAGAAGTCATTCAGACATATTGCTGTTTTCTATCCCTAAATACTCTGATTTTAGCATAGCAGTGCTGCTCTAGTTCAGGAGTTTGTGGTATTAATTTTATAAACCTTATTCTGAGGTGCTCGCAGCTCTTCTGCTCTGCACATCAGAAGTCATTCTGGAGAAGGAAATTCCCTTAACTCAGTTGCTAATGCTTTATTTATTAATTTTCCTTTTTTAACGTTAGAAATACTTCAGTCAAACTGTAAGTCTGACTTCGAAAATTCTACCTCTTTTGCAAGTACTGGAGTCATAGCAATTTTGTGAGGCATTTAGAGACTCAAAATGCAAGTACCTACCTAATGACATTCACAAAAGAACCTATTTCCTGTTGAAGTCAATTAGAAATGTAACTTGGTTGTTTCCCTAGCTTTAGGAACTTCAATGCCTTTAACAAATGGCTCTAATTCATTTGGGCACTTTTGAAAATTTTACCCTAAAGCTTGATTTTTTTCATGTGAAAGTCAATTTTTGGTACTGAACTGAATAGATAAATGCTTCAGTGTTATGTCATGGATTTTATTTCAGAACTGTTCAGCTGTTTCTGAATTTGAATGATTTAAAACTAAATATAGTTAAAATACTACTGATGTGCCTGAGCTTTGTCTCTCTCATTTATGAGTTAAATATAGAGCTGTCCCTATTTGTGAGCCTAAACAACCCAAAATAATATTTATTGTTTTGTAAAGTTGTTGTAATAGAAGTACTCATTGGCTCTGATATTCATGGTTAGGCAACAGCATCCCATTATTAAATCCCAATCCACCATTCCTGCATCCCAGATATTGTCATTTTACAGTGTCAAATTAAGTGCTGCGGTAAGCGAGTACAATTCCTATGGAGAACTGCAGGTTGTTATTCCTGAGCAAAATCTGGCATTTTGCCTAGCTGTGTCTCACCTCCTGCTCAGCCTGTGTGGCACAAAGAGGCTGACTGGGGAGGAGAGCAGAGAAAGTGTAGAGGGTAGAAGAGGAACAGGCTTGGTAAGAGTCTTCAGCATGCTTTTTGTTGCTGCTCTTGTCAGCTTGCTTTTATGAAAAGACGTTACATATTAAGAATTTGCCCCTGTCACCTAGCTTTTTAACTGGAAAAGTGTTCTGTGTGTGCACGTACATGTGAAACTTGTTCTAGTGCTCACAGAGGTAAAAACATAGTAAGTTGGATACTTAATTCTTGTTGATTTTTCTTGGAATTGCACAACCTTTTTATAATTTGGGTTTATATCAGTGTGATGATTCCAAGACCTATCCAATATGACTGTAGTGCATACAAAACCAAGTGACATCAGATAATACATTTAAAATTATGTCTATAACCACAAAGACTCGGCCTCGTTAATAATCCACTTTCTGCAGTTCCTCTACCCTAGAAACAAGATCCTAAAGCTGTCTTGCTCTTTCCCTGAAGACGAAGTTAGGACTCTTGCTTGCCCTGCTTTCCACCTTTTCTGTATCTAGGGGAATGCAAGGAAAGGAGAATAAAGACAGAATGGTATCAGGACTGAAATTCAGAGCATGGCTCTGAGTGGTAACCCTACAGCTAGCTTAACTTTGCCAGAGGCTGCTGTCTGGGTTGAGGGTTTTAGATCCCTTCCGTCAAGTGTCCTATAGGACACACGTGCGTGCTTCAATCTGCAATGCAGGTGGTGGTGGGAAAGGCTGTACAGCTCACTGCAGGGGAAGGGGGAGTGGATGTGATTCAGTGACCAGAGAGAGCAGGCCACAGTGATCAATGAGGCAGGCTGTCAGTTCAATACCCGATACAAAAACTTCTGTGACTGTCCCCGTCTTCATCCCTAACATGGTTTCTAAAGTCTAATGGAGAAGTTCAGTTTCTCTGAACATGGTCTTTAAAAATGATGTGCGGAGTGGTGAATGCTTGCAGCAACTATGCCCTGGCTGATCTATTTCAGAAAGATCCTTATGAATTCTTTTAAACGGTTTCTCAGAACATTTAAAGCGTAAATCCATGGCTTGCTGATGTCCTTCATAAACGCTGAAATTCTTTCTTCATTTCCAGAAGACATAAAATACTTACCAATTGCATTGGATATCAAAAATTTAAGTTGTGAAGAAACTCGAGTCTCATTTGGGCCTATGAATCCATCTGTGGCATCCTGTACTTCCTGGTACAGTAAGACTTTCCTTCAACCAAGAGAAGTATTAATAGTATCATTTCAGTGGGCCGTTGCAGGGTGTTCTTTAGTCCTAATCATCAAAGTCATTGCAATTGTTTCTTTTCCAGTGTTCATCTTTGACTGCTGCACCCCATGCATCTAGCTCTACCACGCTTTGCCTGTAGCATTTGTGTTTCAGACTGAACACATAAAACTTCAAAGCATTTCTCTCTGCTGTCCTATGGTTCAGGAAATTTTAGCTTGAATGTGCAACGTAACCTTCTTCAAGATGTTACATGACCTTCTTCAAGAAGGAATTCTTAAAGGCACAGGAGCAGGCAGTCCCCATGTGCTGTAAGAAGAGCCAGTGGGGAAGATGACCAGCCTGGCTGAACAAGGAGCTTTTGCTGGGATTCAGGAAAAAAAGGAGAGTTTATCACCTTTGGAAGAAGGGGCAGGCAACTGAAGGAAAGTAAAAGGATCTCATTTGGTCATGCAGAGAGGGAATTAGAAAGGCAAAAGCCTGGCTAGAGCTCAATCTGGGCACGGTCGTAAGGGATAACAAAAAATGCTTCTATAAATGCATTAACAACAAAAAGAGAGCCAAGGAGAATCTCCATCCTCTACTGGATGCAGGAGGGAACATTGTCACCAAGGGTGAGGAAGAGGTTGAGGTACTTAATGCCTTCTTTGCCTCAGTCTTTAATAGCCAGACCAGGTATCCTCAGACTATTCAACTCCGTGAGCTGGAAGACAAGGATGGAGAGCAAAATAAACTCCCCATGATCCAGGAGGAAGCAGTTAACGACCTGCTATGTCACCCGAACACTCACAAGTCTATGGGGCCTGATGGCATCCACCCACGGGTGCTGAGGGAGCTGGCGGAGGAGCTTGCCAAGGCACTCTCCATCACTTATCAACAGTCCTGGTTAACAGGGGAGGTCCCAGATGACTGGAGGCTTGCCAACGTGACGCCCATCTACAAGAAGGGCCCAAAGGAGGGTCTGGGGAACTACAGACCTGTCAGCCTGGCCTCAGTGCCGGGGAAGATTATGGAGAGGTTCATCTTGAGGGCGCTCACAGGGCACATGCAGGACAACCAAGGGATCAGGCCCAGCCAGCATGGGTTCATGAAGGGCAGGTCATGCCTGACCAGCCTGATCTTCTTCTATGACCAGGTGACCCATCTGGTGAATGAGGGAAAGGCTGTGGATGTTGTCTGCCTGGACTTTAGTAAAGCCTTCAACACTGTCTCCCACAGTATTCTCCTGGAGAAACTGGTGAATCATGGCTTAGACAGGTGCACTCTTCGCTGGGTAAAAAACTGGCTGGAGAACCGAGCCCAGAGAGTCGTGGTGAATGGAGTTAAATCCAGTTGGTGGCTGGTCACAAGTGGTGTCCCCCAGGGCTCAGTTTTGGGGCTGGTCTTGTTTAATATCTTTATTGATGATCTGGATGAGGGGATTGAGTGCACCCTCAGTAAGTTTGCAGACAACACCAAGTTGGGTGGGAGTGTTGATCTGCTTGAGGGTAGGAAGGCTCTGCAGAGGGATCTGGACAGGCTGGATCAATGGGCCAAGGCCAACTGTATGAGGTTCAATAAGGCCAAATGCTGGGCCCTGCACTTTGGCCACAACAACCCCATGCAACGCTCCAGGCTTGGGGAAGAGTGGCTGGAAAGCTGCCCTGCAGAAAAGGACCTGGGGGTGTTGATTGACAGCCGGCCGAATATGAGCCAGCAGTGTGCTCAGGTGGCCAAGAAGGCCAATGGCATCCTGGCCTGTATCAGAAACAGTGTGGCCAGCAGGAGTAGGGAGGTGATCGTGCCCCTGTACTCGGCGCTGGTGAGGCCGCACCTCGAATCCTGTGTTCAGTTTTGGGCCCCTCACTACAAGAAGGACATTGAGGTGCTGGAGCGTGTCCAGAGAAGGGCAATGAAGCTGGTGAGGGGTCTGGAGCACAAGTCTTATGAGGAGCGGTTGAGGGAGCTGGGGTTGTTCAGCCTGGAGAAGAGGAGGCTGAGGGGAGATCTCATTGCTCTCTACAACTACCTGAAAGGGGGTTGCAGAGAGGTGGGTGTTGGTCTCTTCTCCCAAGTGACTAGCGACAGGTCAAGAGTAAATGGCCTCAAGTTGTGCCAGGGGAGGTTCAGGCTGGGTATTGGGAAAAATTTCTTTACTGAGGGGGTGGTGAAACACTGGAAGAGGCTGCCCAGGGAGGTGGTGGAGTCACCATCCCTGGAGCTGTTCAACGAATGTGTGGACGTGGCATTGTGGGACATGGTTTAATGGGCATGGTGGTGTTGGGTGATGGTTGGACTTGATGATCTTACAGGTCTTTTCCAACCTTAGTGATTCTGTGATTCTGTGTACCTTTTGTACAACTTACGTTTAAATGCAACTGTTTCTTCAGTTTCTGCCTGTTCTATTAAGGGGATCTCCTGTTATATAAAACATGCAAACTTTTAATGATACACATTGGGAACCGGAGTTCATCGACTCTCCAAATGCTGGTCTGTACCTTGGAATTACACAGATCAGAGTGCCAGCTGCTTGGAGAGCACTGGTACCTTATGTTGCTCACAGAAATACTCTGCAGCAGGAGAGATGCACTAAGAAACCCTGTTACATCTTACCTTCCTTGAAAACCAGACAGCATTGCTGAGTAGCAACATTTATACCCTAGTTCAGTTTTGTTTGCTCTGCTCAATGCACTGAAGCTGGTGTCTCTTAGATGGTTGATATATTTCCTGTTAATATTAGTAGGAGTTTTATAAAAGTTAATTCAGAGAAATTTTGTCAGGTGAAAAAGGTAAGAAAGGTGACTGAGTTGAAGCTGTTCCTCAGCCTCCGAAAAGACCCATCTTGCACGCTGCAAAACTGTAATAGATGCACAAGCTAGCATGGGTACCAAAAGGTGCGTTAGATGGTGTTCACAAAAGGTAGTTTAGGCATCAACGAGTGTAGACATGTCTCAAGAGACCAGCTTGCTTAAGTTTTCATAGTCTGGATCATTGGAAGACGTTAGGTTGCTTCTGGTTTAGGCAGACTACAGAGATTACAGCCTTGTGTGCATAAGGCAGATAGGAAGCATATGTTGCTTCTTGCTGTCTTCTGTTTCTATTGTTAATAATATAAGCAAGGAGCAAAGCTATTCAATAGGTTTCCCTATTGAATCCTGTGACCCTTAACTGGGATGCCTGATATTTAAGTAGATATTTTTTTTTTTACCTGAAAGATATTCTGTCTTCTCCAAATACTTTGTAAATTAAAAACCCTAATAGTTTGCAAATAAAACTGGGCTCTCTCAAGGACAGTGTAATTTTAATCATATACAGGCTTGATTCTGATCCCACTGAGGGACCAGACTGGCCACTCTGTTCAGAGCCAGGCAGAATTGGCTTCTTTCCTAAAAAACACAGCTACGTTCACTGCAGCATTGAAAGAGTCTCTTGTGGGCAAAGTGATTTGGGTTACACTTGTTGAAGTTTATTGTGCTCTTTGGCAAAACCTGACTACTTCTATTCATATCAGGTGTCAGAATAGAAGAATTTATGCTGAGGAAAAACAAAATACAACACACAGCAATAAAAGAGAAAAATCAGAAAATAACTGGATCTTTTTTTCCCATTTTTCAGAATATTGCAACACTTTCACACTACTGCTGAAGACTACACCATCATTTTCACATCTGGATGCACAGCTGCACTTAAACTGATTGCAGAAGCATTCCCTTGGATACCTGAAGGCACACAGCAACCCAGCAGTCGATTTTGTTACCTAACTGACAGCCACACATCTGTGGTGGGTATGAGGGGGATAACTGCCTCAATGAATGTCTTGTGTGTTCCAGTAAAACCGAAGGATATCTTGTTATCGCAAAAAGCCATGTTACCAGCTGAAAAACAAAACTGCACGACACCTCATCTTTTCTCTTATCCAGCTCAGAGCAATTTTTCTGGTACCAAATATCCCCTTTCATGGATACAGGACATAAAGTCTGGAAAACTCTGCCCCATCAAAATACCAGGGAAGTGGTTTGTTCTACTAGATGCAGCTTCCTATGTGAGCAGTTCTCCATTAGACTTGGGAGTTCACCAAGCTGACTTCATCCCCATCTCATTCTATAAAATCTTTGGATTCCCAACTGGTTTAGGAGCGTTATTGGTAAACAACCGGATTGCCCCCCTCTTGAGGAAAACCTATTTTGGAGGTGGAACTGCAGCTGCCTACCTCGCAGGAGAGGATTTTTATTTCCCAAGGAAATCTATAGCAGAAAGGTAAGGCTTTGTTTAACAAAACGGAGTTTTTTGCTGGTACTGTGTACATCAGACAAATGCCTTAGAGTTGGTGCATGCACTGGGCTGTGACACCTGTGCTTCTTTACGCAGTTGGATCGGTATTTCACATCTAACTCTGTTTTCTTCTTAGTATTCTTTTTTCCTATCTAAAGAACATCAAATAAAATATCTGCCTTCCTTCCCTGATCTAGTTTGTCACAACTGGTAAAAATATAAGGCTTCATTCAGTGACATAAAGGTCAGTCCATGCATTTTTTAATTTATATTTAAGGTACCTCAATGGAACCCTGATTTGTTTTTGAAGCTCTGCACGTGGAGCAGCCAGGCCAAGGTTGATCACACAGTATAATGACCCTCTGTGAAATTGGAAAGTAAGGTCCATGTATTTCACTGGAAAGGTGGCATGTTTTACACTCAAGAGAATCTTTATCAGAATAACACGTGTAGTAAGATAAATTACCTAGGACAAATATTTGTAGCGCTCTTATTCCCTGACTGATGTTCTGGAGAAGCTGTGAAGCTGTCTTACAGAAAATAGAGGACACCTAAAGGAGGTCAAACATGCACACATAAGGAAATGCAGGGCAATGGATAAGCTTCCCCAGTCCCTTAACACATTGAAACACCACTCTTAGTGATCCTTGGTCTCTCTGCTTCCCTCCCTCATGCCAGCAACAGCTTACATAAATGCAGTAAAGGGTCTTCCTTCTTGTCTCACATCTAATACATCTGCACAAAGGAAATGCTTGAGATCAGCATTTAATATTAAGTTATAGTACTTTGGAGAGGCTAGAGGTGAAAAGGGGAAATGATAAAGCTATTCATGCCTTGCATTTGTTTGTGGATGTGTATTCAGCAGCACAGTGCCCTGCATCTCCCATGATATAAATGTCTGACCTTTCACTGTACATTTAGTAATGCATAATGATGCTTCATGTGTGTGCTCCTCTTCTAGGTGTGTGCTCTGAGTGCTGCTGTGGGGTTTTGGTTCTGGACTGGTAAATGCAGAGGCTGGCCGCATTAGCTTGGCTCTCTTGCCATATGAGGCCATGCATTATTTCTGAGACAGAAATTGGTAAGGTAAATGTCCAGTTAATCTTTTAATTTAGAAATAAAAACAACAGGGAAACATTGGAATTCTGACCTCTCTTTCTGTTTTTTTCAAACAAAAAAGGCTTTGAAGTGCAGCACTCACTGAAAGTCAGGATGAAAGGGCAAAAAATCATGGGATCTTAGGGTGCTCCTGCATCACCTGCAAGCCAAGGAGAAAACCTGCTTCAATTTGACCTGGGCAGACTAATTTCTGAGTGGCTTTTTTGGAAGTAATTGACACCCGACTCTTGAGGTTGCACAGTGGATAAAAATATCTGAAATGTGTTTTAGATCTCAATTCTGCTTTTATACTTTTTTTAATTAAGAGGGGAAAGGTATGCAGGAACCTTGAGGGGAGATCTATCTCTGGTATCTTTTTCAGGATTTTTCAGAGGTTGACTAATTATAAGGCTTTCAGATATTTGAGGCCCCCACTGCTTTCAAGGGCTTTTTTTACTGGATCAGAAGGGCCTGCTTTAACCTTTTTCTACTACAGAGTTATAAACAAAGGAATTTGTCCAATTTGATTTCTCAGTCAGGCTGGGTACAGAATGTCTAATCTTGGTATGAAGGAACCTAACTACAATAATCAAATCTGACAGCTCGATACCCAGGCATGTGATACTAGTTCCCGTTAGACACCAAAGTGTCATGCAGACAGTCTGAGTCATTGTACATACGTAAATATTTACATTTGTCTTCATATAATCCTTTAGTTATTATTTGTAAAACTAATATTTAAAAGTTCGTGTTTAGAGCATTATTGATGATGTCTGTAATCCCTAGTGAACTGTGGAGACTTAAAGTCCTGCCTGGAAAGGCTTGAAGTTTTTAAAGATAGGTCAGGAATGAGGATAACCACTTTCTTAAAAAAATAAAAACAGCGGCATTGAAATTCTCCATCAATGTCCTCCAAGCTATTTAATCCTTTTTTTTTTTTTCTTTCCGATGTTATGGGGTTTTGCTTTGTTATGTTTTTAAAGTGTTTTCCTGATAATAAAATACAGAGATGGAACAGTTAGGAACAGAACTACTTCAAATGAAATGCCAGGCCACCGTGGCCAAAGCTAATATGATTACCTTATCTGTGGGCCATGTTTCCATTTCTTTGCTAGTGACTGAAACACCTGGGTCATTATTTCTCATATAGACAGCAACTCTAGCCAGGTTTTATCCCTGCCAAATTGCAGTAAGGAGTCTCCATCCTTGGAGGTATCCAAACCCAAGTGCAGAAGACCCTGAGCAACCTGCTCCAGCTGGATATGCTTTGGGCAGGAGGTTGAACAGGAGATCCCCAGGGGTCCTTTACAGCCTCTGTGCTTCTGTGATTGATTCTGCGCACCTCTACCGAGCTTCATCTGCGTTATCTCTTTAGGCAAGTCTTTGTGATTTCAAAAGGTTGATTTCTTAAAACAGTTTTTTTTAAAAAAGCTTGTTTACAGTGTTGGATTAACATTGGGATTGAATACACTGAAACATGTCATTTCATGTGGTAATTCATAAGGAAACTTTAACAAATACTGTTGGAAAAGTGGATTAGAATATGTGTATCTGAATACCATTAGAAGAAGGTATTCCCCATCCACGCATAATCAAAGTGCGGTATACTAAGGAAATGGCTTTTTCTAAGTCAAGGTGAAACTTGAGTGGAGATGTGTAATGAGAGGGTGTTTATTCATCTTTCCTTCCCAGGACTGTCAAAATGTTTACCTTTTGTCTTGATAGATACAGCTTTTGCTAGTGTTTTTTGTACTTTATTTTGTTGTTCTTGCTATATAAATTTTTCTATCACAGACTCTTTTACATTCCGTTAATACTGTTAAATCACTTCCATGTTTCCCCATTTCATGGCAGTAGCCAGTCTTCCTATCTCAACTTTAAAATCATGTTTATTGTATTTCCATCATTGTATCACACAGCTTGGCAAATTATTACTATCATTCACAAATCTAGCCTCATTTCCCTTTTTTTTTTTTCTGCACAGCATGAGATAATAAAATAATATGATTATGTATAGCAATAATTCAGTGATAAAATATTCATCATCTGCCCTATTTTTCTTTTGTATCTGGGAGTGCTATTCAGAATCTGATCATCCTGGAATTTATGACTAAGGGAAAAGAAGCTGTTGTGTTATCTGTAAATTGGATATCTGCATCTTAGTCTACCGGTGTGAAATATCTAGTGCATTAGTTGTTGTGTGTTTTTCATTTCCAAATACATTTTCAAAAGCTCTGGAAATCCAGATGGCATGACTTTGTCCCTGACGAGTTTTAGTGGCTCTTGCCTCTGCTGCTTGAATGATTTGACAGCCCCAAAGCAGCACCCAAACTTTTGTAGTCTGCGATGCATTGTACTTAACCAAAGCAGGTTACTTTATTCTTGATGCTGTAGCTTTTTATTTTTGAGGTGATTCAGTGGCTGATATATATGACCTGCATATAAAAGGTTAGATCCCTTAAATTCTGCAGGAAATGTTCTTAATTAGGGCCAACCCATGTACTACAGTAGAGAACTATACTAGAGAACACCAGGACAGCTCTACACATGCCTATGCAGGTATGTGTATAGTGATATGGTTTGGATCCTCAGTGGCATGCTGAGTTTGTGCATGCTGAGGGGAAGGGAAGGAAGGGGTGGAAAATGGAGGCAGAAAGGTAGGAATGAGAGCTATCGCTAGGTTCCCAAGAGCTGGAGCTGGTGCTGGAGACAAAATCCTGAGGCTGGGTGGTGGATATGGAGCAGCTCGAGAATCCCTTGGCAAAAAGTCGGTCTTCTGCTTAAAGGTGTCTCTTTAGCATTATTGCATGTTTCTGTCAGCAGAGAAGGGAAGAATGTAGTGACAGATGCTGGTTTATTCCATAGAAACTCTTCATAGTGCTGAGAAATAACCTAAGAACTGGATCGTGTGTAGAAGAGCACAATACTTAATGCACATGCTCACCTTGTAGTCTAGCGTATGCCCATTGACTCCACACTCAAGGGCCCTGTCCGGCTGCCTGTGATTATTTTAATGTGGTAAGCGCACTTAAATATCACCCTGTTGACTAGTACTTTTTGGTCAAAGCATTTTGTTATGCTGCTTCTACATTTTTATGATGTTTAGAGATCTCCAAACAGGACCACTTACGGGGGAGTTTGCAAATCCATAAAATCCCTGAGCAAACAGCCTTTTAAACAGCAGTGATGACTTTCCGATGAGATACTTCAGAAGTGACAGGGGTCTTAATCTAATTTCTAATGGACATTTGCACCATGAGGCTGTCTTCTGCACCTGACAGAGCTATTGCATCCGCTGACAGGGACTTGTAAGCCTGAACAGGCAACAAGAGGGTGAGCAAGTCTCTTCCTTCTTCTCAACCCCTGGTGCCACCCTGCCCTGCAGAGATGAGAGACTGGAAGCCATTGAGCAGAACTGTGTAGGACTCTCACACAGCTGCTCTCCCTGTCTGAAAGGCAGACAAAGTCCTTTCATTTAGCTGATAGAACTTAATTCTGACAACTTTTACATCTGTTTTTCAAAACAAGATCTGTGGAAAAATAAAGGAAAAGGAGATTTTTTGCTTTCTGAGTAACTATAAGAAGGTTCAAGTAACCTGTTACTCTTCCCCTTCTCTGCTTAAGTGTAAGTATCTGCTGGAAATCTTCATGCAGTCTGTCTTGTTACCTCTCAGGACATCCAAGGTGGCAGCTGACATTTGCTATTTTGCTGCCAGCCGTCACTGCAGCCAGTCAGCTTCTTCAGTATTTGATGCAAAGGAAAGTTTTGCTTAATTTTTTTTCTAACTTCCACCATTGAGGAGGCATTCATGCATCATTTTGCGCTCTAATCCTCCAGGTGAATAATTTTTTTCAATAGTGAAGTTGTTTCATTGCTCAAAAACTCAGCATAGTCAGAATAAACTGAAAATTATAAATCAGTGAACCAAATGGAATCCTGTGGGGATCACTTTTGATCTTGATTCACTATGGGATTCACCTTAAATTGCTGAATCTGGGATAAACTGAAAGCAGTGCCTTCGATAAATGCTTGTAGAGTGCAACCAAACACTTAAAAACATGTTTGTGAACTTGGATTACTGGGCAGTCATCCAAAGAGAAGCAACAATGTAGGTAAAACTTTGGAGAGGCAATACAGTTGACAGTGATGTCTTCCTTTAGTCAGTCAGCCCCACCTCTATTCATTTGTACAGCTCTTGGATGTCCTTATTTATATTCTCAACCTCTTGCCTTGAAAACCCCTATCAGTTTTGAAGACAGCCTTTATTCTTGAACTTTTGTTTGAGCAGCTGGTGTTGCATTTCTTTTTAGCTAGGTGGAGAATATTGGTGGTTAGGGTCTTCCAGGTTATACAAAACCCTAGTTCAGTGCTTCCCGCAGAGGTTCATACAGACACCTCCCGGAGTACAAAGTGAGCTGTGACTACCAGGCTCTTCCAGCAGAGATTTTGGGAAAAAAAGGAATCACTTTCCGCTCTACTCCTGAAGTGCCTGCTCCCATGTTTTACACAGTCCAGAGCCACAGAAGAAGGTGCTCTTCTGAGTAAGCTTTTCACAATGTCCCAGGGAGAAATAAGATTTGAGTTGTGTTTTCATCCTTAGTGTTTCCTATTGCGCAGTTGGGAAATCCCAATCTGAAGCGAGTCACATATAGGGCTTAGAGCTGTAAATGCTAGGAATGAGCCAAAAAGATAGGCATCATATTGGTTAATGTCTAAATGTTTGGGTCTATTGCAGCATGCAGTTACAGTGTACAGATTCCCAAAGTACTTTTAATCAAACCAGTTCAGGTCCTCAATGCAATGTAGCCACAGTGCCACAGACATCCATGCCAGGCAATTTACATTGCCTCTGAAGAAGATACTACATTTAGGCACACGGGAGTGTTTTTGTGCTAGGCTGCAATCTACAGTATAGAAATAAATACAGGGGAAGGTGTTTTTTTCAGGCAGGGGAGGTAGTGGATCTTGCACACTTTTTAGCAATGTTCAGCAAAATGAAATTAATAGAAAACATAAATGGAAAGAATTTTAAACTGTATTGTGGATTCTCTTACTTGGAAGTAGGTTAAAGTAAACTAAGTATGTTTATTCTTTCATTGCCAAAGTCTCATTGGAAGCCAGTAGTAAACACGTGCCTAATGTAGTCACATGCCTAGCGCACAGAGGCTCATGTAAATCACATCAAGCATCAACCTGTATCGTTAAGCACCTCCATCCCAGTATATGACCAGCACCAAATTATTGACTTACGAAATAAACATTATAAATTGCTAGGGAGCTACAATGCATGCGTTTTTAAAGAAAAGAAAGAAATTTGGAGCTCATTATAAAATGCATTTTTCTTAAAATATAAAATGTTTTGAGATGATAGCAAGAAAGAAATAAATTCTGTTATATACCAGGGCTTGATTTTGCCTTTGATCAAATACGGTAAAAATTCTGCCTGAACCAGGATGTATCTTTGCAGTCATTGTGGCTAGCAAGTTGTCATGACATAGTTTTACCCTAGGGAGTTCCTCTACTCAAATTTAGAATCAAACCTTTTCCCTAAGTCTTCTTTGAGAGGCTTTGTGAAATTCTAGCACCAACTATTGGGATTTTACATCAATCCCAATGTACTGATATAAATACAATACAATTGTAAATTGTATTGTATGTTTACATAATTTGTTTTCTGGTGATAAATTCATTGTATGCTTTTTATTGTGCTTTGTAGATTTTACATTTGTGATTGATTAACCTGTTTGATATATGAGGAGAAACAATGGTAACTTGTTTGGCATAAAAATAACATTTTTTTCTTCACCATTTGTACTGTGTGCTTAGAGTATCTTCATATTAGGATGTAAAAGGGTGAGACTGGCTTATTGACCCAGGTGGTATTTACAACATACAAGTCCTGTTCAGATAATGTTAAGGGATTGATCTACTTCAAAGTGCAGGAATTAAAGCTTTTGCTCTCTCTTTTTACCTCAGGCATTTCTTAGGAATAGGAATTGTGGTAAATACTCCATGGTATAGTATATATTTAGTATAATGCTCTTCGTTTGGCTCCTGAAGTCTTAGAGACAAAAGCGTGAGCTAAGGCAGACATGCAGAAGTGCTGTAACTAGTATCAAGGGGTCAATTTAGATATTTAACATTATTTTAACCTAGTTTCTATGTGCTTCAAATCCTCTGGCATGCGTGTGTTTTAAATACTTCCACAGTGAGGCTAAAATTGTTCCGTGTTGGCTACTGAAACTTTTTTGGCTCCTTTGGAGTGAGTTTAATCTCAATTTACAGAGTGCAGCCTGAGATGTGCGGAAAGCACTGAGCCCGGGCAGGAGCGTGTGCTGCCCAGAGGCCTGGCCCTGCACGGGGCACGTGCCTGTGCCTCTCCAGAACCACCCAAGAAGGTGGATGGATGAATCCTCACATCTTCCCTCCTTCCCCAGGAAAGCAATTGCTGCTTTTTCTAAGCTTTGGTGCAGGGCTTCCCTGCTCCTTCCTTGTGCTATAGCAGCTCTGCTGGCCAAGCCGGGGAGGGGTGGTAAGAAGGTCATCAGGGAAAGGAATGACCGTGACAAGGGGTGTATTTTTTCCATTTTGGGATTTTTTTAAAGCATGAGATGATGTGAGCAGGAGAAAGGCATGAGCTAATAGAAATGAGAAAAAGTAGAATGGAGATGACAAAAACGGAGGAAAAGTTGAAACAACATGTCTGTAAGGGTGGCAGCCCTGAGCCCCAGATGCGGTGATGCGAGGTTGCTGCTGCGAGGGTGGCAGCTCTGTATGGGGAGAGGGGGTCTACTCCTGGAGCTGACCCACCCACATGAGGGGGGCTTCTTCAGGCAGGATGGGGGGGCTGCCTTGGGAAGGGGTTTTCTTCATGAACTGTTAGCAGCGGGCAGGGAAATTCTAGAAATATGGCTCAATGTATCTGTCTCTTCAGTGTCTCCAATCTGCAAATGGGTAGCTATGGCTCGTCAGAAGCTGTCATGAGTTTTGGGTCAGGGCCATTCCTGTCGGCATGCACCAAAGCATGTCTTCTGCATGGCCACTGCCGCAGTGGGCTCCAAAGCAGCCGTTGCAATTTGTGGTTTCCACAGGTCTGTCTGTTTTAGGGAGTAAATGGGTCCAAACTGCAGGATGCTGCTGTGTACAGCTGCCATACCGCCCAGGCCCTCTGCCAGCAGGTGGACTTCGTGCCACAGACCAAGAAACTTGGGTCCCTGTGTGGAGCTGGGGCTTGCAGGCTTGCCTGCTCACGGCTGTGAAGACGAAGTTGAATTTCCCATGCCTGGATGAAAGCTGAATCCCTTGTGGCCCTCTCTGTTGCCAGGCAGAGCAAAGAAACCAGGGCTGTGGACCCTGTGCCAGTCCATTTGCTAGGGCTGATGGTGAGCCGGTGCCTTTGCAAGCACAGCTCCACAGCAAGCTGTGGGCGCCTCTCCAGAGACACACACCCTGGGAGCGAGGTTATCTGGCTGCACAAACCCTGCATTTTGATCCATCTCGGTTTCAACAGTTTTGTTATTTTCCCATTGAAACCTGTTGCATCCTAAAATCTCATCCTGCTCTACTGCACAGCTCCCTGCCCAGGGCTGAGTTTTGTGCAGAACCGAGGAATTTGTGCCAGGTAAATCAAGGACCATTTTGAATGTGTAGAGGAGAAGGTATGGGGAGATGAGAGCAGCCATCACCCACCCATGCCTCTTTGCGGGAATGGTGACGGGGAACAACTTTTAGCCTTAGGAAAGGGTATTGAGTTGGGTTTTAAAACAGAATGATGTGAAGTAATGAAAGCAGTGGCAAGAGGAATATTGGTGTTTATTCTCCAATTCAGGAAAGGACTGAAGCATATGTATTTAACTCAATCTCTAGTCCAGAAGCTTCTCTGAACATTAACACGGACTTCAGCTTGTACTTTAAGTAGAATAGGTTTATGCTAATTGTAGTGCTGTATTTCTGTGTGGATCCTTTTGGAAGCAAAACTCTTAGGAAATACTTATTTTCTCCCTTTATAATGGATCCTGTCCCCCTACTACATGTGTGGGTTTGAGTTGTTCTTTTTGGTGGGCAGGGGACTGAGGGAGGCATGGTGGAGTGCCTGGCAATTAAAATTACTGGCTGAATGCAATCCAAATTGATTTCTTCCAAAATGGGATGGGGCTAGGTCATTTCCTTTAAGGTTTTGTCCTTAATGCAAATAATCATACGATGAAAAAGTATACTCCGCTAATAGAAACTGATACTAAGGTTATGTCAGGAAATGCCTGACCACAAATGATGAAGCATCTCCTCTACTATAACATACTACTGCACTATAGTGCCATGAGTTTATGTTAATAGTTCTTACTTACTTTTATTTGCCCTTTTCGAGAAGAAAGTGCTAAAAATCAGTGGTTTTCAGCCTGTTGTGCATGGACCCCTCAAGATCCATGAACTCACCGTAAAAGCTCCACAAAAGGAGACCAACACACCTTCATATATCACATGCAACCATATATGTGCTGTTTCAAAGGAGATCTTCACCTTCACTGGATTTTTTTTGAGTTCAGTGACTTCCTTCCACTCAGAATCATGCTTCTAAAATCTTTTTTGAAAGGTATTCTTGATCAGACTTATTCTTGTCAGTATGATCAGAGCCAAGTCTTATCATTTAAGAGAAGGATATATATTTCTGCAGTCTAAATAAAGTGAGAATACAAAAGACCAAGCTGAAATGCCCATAAAGGTGTCTCTGTTAATAGCAGAAGATTCACAAAACCATCTTAAATTTAATGACTGAGATTATGTGACTTCTTATGTGATATCCATATTATTTTATATTTTATTTATAGCTAAGCTACAGAGAGCTAATTTTTAAAAAAAGCTTCCTAGTGGGGAGAAAGAAATCTATAGAAACAGAGTAGTTTAAATGTTTAGATGATATCACTTAGGCTAGTATTTGAAGATTACAAGTACATGCATGGGTAGGTTTTTGGCTTTTTTCCTTCTTCTTACTAGTCAAATATATGCAAGAGTGCATCTGGCAGTTGTGCTCTTGGGAACCCGTGAAAGAAACATCTACAGGCTTCTCAAACAGATTTAATTCAGAAGAAAAAGGAAAATATTGATGCTCTTGAGAAAAAAAGGTTTTACAATCTTTCTTGACTTTCACATATAAGCAACAGTTTCCAAAACAGGAAATACTCAGATTGGATTAAACACTTGGCTGTCACATTTCAGTCTGTTCGTGTTCAATTAAAAAATTCAGAGGGGTTCTCTAGCATTATTATAATCTACTTTTTCCGTATCTAGGCATTTATATTATCAAATAACATCTGCTATGGCTTAATAACTGTGTCAAATGATTGTAATAGCTTTATTTTTGGTGAATTTTATGATTAAAAGTTTTAGAGTTACCGCAGGGAAAGTACTTGTGCTGAAAGGACTGTATCTCCTATTTCAGACTTTATGGCAGACATTTTGCAGTTATGTTTTCAGGTAGTACTTTGATGTGGCCCCTTTTTTTTGTTTTTTTGATTGCTGCTGATGACAACAGTTTGTAAGTTCAGCAATATAGATTGCATGGATTTTCTTCATAACATCTACTGCTAAAAAGTGGTTAGTATGAATCTAACTCTTCTTACCACTCACTTTGGCCTAAATTAGAGGTGTCTTGGTTGGTCTTAAGATAGCTACACCAATACATGTCCAGTTTAAGTGAGAAAAATGGCACTCTGCTTTTGTCAGTGTCAGATGTCGCATGATCTGTCCTCTTGGGCAGAACAATAAATTGATGCTAAGTAACAGTAACCCAGTGAACACTTCCTACAAAAGCAAATTTTTTTTTAAAGTTTTTCTGCTGTCAGTATACAAATGAAGGCAGCTGCTTTGAAGTCCTCATCAGTATTAAAGAAGGATGTTGTTCATGTCAGATTATGTTTAGGTCTTGTTTGTGGTGTGTTTAAATTTTTCCTGTATTTCGTCATGATGGGTTATTTTAGAAGGACTGTATGAAAATAAAGAGCCAGAGTCATTGCTAGCCTTAGATTTTCTGACTTGGTCTTGAGAAACAGAAGATAAAAGGTAGAATAAACCTTGCATGAGCTTTTATCAAATTAAACAAAGGATGTGTATGCGTATAAGAAATCTAATCCTTCACTGTGGAATACCAGTATGTGGACACCAAGTTATCTCTAATCTTCTTTTACTGATAATCATTTGTAACCTTTGCCTAGTGTCATCTTGACTACTTGGTTCTAGTATAGTTCAAATCACAACTCTGTGTGACAGAAAACTTTCAAAATAAGGTTTTACACATCAGATGTTTACACATAAGACTGTTCTTTCTTCTAAAGCAATAGATTTCATGCTGATTTGACTGCCAGCATAATTTAGAAAGCACCAGTAATGTAATGAGACATTAGCATTTTGGGTCCAATGGTCTGAATATTACAGTTTGGTTTGTGTAAGAAAATAAGGATATTGTATGTTGTTTTGTCGAGTATCGTAAACTTAGTTGTGGCTCTGTCTGTCTTTTTTGGATATTGCACACCTGAGTAGGAAACAATCCCCTCATATTTAGCCATTCACTTGTTATTTCTGGATTTGCGTTAGTATAGCCGGATCAGGTGGACATCCTAAAAATCACCTTGCTTTCCATGAAGTATAAATGCTCCTCTGAATTACCTAGATGTTCCTGGAAGTTTATAGATGTCATATACAAAATCTCTCTTTTGGAAATTTGCTTTATGATCCAAGATCACACATTTGCTTACAGTTATTTTAATACGTATTCATCTTACACTGTTCTTTCCATATGGAAAATCTTACCCTGCAGTGCCATATTGAATAATAGTGTAGGAATGTTGCTTGACAGAGATTTCTACCTTTAATCTAATTGATTAGACATCAGATTTTTTTGGATGCAGTTTTTAGTTTCTGCATTGTATACTGAAAACACATGGTCGTCATTCTGAAGGTATTAAATATTCCACAGATAGCATCATGGTTCACTTCCTTTATAAAAGATATTTTCAGAAGTTGCCAGAATATTAAGTAAGTTTGACATCCCACTCTTTCTAAAAAGTATTATTAAAGTAATTTGTTGAAATTTTGTTTGCTGTTCCACTAAAATGCAAATATGTCATGAGAAAGCATCACTTTAGGTAACTTCCTAATGTAAAAGGCAGACATCTTTCATGCAAAATAGAATATTTGGTTGAAATGTCATAATTCTCCTTTAATTTACATGTAACTTGCATTTTGTGTAAGTTTTAATATTTAGTCATATTTTTAGGGTTAGCATCAAAATGTTCAGTATTTCCTAATATTTTCATATTGAAGCTGCTGTAGTGTTTGCAAGGTCAAAGTATTTTTTTCATTTTCCTGTCACCATAACTTTCAAGATTTCAAATAATTATTTTTTGTACTTGCTTTAGTATGACCCTTTGCTAGCACAAGACATGTAGCCCCAGAGAGGTTGTACTCTGTTGTGCTGAAAGCCTAGGAAGAGCATTCGCAGACTTTCAAAAACATGACGCAGTAAATGAGAATAGCATAAGGTCTTTGGGGGGAGAGTGACAGAACTGCTGTGTACAGGCCTGTTGGCCCAATTCATCTCCTGTGGACTCAGCAAGAGACCTTTGGTTATGTTCTATATGCCAAATTTAATCCCTTTTAATCATTTAAAGCTATTTTTAAAATACATGAATTCTCATTGATTCTCTATCTAGACATTTCTAGTTGATTTTGTTAGATTGCTACAGAATTGCAGATAAGCAGGAATACTGTGTCTCTAATTGTTCATAAGAATTACACTCTTGGCATTTAATGAATGTCATGATTAAATTAGATGAACAAAAAGAAGCAGGACCATGCACTTTAGCTGACGTTTTCTAAAGAATTTGGGATTTTATATATATGAATATATATGAGGACACACATAAGCAAGAAAACATAGTGGATTTACCAGTAGACAGATAACTATGGAAAAATTCCTCTCTCCAAGCTTTGACTGCATGTAGATTTATTATAAATTCTAAATGTAACACCTTCATGCAGCTGTAACTCTTCCTGTTCTGTTACTGAGTGGTGGGTTTACAATGAGTTTTACACACAGAGATGCAAGGTGCACTTTTAAATTTTATTGAGGACTAAATGCTGTGGTGTGGCTAACCAGAACTTGATAAAGGACTTGGCCTGCAAAATGTTTTAAATAACAGCATATAATGAAGCCAATTTTATCTTAATAACATGATTGCATTTCCAATAAGGCTGAGCACCTTCATCATTTTCTTGTTTGTATTCTTTAAACTGTGTTGCTTATGTAATTTCACAACAGAGTACAGCTAAACGTTATTAATGGAATTGATGTAAAACTTTAAATCCAGCCAAGAGGACATCTGAATGTGTTCAGCTTCTATACAAAATGCGAATCAAACTGTGCTATTCTTCTTTCATTAAAGAACAGTCTCCTACATTGTTATTGTGCCAGTTTGTAACAGACATCCTAAATATTTTTTGTAAATCCATCTATTATGGAATAAAGTATATGAAGATTAATGTCCACAGTATGAACACACCTGCAGTCTTCATTTATATGAAATATGTATAAGAATGTAGATATATTCATTTTGTTTTCTCTAAAAATTTCTCTAATACCTGCATGCTATTAACATTGTCACCAAAACCTTGCATATCTTAGTGGACGTGCTACCTTTTAAGATCAACTATATGAAATTTTCAGGAATTCATATTATTTGATGAATCAAACTTACAGTATAACTCAGTTGAAGTGTAGCAAATACGGGTTTTATTTCAGTTCTGCATGTGCAAGAGAATGTAAATTAACACATACTTCTCCCATGCAGGGAGTACTGAATAAGTTCTCATTTAATATCCCTTCCTGTCTGATGAACACAAATGCTTGGCAATCAGAACTGTGAGTCAAAGATAAAGGAAGATTTCTTAGCCTAGCCTGGTTTATTTAAATTATGAGCTAAAGGGGGGAATGTGAATCTTGAAGAGATCATTTTGTAGTTAATGAAGCAGTTTTAACAGCCAACGAGATCTACCTTCAGCTATTTAAATGGCTGCTGGAATGTTAAAAATTTATATGATCACAAGAGTTCTCAGCAGAACATCTTATTTAAGTAAACTTTTCTTATCTCTGCTGCTTTCCCAAGTTAAAGATTAATAATCCATTAATTTAAGATTTCTGAAATGTTTTTTTCCTCAGGTACACAAAGAATTTAACCAGGAAAGCCCAGCCATCATTAAATACCGTGTGGGGTTCATTCAGATACTTTTAAATCTATAGTGGCATATTGAAAAGGTGTGAAAATACTTGACAAGTCTGTCAAATTTGCTCTTCTGTGGGTGTCCTGAAGAGGGTGGAGGAAGAGTAGTATTCTGTCACTATATTTATGTCCGCAAATTACACTGTCAACACATTTTCAAGGTGTAAATGACATGTAGAAAAAGGAAAACTATACACACAAACAAGGAGGAGAGTATGCCACTAGTGAGTTTTTTTATGGAATTACTGACCAAACAATATCTAAGCCATAGGGATGGATGCAGCATATTGCATGACGAATATTTTTTCCTCTAATGTAAATTAAGAACTCTTTGTTCCTCTGAGCCCACTGGAAATCAAAGCCTGTAGCTAATATCCAAAGTAACAGAGGTGTGGGATCCCTTGTCTCATCACAGACTAATTTTTCGATTCCACATGAATAAGCCACCAAGACCACAGCGTGGTCCTGTGTGTAAGCCCTACCTTACATCCTTTGCCTTTGAATTCTGGCTGGCCGAACAGTGTCTCAGGCAGTGACCTGCCAAACAGACTGATCAGTGTGTACAGTCTGAGGGTGAGCAATAGCTACGGTACTGTATTCCTGACTATTTCTAATTTTGCTGGCCGACTCGCCCTGCCTTGCTGTCAGCATGTCTGTAGCCTTAACTGTACAGAAAGCAAAAATAGAAGCCATGTCTCCTCACCTTTTCTCAGGGCTGTCCTGAGGTGCATATTGATTACAACTAGAGATTAAAGTTTACAAAACATTGGAAGAACTTGATGTTACAGAAAACATCAGCATATCAACTCAGTAAATTTATAACAGCTTGACTGTTTTAGGGCTACTCGTGACTCAAAAAGTCTTTGAGTGATGCTGTCCTTAGAATAAATATTGTGGATCTTAACTCTTTCTGTAATAATAGCTGATTGATCACTTCGTTGCAAACTGGTAACTTTCCAGGCATACACTGCTTTTGTGAAGTGTTAATAGGAGAATATTATTTACACTGTTCTTGAGCCAGTTCAGTTTCCATTGAACACCTAAATACATGGCAAGATCTCCAATTCAAATTTTTTATTTGGGGAAGAGGAGTTTTAAGGCTGCTTCTGTGATCCAGGCTGTGCATGGCGCGGTAACCAGAAACGTGCAGCCAAATCTTGCCCCTGGGACTCCGAGGACATGGGAGCTGTCGTAGTGAACGATAGTCTAAAATACAGGTGAGGCAAGGCTTAGAAGTTGCAGCAACCTAATTTATTGGCCCAACCACTACAGCTTGGAAATCTGTTTACCTCTCTTTATAAAACTTGCCTTACATGTTTAGACACCATTAAATCAGGCAGCTTTTCCTGGTGCTCCATTGAAAATAAATAAACATTCAGACATTGCCTTCAGCTTCTTGCCCATTTCTCCTTAAGCCCAAACCAGAATTCTAACAAATTTTAATATCTAGGGATTAGCTTTATTGTAGGGATGAAATTTGGTTCTCAAATTTAAAACAAAGCACAGTATAACTTCATTTGTACTGGAACATATACTTATCAATTGCAACAGAGACTTTCTGGCTTCATATACCACAGTGATTTGACATCCCATGGTGATATAATTACTATATGCATTACAGATCTGCAAGAAAAAAAAAAGCAATGACAGTACCATTTGTCTGATTTCCATAGGGGAAAATATCTTTGGCATCTGTTTCTGTTTGCAGAAAAAAAAGAAAAAAACCACTTTTCTGACAGTTTTTGCATGACATGAAGCTAAACTGCTCAGTAACAGTAAGATAATCTCCTTTATAATATTTCTTTTGAATAAACCCTAATCCTAAAACGGAGAAAAAAAATACAGTTAGCAGTATCATTTTAGAACTATGGGAGTTTTTTTTATATCACTATACCTAGTGTAAGTGAACACTGTCTAGGTTAGTGATTGATTTTTAGACAGCATCCTACACTCAAAGTTGAACTTGATTCTGCAACCTCAGGCAACTAAAATTCAGTGAGGCATGGTGTCTATTGTGTTTTCTCTATTTGTTTAATAATGTACATATCTCTGGGCAGATCCGAGAAGACAGTGTTACCTTGTACTCTTTTCAACATTCTGTCTTAATATTTTATTTCAGTTACTTCCCTGATTGCAGGGAAAATAGAGTCAACAAAGTGATAAAACCCTGACTCCTTTTCATCTTGCCAATTTGATTACCATTTAAAATGAGAATTTCTTTATGACTGAAAAGTTCAAAGTTTGTCTTTTTGCTTTTAGCATTGCCTTATAGCAGCATCCTAAGAGAGTAAGACCCTCCTGGCATATATGAGATGCATCAGTAATAATCCTGTTTGCAGAAATCCTGCATTGGTAGAAAATGTTGACATTCAGACTAAATACCAGTGACAGTCTTGCAGACTTTTTTTATAAATTACATTGTTATGATCTTCCTTGTAAGATTATTCCAATGAAGTGTTGACTTCTTACTCTGATTTCACTCCATTGTTTTTCTGGTTTTGTTTTGCAATCCCCTGATTATACTTGACTCTTAAAAAAAGCTTTAGAGAATGCCCTGTATTTGCAGTGTGAATTATGATTGTGCCAGTGTGCATAACAATTACATTATAAATATTTCCTCAGCCATTTGATAAAGACTCAAATTAAGAAAAATAATTACCAGTACAATTACAATTATATATAATTACACTATATTCAATTTAGTTTATCTCTAACCCCCTCTTGCCACAATGTGTTCATTGTTGAAGAATGAGATTTTAGCTGACTGTGTTGGAAGTAAACATGGATTTTTCTGTCCTTTACGACATTTTTTGCTTAAATGAAGAGTTTTATCAGCATGTTTTCTCAGTGGAAAATAATGCAGTTTAGCTGGTTCAACTTCGAAACCAGCTTCCCACATGAAGACTTTTTTTTCTAACGTGGAGTTTATCGTCAGTTAGGTTAGAGAGACTGTTTGCTCCTAACAGTGCTACTTTCTTGAATATAAATTATACCTAGGCAAGCATAGTTAATTTGTATTTATACAGTAAGAGAGATGTATGGATGCTGAATTTTTTCCCTAACCCAGTAATTCGCTAAACACAGCAGACGCTTTCTCAGAGAAGTGCAAATTCTTCCAGAACATTGAGTGAAGTCCAAGTGTCTTTGAGAGGGAACAGTGCAAATTCTTGGCACTTACTTAGCATAAATATTAGCCGTGGGCTAAGCAATATGTATAAAAACACCCCAGGAGGTAGAACAGCTAAGATATGCTAGCTTACTTTGTTTGCTTAGAGAAAGTATGTATGTACCTGCTATTCTCAAGAACTGCACCTACACTGTCTTGCTTTGGAAGGATTCATCAGCCCTTTATAAAAAGCAAAGGAGAACAAGCAATCTCGAAAAGTAAGGGCTGTTTATTTTGAATCTTACAAATTAAGAAATGCTCTGTGGTGCGCCATTGCTGCTTCTTCTGACCCAAAGTACTCAACAAGACCATGTTATCTGGTCACACACCTCTCAAATGGTACACAGTTTTGCTGACAAGAGAGGCTATGTAAAGCATAGTCTGTATGGTGGAATTGTTGTTTATAATGGTTTTTCTTTGGTATCTTCTTTATGTTGCCTTCAAATAGTCCCTTGATACTGTAAAGCAATCCTCGCATGTTAAACAGTCATGTTAATTGTGCTTTTCAGAGACTCTGAGACTAAATATTTTCTCTTTTTCTACTTGCTTTAGGGAATTCTTGTCCTATTCCAGATGAAATCCTGTTTTTAGACAGCCTTTCTGTGCAGCTTTGTGTCTTAGATGTGCGTAATACTGATTATTTGCTGTTCGTTATTCAATATGGAATCTGCCAGTGTACTTCGACTCCACAAAGGAGTAATAGCCTATGATTAAAGGAAATTCTTAGGATTTGAGAGATCTGGATCATCTTTCTTTTTCAAGTTCCATAAATTTTTTATTTGTTTGAATTTAAGATAAGTATCTCTGCTGTCTAACACAGTTTTTAAAAGTGGCTGCAGATTTTGTTTTCCCAGCCTGTGTTAAACTCTGAAATCCAACATTGACGGTAGTTGGCAGAACAGTAGCTATTCCCAGCACCTGAAAACAGTACCCAGAATATGTCGAAATGGGAGCCACAGCTCTTTTGTTTTTAAGCTCCAGTTCACCTGCCTAAAACAGGACAGCGGTATTATCTTCTGTATGTGGGCACTGCAAAAAGGTCAGTCAGAGCTGCGCTAAGATTTGTTTTTTTAATAGTGACTGAGGAAAACATGCAAACGCAGATAATAAACTCACAGTTGCATTTAGGTTAATGTATGTTGCTTATATTTCATTATCATCTCTTCATGGGAATGTCCATGGTAGGACACAAGGTATTAATTTATCTTGTTATCTGTAGTTTAGCAGCATTGAGCTGACCTACTGAGCAGAGTGGTGCAAGGTAGCTGGCTAAGTTGAATGGCTGAACGTGTTCCTGAGCAGGTGCTTGTGAGCAATTGTTTGGAAAGTGTCCAATTTACTCTAATCAGGATAAACATTGATGAGGTATATCTCACAGGTATACAGGAAAGAAATTTGAAATTGCTCAAGTCATGCTTCTCCACATCAATGGATGGTTTGCAGCGATTTATCTTGGGCATAAACTGAACCAAGTGCCATGTATCTGCCTGAAAGCAGGGAAGGAAGTCAAGATGACTGCCGTAAAATTAATGAAAACCTTAATTTTTATTTTTTTTTTGTTAAATTAAACTTAGTAGCTTCAATCTTTTTGAGGAAAAAGTGCAAGCAAAGGCAACATAGCAGGTTGCTTGGCAGCTGTTGAGACCATGGGGAAGTGCAAGATCTAAAGGACAGAGAACTTGCATATAGGCACCAGTACTCCATAAGGATGTCCCATGGTGGGAGCCAGCAGTGTGTGTCCCTGCCAGTCTCTCTAGAAAACCCCTCAGGCATCGTCTCCCTCTGTGGACACGGGTGCTATATGCAGAAGCAAGCAACACAGTGATCTTTCTCATTCTTTTTGCATAGCTTAAAATTTTCCAAGTTTTTTGTGATGATGGATGTGCCAATATAAGATGTTGTACCTCTCCAAAATTTTTCACTTACCTCACTAATGTATTCTGTTTTTCTCAAAGGAGCCTTTGAAATGGCTCCAGTGAGTTTGAACACCAGCATTTTAATAGATGGCATGATAGCTAATTGAACAAAAACATTAGTCAAGTTCTATTAAACATGGTATCTGCAGAACTGAATTCCAATAACAAATGTAGCTTTAAAAACTTCAGTAAATGCAAAACTGCATTAGGCAAAATGTTCTTGACAGTGTATTATCAGGTATATCCTTTCTCCAAAAAATATACAATATTAGACACAAAATACTCTAAAAAGACCTAGTTTGCTAGACACCCTAAAATCTAGAGACTATGCTTGTTAAGAAAATACAGATTAGTTATTTTAATATATTACAACTGAAAAGGAATTGCAGATAGGGTTTTTTGCAGTTCAGACATAGCAACAGCATGGTCGTAATATTTATTTATAGGTTTACACTAAAGTAATGACGTTTTAGAATTGTTTCTACAAGAATGGCCGAACTCGATGAAAGACTATGTGGATTTTATGTCTCAGTTGAGCTGTAAGCATGTTTAGTACTTGGTTTGTTTTCAGAATAACTTGTGGAGAACTGTGCTTTTCAGTCAAAGGCTAGAATTGTGTCACTGAAGTATATTTGAGTTTAGGAGGATGGAATTACAACATGTTAGTAAATTGTACATGGCATGTCATATGTGCACAGAATGCTATGGCACAGTGAGAAATTACAGCAAAATGGGTAAATTCCATTGAGAAGTTTGAACTTTAAATATGAGGTTTCAGCATGTCACGACTTGAAAATGATATCCCAAAATGAATTGATTTTCTATATATTTGTACAATTTCTCTTAAACTAGACCTTGCATCTAAACTTAGACCGAGCATTAAAACTTTTTCATTTTAACCACGCTAACTACAAAAATAATGAACATAGTTGTTTCCCTCCATGCCTGATATTTTCCTGGCAAAGTCATGCAGCAATCAGTTATCTTTGTTTAGTCATCACAGGCAACACGTGTAGAACTATTGCTGTCCTTTCAGACCTGAGGTCACTGGGAGCAGCTCTGTGCTGTGCTGGGACACAGATCCTCAGGGCAAACTTGCACATTCATCACAGAAGAAGGCCTAAGGCCAGCGAAAGGATTCACAAGCATACAAGTGAATACTCAACGGTGACCCCCTGAGAGTAGAAAATTCTTTAGAACTAAGTCTGAGGTGAAAACAAAATTAATCTAGTGGCTACAAAGAGAAAAAAAACCCCAAACCGGGACAGCTCACACTTACCTTAAAATACCCTGAGCCGTCTGTCTACAGCATCCAACGTTATTACTTCCCCCCCCGCCCCCGGCCCAGGATCTTAGGTTTCAATCTTTGGTGTGTATGTACACATTTAAAAGGAAGATATCTTTTCAGAAATTGTATCAGAAAGAACAAAGAGTGGTTTTTTCCTCATAAGGTTAAGCTGCCCTATTAATGTCAATTTTTAATTTTATCCTTTGGATTTCTCATTAACTTTACAACATGTCTAGATTATTTAATTATTATGTTTCAGCTTGTAGATGACAGAAGATTTAAGAGCTTTTGCTGGGCTCTCACAACTTGTCGCTATATCTTGCCTGAAGCTTCTTTTGTATAAAATAATCTTCCCATAGTTAACATTCAGGATACTCTGCAGAGCATCTTAAGAAGACTTAAATGCTAAATAACTGTCACATAGCACGTCTTAGTATTATTGCACTAAATTACATTGCAAGCAGTGTGATAAACAACATCGTAATACTTCGACACATTCATCATTAATTATAACTGAAATCTAATCTTAACTGGATGCTTTTCAGATTACCCAGTAAAGCAAACGTTAACATATATGGGGAAGGGAGAGTGGAGGAAAGAAGTCTTCCAAAAGCGTGGCTGAAGCTGATAGATCAACATACTGAATGGCTTTATATGGGGTTTTCGACATATATTAAGGATTAAAATATCTGAAATATATTTGGAATTCTTTATGTGAATAATCATTTCAAATACAAAACTTTGCTGTGACCTACTGGTTGTGTCATTTTAAGGTGGCATGTGAGACTGCTGTATGAAATCCCGGATTTCTCCTCTCTGACATAGAAGACTAGTATTGAACTAAATTTAAAATAATGGATTCCACCAACGACCAAAATACTGGATGGGTGGTATTTTAGGCTTCATATTACTATGCTTCCTCTATTTCCCTAAAAAGTCTATACGGTATTTGTGAATGGCAACTCCATGTACCCTTTCCCTCCAAATTCATATTTGTTTTCCACTGGGGAACTTTCTGCTGTCAGGGAGCTCCCAGGCTGTTAATGCAAACTATTTTCCTTTGCACTGTGAAATTCGAGAGTCTGGCAGCCAAGCTGTGAGCGGCAATGCTGTGTGCTGCTTACCATCATGCTGTGATACAACACCGCAGTGCCCTTTTGGCTGTGTCAGAGCCTATGTCAACTCAATGAATGTGATTTTTTTTTTTTGCTTTGTTTGCTATCTTCCTAAGACTCTGTTTTTGCAAAGTACTTCATTACTTGTACAGCACTAAACATACTTTCAAGTGCGATTACACTTTCCTCTGTATATTATTATGAATTTCCTGCATGCAGAGCTACCTGCTTTCTGCCATATTTAGTTCTCTCCAGTGGTTAGCAAGTCTAAAGAGACAGTATTCTATTTGGAGCAACCTCATCTCATTCTTTTATTGGATATTTCTACTCATACCAGACATCTTCACTGCCCGTTATTTTACCAACCTCAGTTACGTGGCTGCATGACCCTGAAATACCTATGTACTGTACCTGAAACATCAAAGTGGTGGAAGAGCAAGTAGTTTCATTTCACCCCTGGTTAGTCTTCAATTGGTAAACCATGAGAAACTCTGCTCTGGTAGGCCTATTTTTCTGTGGTGGGAGATGCAATTCTGTAAAACTTGCAGCAGCCATTTTGTCTTACACTTACTGTTATGCTCTCTGTAGCATACATGAAAACTCCAACCAGGAGGATTATACACTCATTGAGAACTGAATTTTGAAAGTACTTTTATTGATAAGAGAGAACAAATGACTTACTGTATTGGTGCATGTTAAGTTTTTCAAATGAGTATTTTGTATTTCTATGTCACTGTACAGTTTTCCTTTCTTGACGATTCTTTTGTGTCTGGTATGATTGAGGCAGAGAGAATTTCTGTACTTTTACGTGAAAAAAACACTCATGGAGGCAGGTATTTTCATTTTTACTGTGTTAACATTATTTTATAAAATCATACAGCTGTGGAGATCACCTTTTACTTCCGTGACAATGAATCTAAATAAAATAATCTTTTTGTTCCTCACCACCATCACCAGAGACCCTCCTACTGAAAGCATATGGAACTAGTCAATACACCATACTGTCAGGCTGGTAGAACATGCATGCAAATGTATGAGAAAAAATCTGTTAGTAAGTGCATTATTTTGTTCTTGTCTCAGTAGTCTCTTTATACAGCTGATGTTGCGCAAGACAGTGCCACCTTCATTGAGTGTGAAATGGAACAGACTTGGTCAGAGGAAAATCAAGAGAGATGACTCCAAGGTTTTCAGAGGTTCCCAAAGTTATATACTTCTGTATTTATGTAATTTTTATATGCCGTTTCATAAAGTTCCATTTCCATTTATTGGATTCTTAGGAGGGGCAAAAACCTTCTGGGTCATGTAATCAGCCTATTTGCTGGAAAAAAATACCCACAATATATAATCTTTTCTTTATATTGAGCCGGTGTGCAGAATGAAGGGGAGACCTTTGGCACAGGGGAGAAATGGCACATTGGTTTTGGTTTGTTCCTGCTACTCCTGTTGGATAATTGTTCTATAATCTCTTATCTCACATGAACACAAGACTTCTAATTTGCAGTCTGTATTATCTTGTGGTCAGTTTGGTCATTTATCTGCATTTGGTCTTGTAGCTTAAACAGCTCTTTTTCCTCCCTGGTTATTACCCACCTCTTCCATCTCTAGAACTACCAAGAGCAATTCTACTTAGCTTTGAATGTCCATACTAAGTGAACTGAACACTTTTATAAGATGGGCTTTCCTTTTCTCTGATCATCATACACAGTATGCCACAGAAAATCTTATCAGACCTTTATTAATGGTGTTAATATTTTTCTATCTGTAAGTCCTAGAATGTTTTCTGTCTGTCATGCTGATGGCTGATAACCGATCTGACCAACTAATAAATCTGATGTTTCAGGTGACACTCATCCAGTTCAGGGCAGAAGTTAATGTCAGTAATCCCTAGCTGCATAATAGGTTTTATGCATGATTATGTACTTCTCATACATTATAGCATATTATACATTTCATCTTGTTTCTGTTTTTAAGGTTTTCAACATTATCTGTTTCTTACTGTACACAATATACAGCCTCATCTTGTGCATTGACAATCTCCAGATTTCACCTCAGCACCTTGTTTTATCTTCTCATTCCTACCTTTTATGTCAGGATCATTACTGACACTACTAAAAGAGATACTTGCCCCAAAACCAGTGCTTGAGGAACTAAATAGGTAACCTTTTCCTAGCTTAATAGTTCCCCTTTCAGCACAATTTCTTAGCCTACGGTAGCACTCTTCTAATAATCCTTATTCTGCAATAGCTTCTCATATGGCAATAGAGGTAGTGTTTTACTGAAATCCAGATAAATTAGTTCTGCATTTCCTTTGCCTAGAAAAACAGTGAGCTCTTAAAATGGCAGCCTCTGTGGGCTTGGTTTTTCATTGGCACAATCCATGGTACATTTCAGCGTTCTTTTATTTACTCATTTAATTGTCCTTTCATTCAGAATTTATTTTCAGGGTGTATGTAACACTGAGGTCAAGCTAACAGATGTGTTGTTGCTTGAATCACTCAGTTTCCCTTTCTTCAGTAGAAATACTGTGGTTTCTGTTTTCCATTCCTGATTTGACAAATTACTTTACTGGCCTGTGTTATTGGACTTGGGGGTTTGCCATGCCAATTTCTTACTATTCTGGGATGTAGTTTGTCTGTCTGCCTGTGTTCAAGTACATTAAAACCTTTGAAGTGAGTTTCCACACCAGTTGCAATAACTTCAATTTTCACACTTTCCACACTTTCAGCCATGAGTCACCCTGTCCTGACCTATGTTTTTCATCAGAGTCCTTGTTAAAATCTGAAGCCAAGTACTCATTTAGTTTCCAGGCCCTTTTTCCTCTTCCAGCTCTTTGCTTATTGAATAACAATCGTTGTCCTTTTCTTTTTATTTATATTTCTTATTTCATTATAGATTATGTCTGTTATTATATATTATTTGTATTTTCCTTTGATTTTGTATCAAGATTAGTTTGCTGTTCAGTTTAATTTGCTTTGTCAGGGCTTGGCTCTTGGGAATTCTCACTTTATCCCTGTGCTTTCTGTCTTTCCAACAGTAGCTTCCTTTGCTGAGCAGCACTTTTTCTAATTTCATGTCAAGTTTTATAAGCAGTGCTAAAACCTCTCTTCAGAGGTTTTTTTAGTGCAGGTTATTGCTGGAGGTTTTCTCTAAAAGTTCATTTTCTCTCTTTTTTCATTCTTTTGGGATGCAAATGCCATGCATTTTTGAACCTCAACTTCAGGTAATTTTAGGTCTCCTCTATATCTAAGTATCTAATGACTTCACTTAGTTTTCCTGGCCAAGTAATTTCATTAATATCTCATTTTGCCCCGATCACATTGAAAACCTCATTTAAGGTTGCTTATCAATCTCTGCCACATAAACTTGTAATCGCTCTGACCAGGGTTTCTATCAGTCAAAGTCTTCCATCGTGCATTGTATAACTGTTTGTAAAAGCCATTTTTTCAGATATTTTATTTGTAGCGGGTTTTGATTGGTTTTGGCTCTGATGTTAAGGAATAATTGGACTCAGTCATTTCTGGCTTTGCTTGTAGGAAATTTAAGGTAGTATTTATTTCTGTGAGAGTGATAGAAAAGTATCTGTTGTTACCCAAAAATGTATTTTCCTGCATAGCTACATAGCCTATAGCAGAATCTCAGCAACTAGTCCTGCTTGTTTTGAACATCTCACCAAAGAGATTTCAATTCAAAACAGGTCTGTTTTCTTCACCACTCTCTCTCTTATATTTCTGTGTTTTCTTTAGCACATGTTTTCTATTTGTGATTATTTTTCTACCACATATTAATGTCAAGTGTCCTACAGAGCCTCTAATCCCTCCATTTTGTAGCCCACGTACATTGTCTTAGCTTATAAACATCTCTGCTTTTTTCACCCACTCGTTATCCTGTTTTCTATTTGGATGATAGCTGGGATGATATTACTTAAATAAAAAATGCTTCTATGAATATTAAACTTCTTATTTGTCTCTTGATACACATACTCCTAACTCTCTGCTGTTTCTTTACCTTGCTGTCTCCTTATCTACCTGACTCATGCTCTTTTCTGTCAAAGCAAGAGATAGGAGTCATCTCTCTGTAATCCCTACGTCAAGCATCAGCAACACCAGGTAACATGCCAGAATTTTCCTGAGTCCTTGAAGGCATCGTTAATTGAGGTGATCCTTTCTTCTGGACTTGGATGACTGAAAGACCTCCAGAAATTCTTTTGGTTACTGACCTTATCAATGCAGGTCCAGGACACGTGTGAAAGCTAAAGCAGCTACCTTTGTTTATAACATGAGCACATGATATTCCTGGGGTCTCCATCACTGCCCTCCTGTTGAAGAGGAGAGGTAGTTGCATGGAAAGGGTTCTTGGCTTTCTGCAGTATAAGCTGCATACTACTTAAAACAGTGAGAAATTAGGAGTACTTGCTGATTCAGTATCACTGTTGTGAGTTCAATTTTGTGGAATATTTTTCCAATATCCAGACCAAGCTTGGCAAATCAGTCAGAGTAGGTGCTTGGAAAGAAAAGTCACTTACTTCTTCAACTTCCCGGTCCTTGTCTTATGAGTGAGATGCTATCAGCTGACCTCACAGGCTAGTGTGAAGTCTTAGCAAGCCTCATAACAATGCTGAAGAATGAAAAAAACATTGGAAGAGGTCTGCGTATTATAGTAGTTCTGAGGTCCCAAAGTGGAAAGATAGCTTGGTAGGTTTTGCAGTAAAACAGTTGATTGCCAGGATACACCTGGTCTGGTGTAGCATATCTTTCTATGTAATATTTTTTTTCAAGCATGAGCGTGGGGCAGAAAGAATATGGTTTTTTCCCTTGTGAAAGTCTCAGTTGGCTGCACCCCCTAGGCATGTATACCTTGGAATGCCATATTAGCTGAAGTCTTCCTTGTATTTGTCTCTTCTCATTCTGCTTTGATGGTTTAACGGTTATCACAAAGGTCTCAACATGCAAACTAGCTAGTCAGACCTTATTCTGAACCTAAATTGGTTTAAAGCAGTAATTTAATAAGGCCAGTCCTATCAAGCTGCCAGCCTTTCTGGAAACACGGGGCACAGATATCATACATTAAACTGACTTTAACTGATTAGTACTTACTTGTTACTACTTGTAGTTGGCATATGCCACCAACTACAGGCAGTTCCACATAAATGCACATTCGCATCAGAAGTAAAAGGCAACAAACACTGATAACATTATATTCTTGCTGACAGCTATTAAATATTCAGCACATGCATGAAGGCTTCTGACATCGACTTAATACTCATTCCACTTTATAAAAGAGAAAATTATTTCTTGCTTGTACTTTATCTCAGTCAGTGATGAGTGGAAAGACTCTAAGAAGTGCAGTTTCCCATGAAGACAGCTGCCATGTGGACATGTGGTTCAGAGTCCAGCTGGCCTGTGATGCCTTCAATGCTTCCCTGGTTTCCAGCGGCAGAAGATCTGGACCTCAAGGTTCACTGTAATTTAGCAAGACCTGGCATCTGGGGAGATTCTGCACAGTCCTGAGCCACATTGAAGGCAAGATTTGCAAGAAGCACTTCTGTCCCTATGAGTTTTGGCTTAGATTGTTTTGTAGCTGCATCAGAAAAGTATAGATGGGAACTTTCTCTGTATTTCATTTTAGTTGGAAAATGAATAGAATAGGCAGTGCTGGAGGAAGATGAAAACTCTCTATTTCTTTTTTTTTTTTTTTTTAACTTCCTGCCTTCCAGCAAAAATATTCATTTCTGTTGAGAACCCTTACTCCCCACCTCCTTTTTCTTTTTTGTGGTATCGCTATCATGAGCACAGTTTAAGCCTCTGTCTTACTGACAGTACCAACATTTGAAATTCTTTAAGTTAGTTTTCAGGTTGCCATGACGGAAGAGTAAATCTGCCCCAAAGGGTGGCTCAACACAGAATGGTTTAACATGACGGGCTTAATAGTGACCACCTGTTTTCATTCACAGCTCACACTGGATTCTGCTAATCTTGTGTATACATTGCCTTTGAAAATTAGGTCTGGAAAGAATTTTTATTGCTAGAAAAAAAAAAGCTTTCTGGATGGGATCTGCGAAGTCTTTTCACACCCCCAACTGAGGAAATGAAGTGCTCAGAAGTGTTGCTGGATTCACTTTTATCTGCAGTGGAAATAAGGCTTATGCATTGCAGTAACCCCTTCTTTGAGGCACAGACTTTTCTGTAGAATGGAGCCCACCCATTGGAAAGCAACCATAGGGATTTTTCTCTATTATCTGAGGCTAAGTTACTGCTAACATTATCTGAGGTCATTGATCTGGGTCTGCCTCACCGGCACACATGATTAGGCAGCGGTATTTTCACGTGTGAATTTTTAAGAATAAACTCATGTTCATGTGGAGCCTTTTTTGTCTGCCAAATTTTAAATGGATTTGGTTTTAGCAGTTGATTACAAAGTTATTTTTTATGCCCAAATGCACCTGTTTAAGGATAAGAGATTGCATCTCAGTCTTCATGAGGAAATAAACAAATCTGTTTATACTGAACATGGACAAATGATTACAGCTGGTCAGATTATTGCCTATGAAAAATTTATCTCCAGAATGTCTTTCATCCTTTCTTTCCTCCTAAGGAGAAAACTAAAGGAAGGGCTTTGAATTTTTATTAATGATTCATTACTCGTAACTGATCAGTGAACAGTTTATGCAAATACACCTTGCAAATTGCTCACTTTAACTATTACTTGAGGTTATATCTGTATATTACCTTCCCATGGGAAGTAGAGGTGTGAACATTTGGATTATTGATATTTAATCATGGGAGAATAATGTATGTCAAATGTTAAATACTCAGACAGATACAGGAATAATTTGCAATACACTTGCTCACACTGAATTGCACCTTAATGGAGTTCTTGTTGACATTAATAAGTTACAAGTTAAGATGAATGAGTATAAATAGCAAGATAACTAGCTGATAGTTGAACATATTATTCATTGAGGCACGTTAACCAGCAGGCCTCATGTTCACAAAGACTTAAATTTAATATACCTCAAGGAAATATCCCTTTGCATGACGGAATTTTAAAGAGAAATATTATCATCAGTGCAAAGAAACCACATTGGCCTATTTTGTGAATTTGGATGGAAACCTTTGGCCAGTGACAAATGTGGTACAGTATTTTTTGTGAACAATGGCTCTTCTGGTGGGGAAAAAAAGTAGTTTAATTATTCTTTGACTTTGGAGGGTCTATGTAGGGGTTGGTGGGGGAGTATGTTATCCCTGAGATATAACTTATTCATTGTTGCGTGATTTAAATGCTTATGGGCAATGCTTTTGTATAAATATTTTTTAATGTATTGTAAACTATTAATTGTAAAAATGGTATTAGTAGGAGAAATTTGATTTTATTAAAATATTGCATACAGCTGAAAGTAATTGTGATGCATAGTTGTCAGAAGTGTGATTTTTCCTGAAAGGCAGAGCCCTGAGGAGCTGATAATCTGCAAAATCAGAATGTGTCATTCAGCCTGATTTGAGTAAAAGGCTCAAGGATTGCTAATCTTTTGGTGCAAAAGGGGAAGATTTTTCTGGATATAGGTAGTGAGTAAAGTTACCAATTGGAAGTTCACCAAATTGCACATAAGGGAGAGGTGCACAGGGACATTTGAGAAATAAAAATGGATTGATTTATTAATTCAGTTTTCTCCTCCACAAGTGGCACTTGCTCGAGCATTGAATAAGCATTCTCCTTTCATTGTGTGAGAAACAATCATTGCTCATGAACATGTAATGTGCCACTAACAGAGGTAAAAAGGAGTTGCTGCAGTGGTGAGAGTAGGTGTCTTATTTAGAGGTCTATAATTTATTACTGCCCTCCTAGCATTTAAATTCTTGGCTTGCTATAGCATGCTCCTGTGCAGGCAATTATGCCAAAGTTGGATTATTACAAAAGGGTAGTGTAATGATAGCATACATGCCCATTACAACAGGCTGTCTCCTAATTCTATTTACTTGCTTCAGTGGCATGCGCTGTGTGAGACAAAGATATGTAGTCCAAAGGGAGTGTGTACCTGCAGTTAGTGGTCTGGGGATCAGATCCTGTTCCAGAGGTTTTACTAGTAGAAGATCAAAAAGCCCACAGATAAATGCTTGATCTTGTGTGATGCTGCCTTAAAATTCAGTTGTTGGTGTTAATGCGACCAGGGTTTGACCCAATTAAGAAAGTGACTAATACGGACAACTGGCAAACTGCTAAAAATGAAGAGCATCATCTGTGGGAGAGAGCCAGACCGAGGGGAGTATGTACTCTGGAGAGCCACAAACACCCTGGAAAGGTACCTGAGAAGTTTGTCTCAGGAGGAGCTGATAGATATGCTAAAGAGCAGAACAGGGCCCCAAAGGTTTCATAGACCACTAATGACGTATTTTAAGTTAAAGAAAAGCAAAATAAATGTAGCTCTTTTTGCAAGTGTTGGGTTTTGATGCTGGAAAGCAGTGAGACCAATTAAGATCAGTTCCCCTGCTAATATCAGATATGGCAATTACTAACCTAAGAACAGGAATGTGACTGAAAACAGTCTGTTCCTACAGCCATAAGCTTGACACTGTATACCCTTGGTGCTATTGTAATTCCAGCAGATGTCAATACAGAATAAACACATAAATGTATAAAGTGTAAAAATTAAATTTGCCAAGACAGTTGTTTCATGTGGAGGTGATATGGAATATCTCTAAGAGGTGAAAAATAGGATCTGCATGAACTACTTTTAAATGCATACCAAGAACCTCTCTGTATTGTTGTACTTTTTAATTAGATGAAAATAAATGAATTGAAAAGATGAAAGGAACTCGTGTAACATCTCACTTCAAAGGGCAGCTCCACTCTTGAGGAGTGTTTAAAAAAACAAAAAAAGAAAAGAAAAGCAGCTTATTGAAGAAATATGCTTTCTCTGTGGATTTGGTTTCACTTTTACCTGCTTTAGAAACTCAGGAATGACTTCTGCTCATTTGACCTAAATGGAGTCATTACCCTAGTGTAAAGGAGAGTGGAAGCTGGCTGACAGTGTTGTTCCCCCCCGCGCTCCTTCATTGCACTTTGCGTTGACTCAGCAATGCTCTCAAATGAGCGGGATTATTTTTGACCTTGTGATGGGTTTTTTATCAAAGTTTCAAAGCTCTGGGCCGTATTCTGGACAGAAATTGCACACATGCAGTGGCTCTGTGTCTGGATTTACTTTGTCTGGGCAAATGAATTGAATAAAACCAGCTGAATCACTCATCTGCCTGCTAAGCAAGTCAGTCTTCCCAGAATCCAGAGGCAGGTGCTCCCACCCAAAATACCTAAAAGTCATGCCTTGTATACTTTCCATATACAAAATGGTTTACGTTATGCAAGATATTTCACCACCTAAGCATTGGCTGATTGGTCTTGAGGGCCCTTTTGGACTCCTGACTTAAGTCAGTGCAGTCCAACTCCAGGGTAATATTTTTGTCTTCCACCAAATTTTACTCCTAAGTCCTCTCTTTAAACATGACTTGTTTGTTTAGCCCTTAAGCTCTTTATTTCCAATCACATCTGTCCAGGCCCTGACTCTTGTCATCGTATTTCCATGTAAAGGTGACCTGGCTAATGAGAGGTCGAATTCAATCTGCCCAAGATGTCAGAGTTTCCTTCCTTGTTTCAGTTGCCCTGAAGTGTGAGATAGTGGCTTTAGAAAATAACATTTGTATGCAGAAGCCTAACAGAGAAGTGTCACAACAACCAATTGAACAAGGATTCAAAGGAAGACTAACCTATCTCCATCCCTAAGAAGATCCTAAAGGTGGGACCTCTCTCTGTAAGCAATAGTTTTCTCTCATGACTCAAAGGAAAAATTGCTGCTTCTAGAAACAGAGGTCTTGTGTGACTTGGAAAAGAAGAGCAGCTCATCAGCTTCATAACTCCTTGATAGATTTAGGCAGGCTGCTCTGTTTTTCGTTATGCCATGAGCTGCTTAACCAGTTTGCCAGGTAGCAGGTTGATGTGAAATGCTATCAGCTTTTCACAAACACAATCAGCTAAACAACTGAGCTCATCCCAGACATGATTAAGTGGGATCAATTATAATAAGAACTAGATAAGAGAGATAAGCTTGTTGTTTCCTGGGTTGGTATTCTGCAGTAGTAGGCTTTACAAGTATCCTTTATATATCATCCGCTATATCATCATCCTATATATATCATCAGCTGCAAAACTTTTACTACTTCAGGAAATGGTTTTTATATCAGCATTCAAATGAACTTCATCCTAAACTGATTATTCTAACACTGGGACTGCCATTGAGTGGGGAAAAAATTTATTTGAAGCATCAATTGCATCAAACAGAAAAGTAGCCATTGAAGTCAATGTTTTGCAATGCATGGAGCGTGTTTGCTCTCAATTCTAAATACAGTTAGATATTCTGGGAGAGAGCTCTCTATGTCCCAGGAGGGGGATAGCTACCCTTTGTAGCATCATGTTTTGCCATGGTACGAAGTAAAATTGCTATAGCACTTAAGGCTTGATTTGCTAAATATCAGAATTTATAGATGATTCCTGTAATTCTGGGGATAAAGCAAAATTATCAATTCAATAGCTGGAAATGTGGGGGAGATGGCAGCTTTACATGAAATTGCACATCAGGTGTTCTGTGAATCTGAAGAATATGCATTGAGGGTTAAGTGCACTGGAAGTAGTGCAAATACACGTATTATAGGAATAATGAAATATTAGTGCTTTCTCTATCAGAAATGGAAAGCTGGTAATGTAGAAATAGAAGGGGCCATATGACCATACAAAATACAAGAGAGGAATGTTGCAAAATAGTCCATATCTAAATTGTAAAAAGAGAGACTTGCCCATATCTTTGAGCAAATATATTTAGCATTATTTTCAATTCTTTTATGGCTTCTGGTTCTTGCAATGGAGCTCCCAGCAGGCAAATTTTTTGTGATTCAGAAAGAATAAATAATACGGGTCTGACAAAACAATGCAGGATGCATATACTGCCACAACAATTGTGCTGTTTTGGAGCATAATGTTTGATCAAAACCCCACAATTATGTTTGCTTTCTTTTTTCTGAACAGAAAGAGATTCCTAAGCTCTGGACTATTTCCATGAAAAACTTTATGATCTTAGAACAGTAACATGGTTCATGCATCTCTTCTATTGCTTAGCAATGGATGTACTGCAGTTGTCTGCTTAGTTAATAATCACATCTAATGAAGAGGAATCCAATTTTTGCTTCCCATTTTACTATAGGAAAGATTTGGAGGTCTTTGAAGATCTAGGCTGGCACCTTTGTTGCCCTTTCAAGTGCTTTTCTATTCTGATAATGATAAGGTTGTTGAGAGTTGTGCAGTCTTCTTGATGGGCTCAGTGCCAGTGTCTCTGCTCTGGTCTTTAGTGCCCAGTGTTTTATTTGCTTTGCTAGCCATTGCCAGTAACTGAGCAGGGCAGGTCAATTCCCCTCTCACAGATCCTTTCTGTAATCTGCCCTTGGCAGCTGTGTGGGACCACTGTGACATTTCCTGCAGCCAGTGCAAATTCTAATGGTTTTTTTGCATTTAATTCCAAAACCACTGTTAGCCTCTGCCTTATCTCTTCTTCCTCCTCCTCCCCCATTTTTTCTGGCTTTTTGGATAGAGTATTGCTTCCCTTAGATACTGGTCCACAGGTCTCAGTGAAAATATTCCTGGTGTTAGGTCTCTTTCAAATCATGTGGCCATTTTAAATTTCATCACTGACACCTAGCAAGGGTTTTTCCCTAAAGTTCAGGAGCAATAGACTTTGCTATTAATTATTACTAGACAAGATTCAGAAATTCCTAAGAAGAAGGATTCTTTGGCCTATTTTGTGTTGAAATATGTGAGCAAGAGTGGTCTCTTTTGGGCCAGTCATCCTTGCAGCAGTCTACCACTTTTCTCCTACCATTAGGTTTATAATTATTTGCTGCCTCTATCTGTCTTCTTTCATCCCTGCTGGACATATTACCATATATACACAATACTCATACATTATTCTTTTGTGTGGAACTTTACCAAATATTTTTGGAAGCTTTATATGTCCTTCACCTGACAGTGTCACTTGCAGTGTTTAAATTATTTGATAACTATAGAAATATAAAATAGAAGGTAAGTAAGAAAAATCACTGTAGATGTGAGAGCTGTTATGCTGTTCTATTGAGGTTTATTTTATTAAAGAAAAAGCATTTGAAAATTGATGGTTTTGACCTTTGAGCCTTTTCACAATCCATATTTAATTGTGGCACCAAAAGCTTTTTACATGCATTATGAAAAATGATACATCCAGCAAAAAAAAAGTAATCCTGTATTTTCTTGTCTATCGTGTGTGCATGTGAAGTATTTTTGCACAAGAGTGACTCTGTTGTGCTCCATGTTGTCCAGTCATTTTTCAATGTGGACATCGTCAGCTGTTCCTGACAAAGATTCAAGGAACACAAGGTTACTGGGAAGGTCTCATCCTCATGGTCAGAGTTTAATTTTAAACTTGAACCATGAGAACTGGGGTTGTTGCTAGTGGGTTTATTTCCAGCATTAACTGTTACAGTTTTGGAGATAGCTCCCTCCTTCTGAGAGAGTTGCTGTGACCCCAGATTCAGCCTTACATGGTAGTGAGTTCTGTACAGTTTTGACTTCATCAGTCGTCAGCATTATTCTGCATTCCCCCTTGGGGTGAAGCAAGCTCCATGATCACTCCTTAAAACTTCTTGTGGACTGTGGTGCACACAAAGTCTAAATAAAACATATTTTGATGCTTGATATGGTGTCCCTTCTGCCCTCTTGTCATTCTCTTGGGCACCACTTCCTGAATGCATCCCCATCTTGGAGCTGCACATTCTCCTTCTGAACTGTGGGAATGGCTGCAGTAGTTCATCAAATCTGGCACTCTTGTTTCCATTTGGTGTTTCCATTAAAAGATGTTGGTAGGGGATGTACATTTTTCCGCACCCTTGTATAGAGCTCTTGTTATAGGTCAGTTATTTTTAATTTCCAGGAGAGCACATGGAGGGAGACTTGTTAGTGATCTTTCTCTTTGCTCCAGATAAGGAAGGTCTCTTCTTGCCTTCTAACAACTCAGCTGTGTTAGATGTAATCACATCGCAGTGGCGGGGCAAAAACAAAGTCTCCACCTGTCTCCTCACCTATTCCTGACATCTTCTGATGTTGTCAGAAGGTAACTTAGGACCTTGTGTCATTAGTTCACAAGACATAACTGTTACCCATTACTCTAAAAATCCAAAACCCACAAGTAGCCCATGCAGGGGAAAATATAACTTTCTCTGTGCAAGCAGCTGTTCATATGAGCCTCTATAGATTTGAAGAATATATTTTGCTTCATAGGACACTACAAGACTGGAAGATGAATCCCTGAGGGAAGAGTTCCCACTCTGCGAGTTAGTCACTGAATATAAAATAGATTTAAAGTCTGGACCATACTGCATGATTTGTTTACTGTGCTCATTTGTTCCATTCTTTAGGTTTGAAGACGGCACAGTCTCTTTTCTTGATATCATTGCTCTGAAACATGGATTTGATGTTCTGGAAAAACTCACAGGTCAGTTAACACAACTCTTAATACTGAAGAGTGAAGTTCCAGATTTATATTCAGGGCACAAGTCTGATCATATTTCCTATGGCTGTAGCCTGATTTTTCTTTCTACATTTATTATCCATGTTCATCAATGTGAAGATCAGACTTCAGTTTAACTGGTTTATCCAGGTCTTGTGTATTGGATTATTCCAGCCTGGTTTGGAAAAAACAAAATTTGGAGACTGTTCTCCACAAATACACATGCAAGGCTTGAGTGCATCAAGCACATCTAGTTTGCCTCACGCTCACAAAAATGCAACAGGAAAATAATAGTAGAAAGTAGCTGACCTACATCCTATTGAGACTTGATGCAGTAGGAGTTCCTGCTGTGTGTGAGGACCAGGCAATGTGACCTGGTGCAGAAAAGCCATTTAGTAATACAGGTTAAGAGAGGAACCAAAAAATAGAGTTTAGAATATACCCCAAAGCTTTTTGTTGAATAGGAAATATAGTCCCACTGTGCAGGTAGCTGTCGTCAAACAGCGAACTTTCCAGACTATGAACTTTCACAGCAGTTTCTTTACATCTGTACTTTGACAAAGTTTAGTGGAAAGCAGCATTATGTTGTTGGGGTGTTTTTTTCTCATTTTGTTCTCTATTTGGTGTAACTTAGCACTGTAAGTCTTATGGAAATTCCCAGAAAAGCACATGGTTGTGAAATTGTAGTGCAGTTCCTGCCTCTCAAGGTGCAAAGTGAAAGGAGAAGAGACAACAGTCACAGGTTGCAACAAGGGAAATTCTGACTGGGCATAAAGAAATAATTTAGCAGGATGAGGGTAGTCAAACACTGGAGCAAGTGCCCAGAGAGACTGTCAAATCTCCAAGGATGGAGATGTTCAGAATTTGGCTGGGCTCAGCCCTGAACAATCTGATCTAGCTTTAAATTTACCACTGCTTTGAGCTGGAGGTTGAAGTGGATGACTTCAGGAGGTCAAACCTAAGTTAGCCTATGATTCTCTAACTACCGAAGGCTAATGCATCCCTCCAGGCAGAGGATATTATAATGCAGGCTGGGGCATATTGAGCTGTGAAGAGTGGAAGACAGACTTTACCAGTTACTGTGCAGGGCATATTCATGCAGTAGACTGAGTCTCTGCAGCTGTGTGCAGAGCTAACTACACTTGAGATTTATAAACAAGCTCACAGCCTGCCATCTTGATCTTGCCTGTGGTTTAACTTTGGGAAGCTAGTGCAAACCTGGCAAAGGTCTCTTTGCAGTGGACTTCCCTGGGAAGATCATTTCCATGGCACATTTACTACCATGACTTCATCTCCCCAGGCAAAGGGCAGGTAGCCTGGGATAAGAGGCCAGTGCAGGCTTTCTAGTTTGCTAGGGAGTCTCATGACTTGAAGCTCTTTTCAGTGGCTCCCACAGTTTGAGTATGTTTGAAGGCCTTAACATGGAGCTAATGCTGAAGTCCCAAATAAAACTTTGAGCTCATCTTCAAGCCAGGAGCTCTATGTGAAGGGTGACACTCATGTGCCTTGTTGACTCCAGGATAGCTGCTACTTGTCTGGCTCAGTACCCCAAATGCACCACCTCTCTGTGATAGCTGCCATGTGTCAGTGATTCTCCTGAAAGATGCAGGAGATGACACCTGGCCAGGGAAGCTTGCACCACTGGCTGTGCAGGAGGTTTGCACCATGGCATGCTTCCACATGTGGAGTGTGCAGGTTAACAAAATATGTTCCTGAAATATGTGTTTTATGCTCATGTATGTGCACAGTTAATGTGTAATGTCTTGAACCTCCCTTCTCCAGTGCACTCTTCGATTTCCTATAGAAAGGCATAAAGCATCACAATGTAAATGTCTCCAGAGAGACACTGACTATGTATTTTTCAGGCTGGTATAATTTCTGCTAGTGACTGTGGAGGTTTATTGTCAGGATTTATCTGAAAGATTCTAGTTTCTTCTTTCTCACAGAGCAAGAGTTCTGTGAGGAGTATTCTGTTAGATGCTTGAGGTCTTGCTCATGTGGAAATCAATAGCAGAGTTTTCATCCACTTCAACAGGAGTCTGACCGAGCCCCAACAAGTAAGGATGTTTTGCTTTATGATGCTCCGCATAGAGACCAGGGATCAGAAACCAGCCTTTAGTATATGTTCTCGTAGTATAAAATGCTTCCGAAGAATGTGCAATCTTAAACAAACACATTCCCTTGTAAAGAAGGCTAACTGCTTTGGTTTAATATGTAGGAGCAATGCCTGCCATAACAGCAGAGTTGATGATAGCATCTCCTCCATTGCATTTCTCAGCCATCTAAACCTCCTATCGGTACTTATTTCAGCTAAACAATTGAAAAATCTCTTAATACTAGACTGAGGAGAATACTCGGCTCTGAACCTGAATAAAGTGGAGAGCAGTGGATGAAAGAGTAGAGTAGAGGCATGAATAAACAGTATGTTGAGACTTTTCGGTCTTTATTATTGCTTTCAATTTGCCTTCTGACCACCTATAGCAGTGGTGAAAATCTAAGGCAGCTGAAGTGGCTTGGAATAACCTGTCAAAGGTGTTCCCCACAAAATTGTTATGAGGGTGGGTGAGCTGGCCTTAATTCTGGGTTTAATGTATTTATTGCTTATGGGGGGTTGTTTGTTTGTTTGTTTGTTTGTTTGAAAATGTTTAAAGTCTGGCTTGAAGTAATAATTTTTTGTCTCCAGTATCTGATGAACTTTTTTTTTCTTAACACTCATCAATACCAAGCGTAACTGGTACAAATAGCAAAGCAGATGCATTTATACTACTTTGACGGGAATATGGTGAATTGTTGTATTTGCTCATTAATAAAAAATGCATTCGACCATATCAACACCATATTTTTTAACAGTATGCTTGAATAAAATCTTTAAAAGTCTTTATATGGCACTCTTTATCACATTGAGAAGAGCTATGGGACTCCTGTCTGTTCTGGGTGCTAGAACACTTCTGTAGATGTGGTGAGAAATGGACAGGCTGGATCGATGCGCCAAGGCCAATTGTATGAGGTTCAACAAGGCCAAGTGCCGGGTCCTGCACTTGCGTCACAACAACCCCATGCAACGCTACAGGCTTGGGGATGAGTGGTTGGAAAGCTGCCCTGCAGAAAAGGACCTGGGGGTGCTGGTTGACAGCCGGATGAATATGAGCCAGCAGTGTGCCCAGGTGGCCAAGGCGGCCAACGGCATCCTGGCCTGTATCAGAAATAGTGTGGCCAGCAGGAGTAGGGAGGTGATCGTGCCCCTGTACGCGGCGTTGGTGAGGCTACACCTCGAATCCTGTGTTCAGTTTTGGGCCCCTCACTACAAGAAGGACACTGAGGTGCTGGAGTGTGTCCAGAGAAGGGCAACGAAGCTGGTGAGGGGTCTGGAGCACAAGTCTTCTTGAGGAGCGGCTGAGGGAACTGGGGTTGTTTAGCCTGGAGAAGAGGAGGCTGAGGGGAGACCTCATCGCTCTCTACAACTACCTGAAAGGGGGTTGCAGAGAGGTGGGTGTTGGTCTCTTCTCCCAAGTGACCAGTGATAGGACAAGAGGAAATGGCCACAAATGGCTCCAGGGGAGGTTTAGATTAGATATTGGGAAAAATTTCTTCACTGAAAGGGTTGTCAGGCATTGGAACAGGCTGCCCAGGGAAGTGGTGGAGTCACCATCCCTGGAGGTATATAAAAGACATGTAGATGAGGCACTTAGGGACATGGTTTAGTGGTGGACTTGCAGTGTTAGGTTAATGGTTGGACTTGATGATCTTAAAGGTCTTTTCCAACCGAAACGATTCTATGATTCTATGTATTCTATGTAGTCTAAGTTTAGTAAATTTGCCAAAGCAATATTGCCTGTTGTCTGATGTATATATTGAATTAGCTTCACAGAGATATTTTTAGTAGGTTTTGCAGAGTATTTTCATTGATGTATTTAAACTGCTATGATAACCTTTTTTTTTTCCTGATGTCTCTTATTGCACAGCTTGGATTTCACTAGACAGCAAGCTTTTTTGAAGTTAAAAATGTGGGCGTGCCTTCAAATTTTCAGATTTATAATCCTTTTATAAAAAATGAAAAATAAAAATTTAGGAATATTTCTATTTTCAATTTAAAATATATTTTTTCCACAGTGCTAAAATGTAGAAAAGTAAAGAGAGATAAGAAAAATATAGGCTGAAAGAGTAAATGAGAAGAAACCTATACAGAGGAGAAATGTGAAAAACAAAGTATAATACGTGTTATTAAAACAAAGTATATATATGTTCTTGACAAATATTTGAACTTTAAAACTTCTGCACTGCTGGTGTAGCCTAGGTACTTTGGTTGTCTCTAGTCAAATTCTGGAGTGCCACACTGAAAAACAGAAGTGCCAGCACTGCCTCTTTACATCTACAAGAGACCAGAGTAACTTACAGGAATCCAGAGTGGAAGAAGAAATTGAATTCTGTAAAAGATTTTAATCACCACATGATCCACGAATCTTCTGCAAAGTCAGGCTAGTCCTACACCATTTTCTGTGACCCCAGATGAATTAAGCTTGCATTCCAGTTAAGTAGGAAATTTCAACATCTCCCTTCATGTTAAAGCGGATGTGATTATGCTTACATGTATGTTCATGTAAGTACAAAAATTTCTGTGTGGTATGTTTTTTAATTAGAATGTAATCATACAGAAGATAAATCAAACAAGTGCCATGCAAAGGTGATAATAGAACGTGGTATGGCTATGTTCACATTTGTGTTTTTCCATCGTAAAACACATTTTGTGTGCCCACTTATCAAAGCTAATGTGAAGGGTGACTGCAGTGCTCCATCTTCATCAGCCCCATCAATGTTTCTGGTGGCCCTTCTGTGTTGGCTGTGAGAGCAAGGCTGGCTGGGGGCCTGCAGTGTAGCACCACAGCCTGTAAAGTGGTACATGCTGTCCAGAGCAGTATGGTTACCTTTCCAAATGTTTAGCTCTTCAATTTCTATAGGCATTGAATATATCTGTTCCTGGCACGACCAATGCAACAAGAGACTCAGTGCTTTGCGATTGCCTTTTTCCCCTCACCATCCTTTTTTCCCCCTGCACATCATTGAGAATATTGGAGTTTTGCAGGTTATTTAATTTCTGTCAAAGGTCCACTGTTCCTTTTGAACAGATTATTGGCATTTGTATGTATACAACAAAGCCATTGCATGCTGTAGAAACACTTCGTAATTCAGAAGGACTGCAGATTTGTTTTAAGCCACTTTATGCATTTTTCTTCCACTTCAACTGTCAGAGTTTTCAGTGGCAAAATGCACTGTCACATGTGAACCACTTCTGAATCCCACTTTGCTGTAGCTCCTGGAGTACTTGCTTCACACTCCCCCTACACAAACAATAATTCTCATTCTGGGTTGGAAATAGCCTGGAGTAGAAAAAAGCAAAATAAACAAAGTATTGTTTTTGTGTCCTGTGTAATAAAAGCACTGCTGAAGTTCTTTTGGGATGAAGTGTAGCTGGATTGTACCAGTGTAATTATTGAAGATGGGGAGGGAGATCACTAATAGAAAGTAAATCAGAGTTTCAGTGTTAGGTAGTGTCGTGAAAAATATAGATCTGAGTCTGATATCATCTAACTAAATTCTTGACCTATCTCAACTTCCATTTAACAACAAGACATATTTCATGCCAGAGTTACATCATGATGTGTGTGTGTATGTAAGCCATTTTCAGAGGTCTTGTGTCTTTATGATTTTTAAACTTAACCTTTAGCTGGTATGTATTTTTATTAGTAAATTTTTATCAGTTTTACAAATGATACCAAGGTACGTAATTTGCAATTATATTAGAAGGAGTAATTTAATTATAATGTCTGTTCAGGAAACATTAATTCTCTTCACAAGAAAATATAATATGTATTGGAAGAAATTTTAAGGTGCAGCCTAAGTCTTCTAAGCATGATGAATTGAAAGTCCTTTTTAAATTCACTGGGTGCTTGATTGGTTGTTGGAGAGTAAAGGTTGTGCTGGCTTTCATAAAAGCAATTATACCACATGACAGCCAAAGCGAAATACAGTGCAGGATGCTAAATTTGGCTAACTTTGATTTTTAACTTGGTCTCTGGGACTTTTGAATTGTGTTTTTCCCTGTTACAATTTTTACCATCCTCTGTTACATCAAGGGCTAGTTGCAGCCAGTGATGGG